>NC_143389.1:17400277-17720277 GCF_980474605.1 Leiobunum rupestre
CAAATCATATCCTGTAATGTGCCTGGGAGATTCAAAGAAAATGAAGTCTTTATATAATTTGTGATAATAAATTCTTATTTTATCTACAGTTAAAAGAGAATTATTTGGGACATGAGTGCATATTAGTTTATCAATTTCTATATAGTTAAGTAATTTCATTTAAGTACTCTTCGTTTTAATTTTCGTGTATTAAAATTTTAAACCTTTTTAATGTTTGATTGTTCAAATTTGTTTTCCCATTTACCATCTTGCATTTACATTATACTAAAAATATAGAAGTTGAGAGCAATAAAGTATTTAATTCCAAACTTTAGTACCACTGAAGACATGTCCATTTACCAACCTTTATATTTTGTGAGAAGGGTAATTGAAAAAAAGGTGTTGTATAACAAAGACTGTGCCATATGCTAGTACGCCTATTCTCCTCCCTACTAGCCAAAGAATACTAATTATTTTAAACATGTTCCAAATTGGAATTTGATAAAAACAATGTATTTATGATTTAAGAAAGTGAACTTCAAATGGATCTTAAAATAATTTGAAATAAAAAAAATGTATTTGACAACTGGATAACTGAAATGTAACAAATAAATGCAGAAGCATTAAGAATTTTAGAATCGTTTTACCAGAAGTAATGTGTAAGGCTATTTTTAGATTGAACTTGAATTTTATGCTATACCCAGGTTTACTTTCTTACAAATATATGTGGTCTGATGATAAAGTAAATGGGTTAAACACCGGATTTAGGTCACTATCATAGTTAAAAGGTATATAAACTGATTTATCTATAACTTCTAATGTGGTGATAAATGATGGCATCTACAGTAAGGAATTAATTGGTTATGATATGGCAATAGATCTATGGTAATTACTAATCTGGAATTATTAAAAAAAATCATTAATTCAAACTTACAGCACATGGGAAAGAGATTTAACTGACCATCTTACTTAGGATTGAGACTTCTAGTGGTGGGTTTTGTAAGCTTCAAGCGGGCAGGAATTTTGCTGCAATGGTATTGGTTTCCAATCACATTATGGCCTTTTCAAGCAATTTTAAAAATGAACTTAAGGTTATTAAATATAGTTAATAAATTCAAATTAATAGCAGTATGCTTCAAAAAGGTTTGGAAAATAGTTTATCATTTTGGGGTGATGTGAACTACAAATGTTTTGGGAAAATGATGGTAAAAATATTACAGTATTTTAAGGCTCTAGAGGTGGAAAAGCTGCCAGTAACTAAATTCGCTCCCCCTGACATTTTTCAAGCCACCTGGTGCCATGCCTTTTAAAGTAAAAGTACTTCTTGAGAAAACGTTATATTAGTTAAAAAGGTCATTTAAAATTAATTGGAATTTTGTTTTATCTATGTAATAAGAACAAAGTTAAGCATTTATGTTTGAGGATAATTGAGACTAGGCACAACTTTATTACAAATAACTTTTTATCAGGATGTAATTTTCCTCCTTTTACTCTGGTATGGTAGTTCCAATATAGTTTTGACTAAGAGTTTGTTACCAGAATATTAAATTAAATTTATCGGTACAATAGCTGAAAGTTCCAGGCTAGAAACTAAATCCAAAAGTATTTCCTCAGACATTCAGCTAACAGGAATCTCAAGTTTGGTTTATTGACCTGGAAAGAGGCTAAAATTGCCCATCTTCGCAGCAGTATACATGTTGTTAGAAATTTATATACTGGTGCTCCAAGTGATCAAACAGCCTACTACACCGGTGGTCTCTGCAGAATGCCCTACCCCAGCATCCATAAGCCCAGACAGGTGACAAATCCAGCATGGGTAGTAGTACCCTACTATTGATGGTCTCACCCTCGATGCAAACCACTCATCCCAATAAAAGGCACAGCAATGGGGCGACGAGTTTCCACTTCGCGCACAGCAGTGGGATAGAGTGTCTTTGGCTCTTGCATCTTCGCTTAACCAGATAGTGCCATTTTTCTTAGCTTTAAGCCTACAGAGGTGGAAAAATATGCTCCTAAATTCTATTTCTGCATAAATATTTACAACTCTAGCTTTGGGATGATGATGCCCATGAAGTCCTAGAAACGAGGTGCAGCGTAATTGTACTAAACACAATATCCTTGAAACCTATAATTTGAATTATTTTCCTATAATTTCAACAGGTATTCTACACCATTCATGTGGTCACCCTGAAGATGTCATACATGTAAGCTATAATTTAGCAAAGAGAGTATAGATAAGCATTTTTCAAGCAATGTTTAAATAAGGAAACCTTGTTATATCTCATGGTTCAAGGTCATCAACTGTTAAATTTCAGCGGTCATTTGCTGATGGAGATTTTGAATTTGTAAGTTTTGAGTTGATTTTTTGGTTCCAGATTTTAAATAAAAATAATTTTTTGTTTAGCTCAAGTACCTAAGCTACGAAGAGCTTAACCAAAGAATGGCTAGTCTAGATTCAGAAATGGAAAGGGAAATTGAAGAGTTACGACGGAGGTACCAAACTAAGCGTCAACCTATTTTAGATGCCATGGATGCCAAAAAGAAAAGACAGCAGAATTTTTAGAAATATATGGGCCGTTAAATGAGGCTAGTTTTTTATTGCAAAGTTTGGCCAAATCCAGAGAACACATCCTGCGAATGCAGAGAATATAGATCTGTTTTGGAAATCTGAGGGCCTTATTTGTGACCCTGACAAATCATATCCTGTAATGTGCCTGGGAGATTCAAAGAAAATGAAGTCTTTATATAATTTGTGATAATAAATTCTTATTTTATCTACAGTTAAAAGAGAATTATTTGGGACATGAGTGCATATTAGTTTATCAATTTCTATATAGTTAAGTAATTTCATTTAAGTACTCTTCGTTTTAATTTTCGTGTATTAAAATTTTAAACCTTTTTAATGTTTGATTGTTCAAATTTGTTTTCCCATTTACCATCTTGCATTTACATTATACTAAAAATATAGAAGTTGAGAGCAATAAAGTATTTAATTCCAAACTTTAGTACCACTGAAGACATGTCCATTTACCAACCTTTATATTTTGTGAGAAGGGTAATTGAAAAAAAGGTGTTGTATAACAAAGACTGTGCCATATGCTAGTACGCCTATTCTCCTCCCTACTAGCCAAAGAATACTAATTATTTTAAACATGTTCCAAATTGGAATTTGATAAAAACAATGTATTTATGATTTAAGAAAGTGAACTTCAAATGGATCTTAAAATAATTTGAAATAAAAAAAATGTATTTGACAACTGGATAACTGAAATGTAACAAATAAATGCAGAAGCATTAAGAATTTTAGAATCGTTTTACCAGAAGTAATGTGTAAGGCTATTTTTAGATTGAACTTGAATTTTATGCTATACCCAGGTTTACTTTCTTACAAATATATGTGGTCTGATGATAAAGTAAATGGGTTAAACACCGGATTTAGGTCACTATCATAGTTAAAAGGTATATAAACTGATTTATCTATAACTTCTAATGTGGTGATAAATGATGGCATCTACAGTAAGGAATTAATTGGTTATGATATGGCAATAGATCTATGGTAATTACTAATCTGGAATTATTAAAAAAAATCATTAATTCAAACTTACAGCACATGGGAAAGAGATTTAACTGACCATCTTACTTAGGATTGAGACTTCTAGTGGTGGGTTTTGTAAGCTTCAAGCGGGCAGGAATTTTGCTGCAATGGTATTGGTTTCCAATCACATTATGGCCTTTTCAAGCAATTTTAAAAATGAACTTAAGGTTATTAAATATAGTTAATAAATTCAAATTAATAGCAGTATGCTTCAAAAAGGTTTGGAAAATAGTTTATCATTTTGGGGTGATGTGAACTACAAATGTTTTGGGAAAATGATGGTAAAAATATTACAGTATTTTAAGGCTCTAGAGGTGGAAAAGCTGCCAGTAACTAAATTCGCTCCCCCTGACATTTTTCAAGCCACCTGGTGCCATGCCTTTTAAAGTAAAAGTACTTCTTGAGAAAACGTTATATTAGTTAAAAAGGTCATTTAAAATTAATTGGAATTTTGTTTTATCTATGTAATAAGAACAAAGTTAAGCATTTATGTTTGAGGATAATTGAGACTAGGCACAACTTTATTACAAATAACTTTTTATCAGGATGTAATTTTCCTCCTTTTACTCTGGTATGGTAGTTCCAATATAGTTTTGACTAAGAGTTTGTTACCAGAATATTAAATTAAATTTATCGGTACAATAGCTGAAAGTTCCAGGCTAGAAACTAAATCCAAAAGTATTTCCTCAGACATTCAGCTAACAGGAATCTCAAGTTTGGTTTATTGACCTGGAAAGAGGCTAAAATTGCCCATCTTCGCAGCAGTATACATGTTGTTAGAAATTTATATACTGGTGCTCCAAGTGATCAAACAGCCTACTACACCGGTGGTCTCTGCAGAATGCCCTACCCCAGCATCCATAAGCCCAGACAGGTGACAAATCCAGCATGGGTAGTAGTACCCTACTATTGATGGTCTCACCCTCGATGCAAACCACTCATCCCAATAAAAGGCACAGCAATGGGGCGACGAGTTTCCACTTCGCGCACAGCAGTGGGATAGAGTGTCTTTGGCTCTTGCATCTTCGCTTAACCAGATAGTGCCATTTTTCTTAGCTTTAAGCCTACAGAGGTGGAAAAATATGCTCCTAAATTCTATTTCTGCATAAATATTTACAACTCTAGCTTTGGGATGATGATGCCCATGAAGTCCTAGAAACGAGGTGCAGCGTAATTGTACTAAACACAATATCCTTGAAACCTATAATTTGAATTATTTTCCTATAATTTCAACAGGTATTCTACACCATTCATGTGGTCACCCTGAAGATGTCGTACATGTAAGCTATAATTTAGCAAAGAGAGTATAGATAAGCATTTTTCAAGCAATGTTTAAATAAGGAAACCTTGTTATATCTCATGGTTCAAGGTCATCAACTTTTCATAGGTCTTCCCCTACATACTCTATGCTATTTGAAAATTTCAAACTCGTACCTAAAATAAATTGAGATATTCGCTCTGGTTCATTTTTTAGTAGTAAAAGTGTTATAGTTTTCGATGACAAGGAGGGCAATAAAAACTTACATGTGTTTGTTGTTCCCCGATGAAGATTAAGACTAAGTTAACCAAAACATATGTACAATTTTATTTAACTTCTCTTACACAATGAAATTATGTGCACAATGTTAGCACCCCAATATAATTTACTAACATCTAAACAGCAAAACGGTTGGAATGGCTATATATAATTCCTAAATTAACAAATTCAAATGAATTGAAAGGTTGGGATGACAAGAAGCATTTAGTGCGAGTGATATTTACAATTCAAAATATTCTAAAACCATTTTTTAGACACTTGCATTTCAGGAAAGACTTTTAAATCTAATCCTAATGCTATTCATTACTAATAAAGTTACACTACCAATGCCTATGTAACCACATTAATCCTTTTAACACAAAATATATGACTCCCATTGAATAGAGAACAATTTCACGTTGTTGTCTTTGTTGGTTTTCTTGTTCTATGACTAAAACTCTTCTAGAAAGATTTCGCATCTGCCGACGTAAAATTACATCATCCTCAGTCTGTACACCTGGTGGTGTCGTTGGTGCCATTGGATACCTGTAGAAGGTAAATTCATAGAATTTAATAAAATACCGTTAATAAACGCTTATTGTTCATTACATAAATCTAAAAACTCAAACCTGCTTTTTTTAAAGACATTATTAGCCCAAAATAGAGTAAATATAGATGAACTATATAGTTATTGTCACTTCATTTTGCTGGACTTCATTTGACGATATAACATTTTTGGGGGTTTATAATAGAACCCCATTTAGGAATGAAATTAATAAATCCACTGCTGTTTAATAAACATAGTTGCATCTTAGATAGCTAATTCAATATTGTGTTGTTCTGAAAATTCTAATATTGATACTTGGTAAAAACCACTGTTACTGTTGATAAATATTTAACACTGGTGAATCATTTGTGGCATTATGTTGACTGATTTAACTTATGCAAACTTTGATACAAATTTCACAAATCCAAGTTTAGAGATGCTAATTATTGTTAAGGAAAAGAATTTAAAACAAAAATCCATTTGAATAATGAACCAAGATAGTTTATAAAATAAAAATTATTTTAACCACAATATTAAAAATAATACCAACCCATTATGTAGCTGAACTGCAGAGTACATAGGTGCTTTCTCAGTCTTGTTATGGTTATTTCGTTCATCATCAATTGTAGGAAAGTGATGATTGTCTAAAGTTATGACATGTGGTGGTGTCGTTAACTGAATACCTTGACTAGGCTGTCCAAGAACTGAAGACTCGAGTCTGAGTTCAGGAAGCTCATCATTTTCGCCAACATGCATATCACCACCTGAAATGAAAAAAATACTCATTGATTACTATGTTTCAGAAAAATACATAAATGGCACCTTAAATTTCACCATTTCTACATGTGCTAAATCTATACGCATTTGCGATGCTTGAAAAGGAAAAATTATAGTAAAGTTTGAGCAAATCCTTATTTGGGGAGTTTGACTGGTTCATTTTCTTTGTATCAATGTAAATAAGATCGATGACAACTTTTTCCTTTCTCAGGTTGCAGCTGAGTGTCTGATTACAATGTGGGTTTATTGATGTCATTATTTGGGAAGTAAGAAATTATCATGTTTTCCTAAAAATTTCCCATATATTTTTTTTAAAACTGTCATATACACTATGAAAGGGGGTCAATCAGACTAATGCGTGATCTTTACTAACTAAAAATAACCAAATTAAATCTAAAATTTCGCATGTTGTAAAGAGTTGTTGGATTAAAAAAGCCCATTAAAGTTATCTATCATAACTGTAGTAGAGGCCAATCAAATAAAGTATTATCATTAGTTAATTGAGAATCTTCTTATTTTTAAATGTTTTTCTGAAAACATTTTCCTAATACCGGTATCAGCCAATACGAATATTACAAAAATAGGCCAATATATATCGGTGCATCTCTAAAAACCAAATCTTCCGACAAAAGGCATTGGTTAAGGATAAATATAAATAAGTTTATATATCTATACATCCTTTCTTGGATCTTTTTACTTTTCAAGTAGTTTAATATTAAATAAATTAAAGGTGTTTAAATCAAGCAACCGTACCTACCCCTCAGTGGCATAAGTAATGGCTCCCCCATATAATTTTGAAAATAATAATAATAATCAGCTAGGCTAATACCCAAGGCATCACCTTAGGCCCAAGTCATCTAGCGACTTATAATGCCTTAAAGTACTACACCTAAAAAAAATTGGGTCAAAATGGGTATCCAGGATGTGAAATATAGTAAATGAATACTTTACCAGTACCTGTAAGTAGTATCCTATCTGGAACATGCATGTATAATTTTGCCTGATCAAGATCAAACTTTTTTGCCGAATTTAAACCAAGATGGTCTGCAGTTGCGCTAATTCGATCTGGAACTTGCATCTTACTGCTAATTTCAGCAGTAAAATTTGGATCATAATACGAATCGTAACTACCAGAGAAACGGTGCACTGGACTGTTTCCTTTAGACATCTAATTTGTACAAAGACTAAAAAAATGAGGTAATGATTAAGATACCATAGGAACACAATTGAAACC
Organism: Leiobunum rupestre; assembly: GCF_980474605.1. Lineage (NCBI taxonomy): Eukaryota > Metazoa > Arthropoda > Arachnida > Opiliones > Sclerosomatidae > Leiobunum > Leiobunum rupestre. The sequence goes on from NC_143389.1 coordinate 17,407,926, forward strand.
AACATTGCTAATGAAACCTAAGCTTCCCCATATTATTGGCAAATTCCTATGGCTGATTTATGTACAGACTGGCTAGGACAGATCTAGATTTAATGCCACTCAATATAAAGTTTAATAATAATAATAATCATCTAGGCTAATACCCAAAGCACCACCTTAAGCCCAAGTATATCTAGAAACTTATGATGCCTTTAAACCAGATATAAGCCTATTGTTTCTGTTTAATTCGTAAACAACCTATCATAATATTAAGAATACAAATAATATAAATAAAAAATTCCATCTAGGACATAACTAAGAAAAGCAAACTCAAGCATGGTACTTTTCACAATAAAGGGGAAACCTAAATTGAAGTAATCGGTGTCCAAACTATGATGTCAAGTTCTGCTTTGATAAGAAACTGCGCACTTTCCCCTTATTTGGTAGCCAAAAGATTGATAGATTACAAATAATGTAAATAAAAGATTTCATCTAGGACATAAATAAGAAAAGCAACCTCAAGCATGGTACTTTTCACAATAAAGGGGAAGCCTAAATTGAAGTAATCGGTGTCCAAACTATGATTTTCAAGTCGGGGTGGATGCTTGACAGCTCGTCCAACATCGGAAAAACCGCCGAAAGCCGGCCGCTATCACCAAAACCCAGCACCCATCGCAGGGCGCGAAACCCCGGCACCAATCAGTCCTCGGGGTTGCGCCCCCGGCAGCTACCAGTGGACTGCAGTCCGCAGAAGACACTTCAAAAATTTATATTTCACGTCTCCACAAAAACCTGACAGTGAATGACTTCGAAACTTTTCTCCAGGCGGTTGGTGTCGTCCCCTTTGGTCTAAAACTGATCACGCTCTATAAGCAGGACTTCCAGTCAGCCTTTTCCGACCAAGCTCTTGACCCCGCTATTTGGCCGGAAGGGATACTAGTGGCGCGCAGTGAGAAATCCACCGCGCTGCGCCCCCCACCGTGCTGGGGGAAGGGAAATGACTTGGCTTGGGGACACATTGCGGCCAAAGTCACGAAGACTCTCCTTATCTCACGAGCCCACCCCTCAACCACTGAAGCTCAACTGACCAACCATCTCTCGCAAATAGGCTTGCATCCGATAGCGGTCTCTTTAGTTCCTGCCGCTACGCGCCAAAACTCCACTGCTTTCAAGGTCGAGCTTCCGGCCCGAGAAGCTCATCTGGCCTTCCTGCCGGCAAAGGACCAAAGGTATCCTAGTCACCTTCTACAGGCCGCAACCTACGCCGCTTCCCCCTGCTTCAGGCACGCAGGGCCAAACCTGACAAACTCGGTCGCCCATCAACCTAACTCTATTCAACCTAACAAACAAACATTACGCACTTCGGGCTTTCGTGGACGTTCACAATCCGTCCATTATCGCGCTTACAGAGACCCACCTCGACGATTCTCACTACTCCCGGAAGGACAGAAACAAACACGGAGGCGGAGTTTGCTTGGCCATTAACAGTGAGCTCCCGTCCTTCCCTATTGCCCTTGACACGACCGTCGAAGTGGTAGCTGCCCGGATAAACGTTGGGTCCTCCTGCATGCGACTCTGCTGCATCTATCGCCCCCCCGTCTGCAAAGACGGCCTATACTAAGCGCGTCAACGCGCTACTCACCCAAGCCCCAGAACGGAGGTCACGAGCTTTCTTCATACCACTTTGGCAGCAAACATGACGCAATGTGTTAGTGGCAATATTCTCGACCTTGTATTCATGTCGAATCCCCCGCTCCTTAACACTATAACACACCTCCCGGGCCTCGGCAGTCAAACTCCCAAACCGCCCCCCACCGCGATCCATCCCAAACTTTAACCTCGCGGACTTTGATGCCATATCCCGCAGTGTCTCCCCCCTCGATCTTAGCTCCGACGTACCGGTCCAAGCCGCTTGGGCTGCCCTCAAGGATGTCCTCGCCACAGCCATTCGACGTCATGTCCCCTTGAAAAGGATCTCCTCACGCCATAACCTTCCTTGGATAGGTTCGTCCCTCCGGCGTTTAATTCGAAAAACTAAGCGGCGGTACACTCGTAAGCGGTCGTGCCCCACGGCTCCCAACATCCAAAACTTCAAACGGCATCGGGCCATAGTAAAGTACGCGCTTCGGGCAGCACGGACCCACCACCTCGATCATGTCGCGTCAAATCTCACAGACAACCAACGGCAGTTCTACCGATCCGCGGGGATCCCTGATCTGAAGCTAAACGGAAGTATATACTCCGCTGCCTCGGACAAGGCCTCCCTCCTGGTGGAAACATTCCTAAAAACGTTCCCTGCGCACCAATTTGAAACGGTCCCCCTCCTACCGACTCGGTCTCCGAGCATGCCCCCTATCCTTTTCTCGGTCCAAGGTGTGCGAAAACTACTGGCTACCACCAATGCATACAAAGCCCCTGGTCCGGACGGTATCCCGGCTATTGTGCTCCGTAATTGTGCGCTTGCACTGGCTGCGCCCCTAACTCATCTCTTCCAGCAGTCCTACAACCATGGGGTCCTCCCCGATGACTGGAGCACTGCTAATGTCACCCCGGTCAAAAAGGGTGGGGATCCGGCTGAAAATCGGCCCATTGCCCTGCTTTCTCAGGTGTTGAAGGCAGTCGAGCACATAGTGGCATCGGATATTACAGTCCACCTCCAGCGGGCTCGAGAGGGCCGGACGAGTCGACTTTCGCAAGGCGTTCGACTCGGTCCCCCACGAGCTCCTCAACTCAAAGCTACACTCCTACGGCATCAAAGGGCGCACGCTCACCTGGATCTCGGCCTACTTGGCTGACCGAAATTCCGAGTGGTTGTTCCTGGAGCCCAGTCTGAGTGGCATCCAGTTTCGTCGGGCGTTCCTCAGGGGTCTGTACTTGGACCTCTGTTATTTATTATCTACATTAAAGACCTTGGAGACAACATCATCTCTACTCTATATATCTTTGCACTCTCCAATGACCAAGACCAAACCATGCTCCAATTGGACCTATCCTGAATTGAGGAGTGGAGCGCGACATGGAAGCTTCCGCTCAATTTCAAGAAGTGTACAGTCCTTTCCCTTCACAACCGCGGTTGTCCGTCCCACGTTGCCACCTACACCCTGGGTGGGGATCCCCTCAAGCAGGTCACGTCACTCAAATATCTGGGTGTGACCTTAACGCCTACCCTGGAATCGAGCACCCACATTGACCATGTAACGTCTCGGGCGGCACGCTCATTAGGCCTCGTTCGGCGCCACTTGGCGCATTGCTCTTTCACCACGAAGTCCCTGGGTATAAAAACCTATGTCCTGCCCACGCTCGAGTACTGCTCTGCGGTCTGGTCCCCTACCTTGACCAGCGGCACTCACTCCATCGAAACTATTCAGCGGCGGGCAGCTCGGTTCGCCTCTAGTGTTGGGTTCTCCTGGAGCTTCAGTGTCACCCGTGTTCTCACCAACCTCAAATGGACATCCCTCGCCACCAGACGACGCCTCCGCCGTCTCACCCTGGTGAACAGTGTCATCCACAACGCCAGTGGGGCTCTTGCCCCCTCTCCAAAACTGTGTCGTCGTGGTCTCGCGCCCCGCAGGGATACCGAAACGCCACTTTCATCCTACCGGGTTTTCGTCTCGCCACAAGAAAGCATTCTTTCCTTCCGTCCTCTGTTCGCGATTGGAACTCCCTCCCTTAGTACCTGAAGGTCCTCCCGCAGCGTGCTCAGTTTCGGAAAGCTCTCGCGCAATACTTGACTGATTTTATACCCTTGTATACTCTGTACCTTGACGTGATGGGTCTCTGACCTTTTGTTAAGTGTAAATTGAATTAAGAATGAATTAAAGATGTCAAAGTCTGCTTTGAAACATAACTGTGCACTTTCCCCGTATTTGGTAGCCAAAAGATTGATTTTTCCTCTTTTTCAAAAACCATTCAATTTCCTGCAATTTCTGGAACAGCATGAATTTAAAATCTTTAAATTATTTAAAGATAAGAATTATACACTACATGCTGTTCAAAGAAAGCATTATTTTTTGGTCTGTTTTTAAAATTTTAATCAGGGATAGACACATATTGCTCATTTGTATTTCCATGGAACACAAAGGATCTGTGTATTTCTAAAATGTATGTGATAAAATTAAGAAAAATCTTTCAAACATTGTGATACCCTTTAAAATTATAGACACTTTCTGCCAAAAGATTTTGAAGAAAAAGGATAAATCACAGAAGGGGCAGTGCTTCTGGCCATAATAAAGAGTAGATTTTGCTCATCCAGGCTGAACTACCACTTCCTAACAAATAACTAAATCAGTTTTAATGAAATGCCAATTAAAACAAGCTGTTTTCTTCATTGGTCCATACTAACAATTTAAAATATATGTTATCATATTCAACTGGGAAATTTCCATTATCCCTTTCGAGATTAGCAAGACTATGTTTAAATGCACTAGCGTACACTACAGCATTCATATCATAGACTAGATGAAATGTTTTATTGGCACAGGCTTTAAGCTAACTTTAATTACTATTAAAATCACTACAGAAAAGATTGATGTATACGAAGAAAAACAGATTTTTTGATCTAATTGATGAATCAAAACTTGGGGAACTGGAAATAGAAAGTTAAGATTTTAACACCCCTTGCTTTCAAATAGTCTTTTCTTGGTGATTTTATAGAAATACTTAACAAATTTCCGGACCCCAAATAAGTTATATATTTAATTAAAAAGCTTACGTGATTTTACTTTGATTTGAATGTAAACAATAATAGAATGGTTCTCGTAGTACCGATTACTTATTATTTAACAAATTCACAAACCAGACACCATAGCAGATCTTACGTCAATTAAGACCAGAAATAAGGCTATTATTGTAATAGGGGTGTACCAAGTTGACAAGAAAGTCTGTTCCATTGAATTGGGAATAATACTGCTAGAATTACAATTAAGATTTCGGTTGCCATGGTTACGCGGGACCTGTTCTGATAAGACTGTACGAAATTCATCTTTATAATTAGGCGGTAGCGCCATCTATTTTTTGTAAAGTTATATGGCTAAAAATTAATAATTCTTAGCTAACTCACCGTAGCTTGAGTTAAAAGGGATCGTGTTGACAGAATAAAATTATTTTAAACAACTTCAAAGGTTTGTTTGTTACGAGTAACCATACATTTCAATTTCGCATCAGATTCGCGAAAAAATTCAATTGCAATATAGTGGCCACCACTAGAGACAGATGCCGCCACGGTAGAATGATAAATTTGATAAAGTTTTCTTATTGAACGAAATTGGTCCCGCGCCAGCCAGATTTAGTTGTACCTCTATTTATTCCCAACTCAATGGTCTGTTCATTAATTTTGAAGGAGGCAGTTTTGCAAGAAACAAATCTTAAAGCTAGAACACTTCAAAAAGATTGGAATAGTCCTTTAAATAAAAGATCATACATAGCCGACTATAGAGTTTGTGCTGCTGTGACTGGACAAATAACTAGTTTGTCTATGGTTTATCTTTATACTGCCAAAGCTGAGAATTTTCTATGCATTGATCTGGCAGCATTTTTCAACAAGGGGGCAAGACAGTCATAGAGGGATTTATTTAACTGCCTATTCGCGACCGACAACTGTCATTTACGAGATTGGTAGAGTTGAAAACATTGAGTGGAAGCGTGTAAATAAACGTTATTTTAGCATTCGAAGCATTGGGAACTTGGGGCATAAACCGAGAAAAGGGCTACGGTAGCATAAATTTGGTCACAATATCGGTGTTAAACATTAGTTTTGAATAACGCACATTAAGCGACAAAAAGTAGGTCATAGCGTTTTCATTTGACTGCTCTCAAGTTCGCTCCGATCAACTTTTCCAAATCAATAAATGCGTGTTTCAGCTATTGCTCGAAACCAAAATACCGACTTGGACAGATCTCTCTCTCAACAGATCAACGTATTGAGATCGCTCTCAGAGCAAGGTTTTTGCCTGTTTAGCCACACTCGGTCCGCTCGGAGCAAATATTTTCACGTAATCTTTTTCAGTGACATCAATTCGTGAGACAATTCGTAGCGAATCTAGAGGAGTCAAATTTAAACGCTGTAAGTTTACGTGCTCGGATCGCTACACGTACTCAGTTACTGGTCTCAAGTGGTTCGAGATCGCTTGAAAGTTTACCAATCTACCGATTTCGACAGATCAACGGATTCAGGTCTCTCTTAGAGCAAATTTTTTGCATGTTTCACAACACTCGGTCTCGGTCCACTCGTAGGAAAAATTTCCGCATATTCATTTTCAGCTCGGGAACAACGCTAGATTTTTCGAAACATGTTCCATTTCATTCTTGATCGCGGTGAGATCATTGACGTCAGCGAAGATTCGGAGCCAATCTTGAGCAGTCAAATGGAAAACACTTCTAGATCATCCGTTGCTTAATTGTCTAACCCACTCTGTATGAATGCTTGTGTTAGAATGGCTGGCATGTAAAAATGAAAGGTTTAAAGGTTTAAAGGTTTATTCAGTGCCATACATACATAGAAATCTCATAGGTAACTAGAATGCTGCCGCCTACGGCCGAGCTTGTCGCCAGTCCGTTTTGATAATAATCCTCCTTGGAGCCGCTACTATAGCGGGAGATAAATTATGTCATTCTCTCTGGTGACATTAAATTCTTGGCAGAACCACTCTTTGAGCTCTGATTGGCTGAGATCTGGCTATCGTCTGCCACGGCGTTTGGTCAATTTGCCAGTTACACGGCAGCATTCTAGTTAGCTATGAGATTTCTATGCACACATAGGTACACCCCTTTGGAACAGGGCGGCTCCCAACGGAGCGCAGCATAATAGGTTACCTGAGTTCCACAAACATATATCAAAAAAGTTCAATTTTAGAAAAACGACTTTTTGTAGTTTTCAAACTTGCTCCTCAATGTTTTTCAAATATATTATGTTATTTTACACATTTTATAGGTGAGTTTTTTAATGGTTAATTTATTTTCTTTTTATTTCTTAGGTTGAGTAAAAAAAATTATTTATTTGTTTTTGGCAGTGAAATTATTAGTTCCAAAACCACATAAATCTGTTTATTTGGTTTTGAGATATGGTAACACTATCCTTCTTTCATTTCCAAAGTGTAATATATTGATTTAAACCTTATTTTCTAATAGATTTATGTTAAACTAAGTATTTTTAAAGTCAGAACACAAAAATATTTTAATAGAATATAAAATACATGCGTTTTATAAAGACTATAATTGAACATGGAATATATATTAAGTATATAAAAAAGAGTAAACATTATGGCATTTTTGAGAAAAACTTTAATGTTGTTTAACTTAAAGGGCCCCACCGGCGTTTGAATTTCGTCAGTTTCCCGCGCGAATCGCGGACATAGGGAAGGCTGTGGCTATTGACACACAAAGTGGGTGGTAATAGCTCAGTGACTATTGATACAACACTCGAAGTGTGGCAATAGTCTCTTAGCTATTGACACACTTTTTGTGTCAATAGTCAATTGACTACGACGACATAGACCCCGACGCCGCCGAAGTACGCGCCGGAGCGCCGCCGACGCCGATTTTTTTCCAACGCTGCCGCCGATTCTAAATTTTAGAATTAATTAATTAATTAATTAATTCTGTCTAAAATGCTGCCACGCGGTTTTTGGGGTTTTCAGCAGTAGCGAAGCTTGGAAATACTTTGGACAATTGCAACGGTATGAAGACGGAATTATTATATGCTGTTAACATATGTAACATAATTACTCATAAGTATGCCACTAGCTCTATTTCTTCACTAACGGTTTGTTTCACAGATATTGCGTCATCCGTATCTTACGTAATATTTGACGTCATATTTGACGTCATCGAATCTCAAATGCCGATAATGCCGTCGCACAATTAGCTCGACGTTTGATAGACCGACGACCATTATTTTTGTAAACAAACAGGTTTGAACAGCCAAGGCTTAAGAGCTAAAATGAACTACAATATACTGTCAAGTGCTGTTAATGCAATTAATTTGCAAATTAATGAAGTTTTCAGAAACTCAAGTTCTAAAATAAATTTGCATTGGATTAATAAATTAATAAATAAATAAATTAATTAATAATCCAAGGTCAAATAAAAAAAGCAGGTTTACTGGAAAAAATAGTTAAAATTCAGGTTGAGCTTCTCTGGGGCATCTACAAGATTGGGGTCTTTCCAGATTCTTTTGAGCCTAGGCCTAACCTTTCTAGGCTTGGTATGGGTTTTAACCGAGCGGTTTTAACATAAGCCTATCATAAGGTCCCTATAAGCAAACGTCTAGGCCAAATTTTTGACGATCACATACCCGTTATTAAGAGGTAGGTATTCAAAATCTGCATCTCCTAGTGTTTATATTCTCAACTAGGCATTTCCCCAAATGAATTTCGCGCGTTGCATGATGAATGCGCAGAAGGCGTGCGCGAACGTTTTTAAACTTAGAACCATGCTGGAGAAATCTCCGCCGCCAGCCCTTAGCACCGTAGCCAAGGCTAATTCACAATTTTATATCTTTCAAACTGAAAAATAACACATATCGTTGCAAAATGATTCATCAGACCCTAAAAATAGCTTTTAGAAATAAGATAACTTGTTTCTGAAGGTATTTATTTTTCAAATTTGAGATTTGGACGCGTTTTGTGTGGCATTTATCAACCCGAGTACGGCTAAGATAATATTTTAGATGTATGAATTTTTAAACAGAAGATGTCACTACTGTCCTATCGTCGTACGTTAATTTTCTTATCTCCAGGACAACGCTGTTAACATGGGACCCTATGGTAGACCTTTGCTTATGGGGACCTTATGATAGGCTTATGATTTTAATAACGCTGGTGGAATAACCATCCCACTTCGACATCGACTTGTTCCATTTTCGGAAAGCGATCTCTGAACCGTATTGGTCATTTTCCCCAACCTTTTCTTTTTCTAAACTACTCATTATTTAACTTCATCCGCACAAACCGATCGAGTTTATAAATTACAATAAAGCTACATTGGGCTGACTAAAATTCCGACACACAAAATTCCTTCCCAATTTAGAGGTTTTCCATTGGCTTAAATACATATGTTAGGAGCCAATAGTGTGACCGAGGGGCTGATCACTCCGCTTAATCGGTGTACAGAGCCGTACCTTTGACTGTACTAATGGGTTTACGCGTAATCTTTGAAGTCCCTGCCTTTGGCAGTGCTAATCTAAGCGTAATCTGGCGTAATCGGTGTACAAAATTTAAAGAAGTGGTTAGCCCCTCTAGTGTGACTCCCAAAATTACTAGGATGAATAGAAAGGTTAAAAATCTTAAAATCTAACGTAGTCCACCTTTTTACTGGTTCGTGGTGAATCAAACCGTTAGTGAAGATTTTTGAATTGAATAAAGGTACAGTGGCATACTTATAAGTAATTATGTTACATATGCTGTTAATTATTATACTAAACTAGCGTAAATAAAATAAGCCCATACTTGGAATAAATTAAACAAGGATCAGGACCACAAGTAGGTTGATTTCTACTTTCTAGTATAATTTTTTTTTTATAAAGAAACGCCGGTTCACGCCGCCGCCGCCGCCGATGTATTTTAAGTCAACGCTGCCGCCGACAAAAAAACCGCGGCGTCGGGGTCTACTACGACTTTGTGTGTCATTAGGGAAGAAACTATTGACACACGGTGATTAATTCGTATTTTCGTAGTAAAAAACTAATGGATTTATATATTAATTATGCGTCTAAGATTTCAATTAGACGCCAGCTCCAGACCTGATGAAAGGATAGTCATTGTATTTTAATGAAATATTTTAATACGTACTATTTTAATTATTTATCTTAGTAACATTTCTTATTGACACACCAATTGGTTTGTGTATTTCTTATTGACAAACAAACTGGTTCGTATATTTATTCTTGACACACAAATTGGTTTGCACCAATCGGTTTGTGTATTTCTTATTGACAAACCAATCGGTTTGTGTATTTCTTATTGACACACAATTTGTGTATTTTACCCTTACACAAAATTTGTGTATTTTATCCTTGCACACAAATTGTGTATTTTTTCTTGACTCACAGATTGGTTTGTGTATTTCTTATTGACACACAAATTGGTTCGTGTATGTCTTATTGGCACACCAATTGGTTGCTGTATTTCTTATTGGCACACAAATTGGTTCCTGTATTTCTTGTGAACGTTCCTTTAAATCCATTCTATAAAAATTTCCAGTTTCCCATCCCGACCGTTGAACAAAGTTGAGTTTTAATATTTGCAATGCCGGATTAGCCATATAGCAGAAGTAGCAAATGCTACGGGCCCCGCGTTTCTGGAGGCTCCGCGCCTAGAGCCATTACCGTAACTAGGAAGGTGCCACCGGTAAGGCCGCACAGGACCCGGAAACGAGGTTAAAAAATGTAATGTTCTCAGTAGTGACGTAGCTTCAGATTTTGGGCCCGCCAACAACTAGACTCCATGGACCTTTTTTTGGAATTTACCGTTTAGAAAAGTATAGTCATAATTTTGAATGGGCCCCCTAGGCCCATGGGCCCGCCTGCATTGCGGGCTCTGCTCCCCCGTAGCTACGCCACTGCTTCACAGTAGCATTCATTAAAACTTTAGAATACGAAAGTACAGGGATTGTCACACTTTTGGTTTAAGCTTTTTGAACCCCAAACGGCGCCCCTTACCCTCGCGCGCCCTTAGCGAGGGCCAACCCCGCCAATGTCTATTTACGGTACTGGGCAAACTGATTACTATTTCTCATATCAGATAAATTTCCGATAAACAATTTGATTTCTCTGGCTCCCTGTATGCTTTTTTATCTGACCTACGGCTATCTGGTTTCGGTAACCGACGAGGCCACAAATTTTTAAAACATTACTAAATTTGTACTCCCTTGTAAGGGAGCTGTAACGAGTGTCACTGAAAAGTTTTAAACATAATTTTTAACATTTACGTTTTGGGTCAGCCAACTTTGATCAGGCGCTGTTCGCGAGAGATCAAAGTTGGCCGTGGTGAATGTTATTAAATAGAAAAAAAAAATACTATCTGATTGGCAACTTGCATAGAGATAGAAAAGAAATAGAGGGAAGATTACCGCGTTAAAGGGAATATAACCTCAGGTATTTGGTGTGGAACACCAACGCTTGCAGCTCTAGCCGCTCTTGCCTTTGGCTTTAAAAATATTTGGCGCCACTGTACAGGGAAATTTAAAAATTTAAGGGGTCTTCCATAAATATTGCTTTGCAGGTTATATTCCCTTTAAGACACCCCTATTTTTGACCGGGAAAATTCACCCCCCCCCCCGGCCTGTATGAAAGCGGAGATGGGCAGAATTTGCAACGCCATCTATCCTTCCTTTGTATACATCAAATTACAGTAGATTTTCCAAAAGGCATAATGTATTTCATTTCACCGCGCGTCGACGGCGCCACGTAATCTGCCCATCTCATGGCTTACTACATTGGCGAAAAGGGGGTCAACTTCGGCAGATACAATAGTGCCTCTATTTCTTTTCTATCTCTATGGCAACTTGAGTCGTCCACAACGCAGCGTTGCCCGACGTACGATAATTATCGCACAGTGCGATAATTTCATCGAAATTTTTAGGGCGTACTATAATTTTCATGGCGTACGATATCGTACCATTATTTCGATAATTCTGCCTCAAAGTACGATAAATTTTAGATTTTTTTAAAAACCTACGAACGATTTAAATTTTATTATTAATTTATCGTAGTCCTGAGTGTGAGTTTATTACTTCTAGCTGTTACTGCATTTTTTAAACATTTTTAAGTTAAAAAGAACCACCTATGGAAAGCATTTTAAATGATTATATAATTAGCGAATAAGTAGATTAGTCCATTATGAAAAGGGATAATAAAGCTAAACCCTAAACAAATTTGATGAAATTTAAAAACTTACTAATAGCTCGTACCGATAGGTCTTCGAGCGAACAAAAAGACACGAAACTCGGACCAAATAGATCTTCGAGTGAAAAACTAAATTAAATTAAATTAAATAGCCAGAAATTCCAACCATAGAAATCTCATAGGTAACTAGAATGCTGCCGCCTACGGCCGAGCTTGACGCCAGTTCGCCTTGAACCTTCAGCCAATGAGAGGCCGTAGAGTGCTTCCGCCAAGGAGGATAATAATCCTCCTTGGATCCGCTACTATAGCGGGAGATAGGTGACGTCATTCTCTCTGGTGACATTAAATTCTTGGCAGAACCACTCTTTGAGCTCTGATTGGCTGAGATCTGGCTATCGTCTGCCACGGCGTTTGGCCCATTTGCCAGTTACACGGCAGCATTCTAGTTAGCTATGAGATTTCTATGATTCCAACGGTCCCGGCCCCCTGCACGCGTTTGCTCCGCGTGCGCTCTGCTCGCAACGATAGCGGCCCCGGCAATCGCTCTAAAACCGCAACCGTGAAAGGGCGGGATCGCCAGCGCCAAAACTGCGTCGCGGGAAAAATGTAGACTAAACTTTACACTGAAATGTTAGGGGAAAGATTACGAAATTTTGGTATTTCATTACTTATTTAGAAAATATAAAATTTAGAGATAAATTACTTATACCATATTTAAGTTAATTATTTATGAGCAGTTTAAACGCGTTTCGAGATTTTTTTAAGCTAAATATTTCGCGGAATAATTTATTAAAAATTCTGATTAGTGTCATATTTAAAACATGGTTTCTAACGGTGGTCTGTCATTATTCATTAACTTGTTTTCAAAGATGCAATCTACGATGAACTAAGAGTCAAAATGCCTAATGATCTTCAAAACAGTCAGTTTATTGGTATAATATCAACAGTGTCATTGAAGAAAAACATAAATTATACGCCCAAGGAATTAAACAAGAAATACGATGGGCTTGACTATATAAGAATTTACTTCGCTGTGTTTACCGTTATTAAATAAGCCAAACGTATTATGTAATTGTAATAATTTTCTTTTAAGTAGATAGCATGTACCATTTAGCATACGCCAAAAATTAATCGCATTTCAAATTATGTTAATACAATTCGAATGGAATCGAAAGTTGATAAGACTTAATTATGACGAAGAGGAAAATAAAGATTTTATGGAAATAAATTAATGAACAATTTTGGTTTAATTTTCATTTTATTACAATTAATTTCATAACACCTCCGACGTATCTTTTGGGAGTATTCTTGGATGGCAAAGATAAGATGCTGTAACGTCTAGGGTAGTTGTAACCTTTTGGAGAATAAATGTTCCATGTAACGCATTGGCTAACGGAAACTTCATTTCATGTAGGGCTCTTTTTGTTGTAGTTGCAAACTAGGTAATAATAATAATAATAATCAGCTAGGTTTAACAAGAAAATAGCATCAACGTTTCTTTCGTCAGCGCAGTCGTTGAACCTTCTAATAAATAATTCAATGGAGTTTGTGGGAAAATATGAACTTTATTACTTTACCGTTTTATTTATAAATTATTAAGTAAAAAATTAATATATATAATTAATACTTGAACTAGATTTAGATAAAATAACCAAAAATTATGGTTATTTAACAAAACTCAAAGTTTAAAGTACAATTAAAAATAACTCATTATAATGCAAAACCATTGGGAACAATAGTTAGGCTTAGTGATTAACTGATATCATTCAAAATATTGCAATATTTTAGAAAAACGAATGGTGAAATGGTGGAATTTTTCTATTAAAATTCGCAATAATTCTTCTATAACAGTTCAAAATAACTCCAACAAGTTAAATCGACCACCATTGAAAAGCTTTAAAATACCGCTGAAATATTTAAATTTAGGGCGGCCTCGACAGCGCCTCTAGCGTAGATTTCTCACTGTCGCGAAAATACATAGGATGAGAATTCTTTGCCGGGGCCGCTATTGGCGCGAGAGGGAGCGCACGCGGAACGAGCGCATGGAGGCGGCCATAGAAATCTCATAGGTAACTAGAATGCTGCCGTGTAACTGGCAAATGGGCCAAATGCCGTGGCAGACGATAGCCAGATCTCAGCCAATCAGAGCTCAAAGAGTGGTTCTGCCAAGAATTTAATGTCACCAGAGAGAATGACGTTGTCTATCTCCCGCTATAGTAGCGGATCCAAGGAGGATTATTATCCTCCTTGGCGGAACCACTCTACGGCCTCTCATTGGCTGAAGGTTCAAGGCGAACTGGCGTCAAGCTCGGCCGTAGGCGGCAGCATTCTAGTTACCCATGAGATTTCTATGGAGGCGGCCATGCAACGGTAGACCGGTTTCGTCCTATTTGGGACTCGTCAGTACCGTGCGGGAAATCTGGCTCGCGACTATAAAACCGAATAGAGAAACTAAGCCTAAATATTAAAAATTTCAAAAGCAGTTGCATAGCAACGGAAAGCCGAATAAGGGGAGAGTGGTGGAGATTAGTATATACGCAATGTTAAGTTAAAAGGAACCACCTATGGACTGCATTGTAAATGATTATATAATTAGCGAATAAGTAGATTAGTCCATTATGAAAAGGGATAAAAAAGCTAAACCCTAAACAAATATTTAGTCTTAGTTTCTCTATTCGGTGTTATAGTCGCAAGCCAGATTTCCCGCACGGTACTGACGAGTCCCAAATAGGACGAAACCGGTCTACCGTTGGAATTTCTGGCTATTTAATTTAATTTAATTTAGTTTTTCACTTGAAGATCTATTTGATCCGAGTTTCGCGCCTTTTTGTTCGCTCGAAGACCTATCGGTACGTTTTATACATTTTTAAACATATTAAGATCAGTTATTAAGGATAATAAGCATTTTGTTTATTTCCCTAAAATAAAACTCGTGTAGTGCTTTCAAAAAAAGCATCTAAATTGAACGCATTTATGTATGAATTAAAATTTAGCGCCAAAAAGAAATGTGTGATAATTTTCCAGGAAAATCGATAATTTTTTGGCCTAAATACGATAATTTCAGATTTTAGATCCGGCAACGCTGCCGCAACCTCTAAAAAAAGACTAAAATTTCAAACCCTTAGACAAATATCCGAAATTCACGGGTTAAATTAATTAATAATACAGCATATAGCATACGGTTTTGAAATGTCTCGAGTATGCTCAGTAGCACGTTGTAAACAGCGTTGTAATACAAACCAAGATGATAAAGGAAATTTTGTAAGTTGAAAATAGACCGTTTTAACAAAACATGAAAATGATGGGAACGTCTACGTCGGGGAGAGACGTTAATTAGTCCGTGCGTCGACGTTCTCGTTTATGTCATTTTCATGAGTTGCTGAATCTTGTCTAATGAATCAGATTTGACTGACTGGTGGTTTGATAACAATCATAACCAATATTACGTATGTTTCAGGTCAGCTATCACAAATTTCCCAATGAATGTGAAATTTTTTTGAGAGAAAAGTGGATTAAAGCAATTCATCGTAACGCTGTCACATTCAAAATAACAAAATATAGTAGAGTCTGCTCTAGACACTTCAAAGACAGTGATTTCACAATTTTTGATTCTGGGCGTAGAATTTTAAAACAGGGAACAATTCCTTCGGTATTTGATTGGGATACAAGTAGTGATTGGTACGCGGAAAATGATCCGATGCAAATCAATGATCCAGTGCCAATCGCGGAACATACGTGTGAAGATCCTGAACTTTTGAAAAAGTACGAAACTCTCTTTATTACAATTGGAGAACTTAGAAGTGACAATGAAAAGCTTCGCAATGAAAATGAAAAACTTTTATGTGAAAATAGGGCATTGAACCTCAAAACAAACTCTTTACAGAGTGAGCTGGACTTACAAAAGGAAAAACTTAAAACTCTTGAAACTCGTCTTGCACTTTCAGTAGATTCCGTTTAAATAAGATGGACTCTATTACGCAGCGTTGACCAATTGCAAAGCGTTCATGGCACAGTATAATTATATAGATTCAGGTGTTAATGGTGAAACATTGGAATGGATTATCCATCTTGAAAATGAACTCGTAAAATGATACTTCAAGATCATTTTTTAGCGTTTAGTGACACAGTTCCTATGGAATATTTATTGGGATGAAATCCAGTTAGTCTGATACGATTTTGAAAACTTGTAATGTCACAGCTGTAGTGATAATAGTGGCCGACATGACAGTTACCATTTTTTATCAACAGGCAAGTTACATTGGTGATGTCGTGAGTTTCGAATTGAAAGCACTATTGGATCGATGTCAGAATTCATATAGAATATTAATTGGGATGAAGTCCAATATAAATCCAATCGTTAACTTGTTGTATTAGTATCACTATTCCTACGGAATATTTATCAAGATAAATATTCCTACGGAATATTTATCAAGATAAATACAAAAATAAATTTAATATCTAGTGAATTGATGTCTCAAGTTTCTTTTGAACATTTATTGAAATAATCTATTGGTTTTTGGATTTCATTGCTGTTGGATGTTTGTTGAGATAGTCTAATACAAAAAAACTGGTGATCTATAAATCAGTAGCGGCGCTAAGGGTGGGCTGAAGTGGGCTTTAGCCCCACTGCATTTCTGAGAGGGGCCACATATTTATATTAAAAGGGCCACATATTTATAACTAAGAGGCCACATATTTGAATTTACGAATTTTCTTTATCTCTAGAAATTGGTTTTATTTACTCAATAAGATAGTAGACCATAAACAGATGGATTCGGGAGGAAGGGAGCGGAAATTGAGAGAAATTTGAATGGACATTAGAAAGAAAGGGAATTTCGGGAAATACCCCGGGCATGCACGTGTCCCCTCCAGGTTGGATACAAGGTCATAGGGGGTCCAATAAACGCGACGAGAACTGCAACAATAAAACGACCTTGCTCTTCTCGCTTCCTGGAAAATTTATAAGGGGTCACTAAATTTGTAAAATGGAGTGTAGCTACACTTCATGGTTGTAAGGGCCACAAAATTCTTAGGGGCCACAAAATAATTAGCCCACCTGTGAAAAAACCTTAGCGCCGCTACTGCTATAAATCCTATTGAACATTGATCAGGATAAGTTCCAAAATAAATTAAATGGTTGTTAGATTTAGCCATGCATAAATAAATCAACTGAATACATCATAACTGGTTTAATAAAATTATAGAACATTAAAACATAATTTACAAGAGGAATTTTAACCTGCAGCTATGCCATCATGAGTCGTTAGAGAGAGTGAACTCAGCAGTTAGCTGTAATGATCAGAGGTGCAGCCTAGTGGCGGTTACATTAATTAAGTTAGTAAACAATGTATGCCTATGTGATAAAGTTTAAAAATAGACTCCATATTTTCACAATGGTTAAAATTTTTGGCAAAATTGCACTACAGCGGCCTCATGTAATTTCGTGTTTTTTTTTGGTGGAGAATGTAGCACTTGACGCGTAGATTACGAAACTAATTTTTTTGGGGCCGCAAATGATAATTAAATTAATTAACTTAATGTTAAAAATGTACTAATGTTAGGGAATTACCGTGTTTTTGTATTTTTGGGTGGCGGAGAATGTAGCACTTGACGCGTAGATTACGAAACTAATTTTTTTTGGGCCGCAAATGATAATTAAATTAATTAACTTAATGTTAAAAATGTACTAATGTTAGGGAATTACCGTGTTTTTGTATTTTTGGGTGGCGGAGAATGTAGCACTTGACGCGTAGATTACGAAACTAATTTTTTTGGGCCGCAAATGATAATTAAATTAATTAACTTAATGTTAAAAATGTACTAATGTTAGGGAATTACCGTGTTTTTGTATTTTTGGGTGGCGGAGAATGTAGCACTTGACGCGTAGATTACGAAACTAATTTTTTTTGGGCTGCAAATGATAATTAAATTAATTAACTTTATGTTAAAAATGAACTAATTTTAGGGAATTACCGTGGTTTTGTATTTTTGGGTGGCGGAGAATGTAGCACTTGACGCGTTACTAAACTCCCCGTATTGGCGCCTGACGGCGCCGCGCACTAGCTTCGCTCAAGCGCTGGGGGCGCGCAGCGCCTCCCCAACCCCATACTAAAAAAAGCGATGGGCCATCTATAACGCGACCTAGAGGACAGTACCAAGCCTTACGCATCAAGTATGTACTTTTAATCTCAACCATTAACAAAGTGGCCCAATAATAGAAAACACCGAGAAAATTAACAAAAACTGTAAAAGATTTGATAAAGTACGGGAATATCACTTTGTGGCCCAAAAATACAAAACACCGAGAAAATGAACAAAAACTGTAACTGATTTTATACAAAAAGGGAATATCACGTGGAATTCATTAGGACACCGAAACTGTGTTGCCGGCGAACACACGACGGAAATAAGTACAACAAAACACGTGCAAATGCCCAAAAATTAGAAATTTAAAATTACATTAAAAAATTAAATAATCATTTGCGGCCAAAATCTACGTGACAAGGTCTATCAGGCGCAACCAAAATTAATATAAAATTCAATGAAAATGAGAAATTTTTAAAATTAAAAAAATTAAGTTAAACAATTAAATAATCATTTGCGGCCAAAATAAAAATTACCCTCGACATCCACGTGACAATGTCTATCATACGCAACGAAAATTAATATAAAATTCAATGAAAATGAGAAATGTTTTAAATTAAAAAAATTAAATTAAACAATTAAATACTCATTTGCGGTCAAAATAAAAAATACCCTCGGCATCTACGTGATAAGGTCTATCAGGCGCAACCAAAATTAATATTAAATTCAATGAAAATGAGAAATTTTTAAAATTAAAAAAATTAAGTTAAACAATTAAATAATCATTTGCGGCCAAAATAAAAAATACCCTCGACATCTGCGTGACAAGGTCTATCAGGCGCAACCAAAATTAATATCAAATTCGATGAGGCCGCTGTACTACACTTCACCCAAATTGGCAAAGAAAAATAATTTGTGAAATTGTCAAATAGGACACCACAATTACTATATTGGGACTAATTGGAAGGTGATATGGAACACTTCATAAGTAGCATCATAAGTGTATAATATTTAACATAAGTGTGACACTTCCTATTCTTCACATGTAAACGTTTTACTGATAGCTATTCACGAGACAGACTGCATTATGAGTTTAACAGTTTTTCATCCACTTGCTCCCACATCACATGTAGCCTTTGAAAGCGCATATTCCCCGAAGTGACAAACTTATGGAACAATATTATAGACTTATGGTAACTTAATAACAAGTATGACCCTCAACAAAAATTAATACCAAACTCATTTTCAGAGATAATGCACAATCAAGGTTGAGTCCAAGGAATTTAACCTTCTGCAAACTATTATTGGAAATATACAGGGTGTCCATAAAAACGATCCAGGGCGAATATCTCAGAAACCGTTTTCTCTAGGAATTTGAAATTTTTATGTTACGTAGCACGTGCAGGGGGCCAAAGAAGAATGACCTTGAACCATGTCTTCAAGGTCATCCAAAAACTATCTCGAGAACCGTAAGTGTTAGAAAGTTGGTTTCAATTAGAAAAGTGTTCCCCGTCACGTTTTATGCCTACATAGTGTGAACATGATCGGATTTGACCAATAGTAAGTCGAGAAAAATTTTACCAGTAGGCATAAAACGTGACGGGGAACACTTTTCTAATTTATTTATTTATTTATATAATTGCTCAATAAGCCTCAGGTGGGCTTTTGTTTGAGCATCGCTACAGAAAGACTCAAAACCAAAAAAATTAAAAAAAAAAAATTAAATAAAGGGAGAGACGAAAACAAATGAGTAAATTTGGAAATATTGGTTAAAAATCAAGTAACGCGAGAGGTATCTTTAAAATGAAAAAAGGCAGAGACATGGCGGCGAAACGTGTGGCGATTGGGGATAGAAACAATCTCTTGGGGAAGGGAATTCCAATCATTAATCACACTACAGGAAAAATGATGATGATCAACTTTCTAACACTTACGGTTCTCAAGATAGTTTTTGAATGACCTTGAAGACATGGTTCAAGGTCATCGAGGTTATCATTCTTCTTTGCCCCCTGCACGTGCTACGTAACATGAAAAAAATTCCTAGAGAAAACGGTTTCTGAGATATTGGCCCTGGATCGTTTTTTAGTGGACACCCTGTATATGGAAAATTCCATGTAAGATCTCATATTTTTTGGTAGAATTATAATTTTGAGCTCAGGCTGGATCAATTGGAACTTTTGGAATGTGCAAAAGTATATAACCATTGGTTGGTTTTTAGACACACATCGGAATATGTTTAGAGTGGGACTTCTGTTTTACCAAGAGTGTAGTTAGGTGTTTTTGTTGTGGTTATAAATAGCAACACCTCCCATAATTATTGACCGCGAGAAACTTTCAGAGCTGATCTGCTATAATGCTTCTAAGGAACCTGCCAAATCAAGTTTCATTAGTTGAAAGTGATGCTTGGAGGCATTTTTACTGTGTTAAATATGTTTTATTGGTTTATGATCAAAATTGTCCATATACAACTAGCATGGTCATTGTTCATTTTAAATATGCGAGATTTGAAAGTTGGGACACTCACGTTTTAAAAATTAAGGAAGTTATAATTTGATATTTGAATAGTAAAGTTTGGGCTAACAGAATAAAGCATTTTAAATAGTGAAAGAGTATAGTTATTTCGGATCAGCACACCCAGTTATTCTACACTTGGTGGCAGTGGTGTGATTTTGAAAAATACCTCAAAGACCAACTTAACCAGAACATCCCTCCTGTCTTAACTCTTCTCCCAACAAGTATGATGTAGAGCCAGACGCCGCCATTGATACGATGGCGCCCTGGTTTTTATTTTAATTTTTGGCTCTGGAAATAGATTACGCCGCTGCTGCTCATATTTCATCGGTGTCAGACTCCAGTATGATGGTGTTGGTGATTTCAGTACTTGGATGAAGTATTTTTATGTATTCACTATAGCTAATGATTGGAATAATTACCAGAAGCAGCAAATCCTACCTACATTTCATACGAGACAAGCTTGCAACACCTATGATGCTATAACACCGAACCAGAAGTGAATGTTCATTTATCTTTTTAGAGAATTGCAAGACCCTTTCGTTGAATTGGTAGGACAATGGGTCTACATTCTCCCATAGCCTTTATACCGAAATTGCTTTAAAGATAATTTAAACGAAAAGGAAAATTCCTCACCCCTTGGCTATAAGCTCATTTTGATGTTGGGCTGGTCTAAGCTCAAATATACAGGGGGTTTTTTATTTTTGCTCGAAAAAGTGATTTTTTCAAAAACTATGTTTTCAAGAAAGTTTAAATTTGTACTGTACATTATACATGCCCGAGGACACTTTCTACCAAAATTGCATCTAAATCGAAAAATATTTTATCGTTTTTTGAATATTTAAATTTTAACCGCTTGGTGCTATAAGAAAATTGTCAACGAGAAAATTGTAGAGCGTCACCGAAAACGTACAAATAGCGTTGGCGCGAAAACAATAGACGTCTTTTTCACTGAAAAAATATGACTTGAAAAAGTGACAAGTTGGACACTAAAATAACTTTTTCTGAATTCCATTGGGAGAGTAGTGTAACTTTATCAAAGTCAGAAATTTTGGGTAAATATCTAATTTTTTGGTAAACTTCTCAATTTGGGTAAATATCTCAATTTGGGTAAACATCTTAATTTTAGTAAATATCTAAATTTGAGTAAATATCTCAATTTGGGTAAATATCAAAATTTTGGGTAAATATTTTAATTTGGGTAAATATGACTTGAAAAAGTGACAAGTTGGACACTAAAATAACTTTTTCTGAATTCCATTGGGAGAGTAGTGTAACTTTATCAAAGTCAGAAATTTTGGGTAAATATCTAATTTTTTGGTAAACTTCTCAATTTGGGTAAATATCTTAATTTGAGTAAATATCTCAATTTGGGTAAATATCTAAATTTGGGTAAATATCTAAATTTGGGTAAACATCTAATTTTGGTTAAATATGAATTCGGGTAAATATTTGAATTGTGTAAATATCTATATTTTGGTAAACTTCTAAATTTGGGGTCATTCCACGACAAATCGACCAATTTTTTTGCAATTTTTCACCCTACCTTTTTAATTCAAATGGGTAAATTTACCCAATTTACCTATTTGTATTTAGATTTTTACCCAAATTTATTCGCCTTTATCGACCAGAATAACCCTTTAGACTAATTTTTATCCAAATCTAAAAAGGTAGGGTGGAAAATTCCAACAAATTGGTTGATTTGTCGTGGAATGACCCCAAATTTAGAAGTTTACCAAAATTAAGATATTTACACAAATTAAAATATTTACCAAAACTTAAATATTTACCGGAATTAAAATTTTTACCAAAATTTAAATATTTACAAAAATTCAAATATTTATAAAATTTAGATAGTTACCTGAATTAAAAATTTTACCCAAATTTAAGTAATAAACCAAATTATTACTAAAATTTAAATACTTATCCAAATTTAAATACCCAATTTAAAATATTGACTAAAATTTAGACATTTACCCAAAAAATATATTTACCCAAATTTAACCACCTTTGTTTTAAATTTTTTTGAATAATTTCATAAGTCTTCGATTTTGCCATGTTACTTTACATAGAGAAATATAATATTTTAGTTGTCAAAAACGTTTTTGGTTGCCATGGTAAAACTAAAGCCCATCACATTTTTTCCCTTTAAGGTTTTTAAAGTTACATCAAGGTCTACTTAATCCCTGAATTTAAACAAAATCGATGAGTACCTCGGGTAGTCTCCTTGTGAGTATGCCACAGTTAATTGGTTAATTTAATTTAAGGGAAATCACAAGAAGACCCATTTTGCTAGCATTTATTAAATTTGAATATTATTTTATTCTAGACAATGCTTAATGTTAACTAGGCACTGAAGTTAGGCTAGCACATCGCAAGCCAAAATCACCACTGTAAACCATGCCCATTTCTATGAGCATCATCAGAGCCACTATACTTTAACATGTACAAATGAAGTTTGTTTGGTTGAAAACGAAGGATTTTCCACAAAGATGAGTCATGAAAAAAAAATAAGTTGGTTATAGGAAAGGTTCAAATACCTACCTTTTATCGTTTTTGAAATAAAAACCCTTTGAGCAAAATCAGACACCATGTATAGTTTCCTGGTACTATCAATGGCACATGGTTTTTCTTATCAGGCCCAGACTGGAACCTAAAACGGGCCCAGGCATTTTAGAGACATCAGCCCCCTACTTTCCACAAAAACACTACATGTGCCAAAGCATGGTCCTTTGACCAGACTGGCCCATCGGGCATTTGCCCTATGGCTAGTCCGGGCCTGGTTCTTATGTTGTAGCAAGGTGCTACACTATAGCAGCAGCCTCTCTTCCACAGCTAACAGTTGAAAAATTCTTTAACACCACAGCGCAATTGTTTTTAGCTTAATGATGAACTGAAGCATTTCTGAAATGAAAAATCGAAACTACAAGAAACTCAAATTTATACTATTAAATTTATTTCTATTTGCTGGTTGAAAACATGTACAACATTTTCAGAAACGACCATTTCAATTAAATTACAAAGCATAAAAATTAAACATTACTAGGTATAAAACCTAATCACTATTCTTGTGCAATGACTCAATTCGATTCTTGTGTCTTTCAATTTCTTTTTCGTGTTGTTTGATTTGATTTTTGTGATGAGAAATTTCTTCTTCAAGATGGGACTTCAACTTTTTAAGCTGCTCTTTTTGCTACAGGAAAATATTTTATTATCAAAACTTTTTCATATGAGAATATTTTTTTTGTTGTAAATAAATTTAGAAGTTATACAGGGTGTCCACCAAAATGTGGACCAAACACTTTTAGGTACGAATTTGAAATTTTTAGGTCGCATAGTGTTTAGGGGGAAACCTACTTTGAAAATTTTGATAACCTTGAACCATGTCTTCATGGTCATCTAAAAACTATCTCGAGACCGTAAGTGTTAGAAAGTTGATTCCAATTCGAAAGGTGTTCCCCAGTCACATTTTTAGGCCTAAATAGCCAGAACCGGATCGGATTCGACCAATAAGAAGTAGAGAAAATTTTTACCAAAATCACAAAGGTCGCAAAAGGGAAAATTGCAAGAAAATGCTAATAACTCCAAAACAAGTCATGCTACATTATCGAAATTTGCTAGAAAATTTCATCATGGTGGGAGATTTTAATATTCGGAAAATTGTATGACCTTGAACCATGTCTTCAAGGTCATACTAAAGCTATCGAGAACCATTGGGTTTAGAGCAAAAATTCCAATTTGAAAGTTGTTCTTCATCACATTGTATGTATTAATAACTTGAAATAAGTTTTGAAATTGTATTAAAATTGGAATTTTTGTTATAAAAATAATGGTTCTCGAGATAATTTAGACATGGTTCAAGGTCATCAAAATTTTCAGAGTAGGTTTCCCCCTACACACTATGCGACCTAAAAATTTCAAATTTGTACCTAAAACTGTTTTGGAGATATTCGCCCTGGTCCATATTTTAGTGGACACCCTATATTTAATTTATTAAATAACATAGCCATAGGATATTTATACTATGTAGAAATCTTGAATACATGACTTTTAAAACTCTTGACTACCTAAGCCACATATGTAACGAAGAATGTATTTATATGTAGGGGCCCAGGGGGAGAATTACTATGTTGATAATTCACAGCACCATGGTTGAACCAAGCTGACTTAATTTTTTTATAGGGAAGTGGTTTACTCTCCTTCGCGCATGAACGGAAATTGTTAGCAACTCTAAAAATCATCTCAGCATAGTCATTCTCCCTAAGTATAAATAATAATAGCATATACTCCAGTCGTACTATTCTCAATCAAATGTTCTAAACAGATTCTTAACTAAATACCAAATATGGAAAATTAAAGTCAGTATATTTAGTGGTACTAAATCTAAATATTTTTAAGCCAAACTGATGACAGGGTTCATACAGAATTTCCGGAATTAATTTCCCTAACATTTCCATGTTTTTCCTGACCAAATTGCCAATTTTTTCCAGGCCATTTTGTAAAATAAATGAATGGTTTGGGGTAAAATCTTAAAAAATTTATTAATTTTTAATACATCTTTCAAATATTTATTTGCCAAAATGTTTTGGGGTGTTTTTAAATTCCCTTACTCTTTTAAACCGTATTCCTTGACTGACCTTTTGGAATCATTTTCAAATTCCCTGACTTTTCCTTGACCTTCTGGAATAATTTTCCAATTCCCTAACTTTTCCCTGACCTTTTGGAATCATTTTCAAATTCCCTGACTTTTCCAAGTTTTCTTCAGTGCTTCTTGTTATAACTCAAAGACACAGATCCAACCAACCCATTTTTTACCTCATACTACTTTAGCCAAGGTCATACATTTGTTAATGCAATGAGCTCTCCACAATACCATGATGACCCTGATTTAACCGAGGGGCAGATCACTTTTTGACAGGGTGTCCTAATAATAATGATTAGAAATGTAATCATGATTTACTAATTTTTAATCTTTGTACAGCCAAAGCTTCAGATTCAATTTTAATATAATCTAATCATGATTTAATCATACGAGGGTGTCCTAATAATCATTGGAGTGAGCTACCCCTCGGATTTAACTAACATTTTACTTTTTGATTTATGTCGGGGTGGCCCTTGCACCTGCAGCAAGAGGAGCAAGGTTGAATCCCAGCTTGTGGCACTGGGTGAAAACTTTGAACCAGTCCTGCGTACAGTTTGCAAATTCTCTCCCCACTGCTTAAAGGGATTTTCCCCTGAGTTCTTTAGTTTCCCCTTTTCATAAACACTTGTAGAGGTTAACTGTAATAAAAAGTGTAGGATCGAAGCTGTTGGCTTGCGCGGCATGAAGGGCTTGCCACCACCCTCCTAAACAATTTAACCCACCCACCTGAATTAAAGGCGTTAGATGACTTGGGTTAAGGATGTACTATATAACATAAAACCTTTATGGTTACTTTTCATCAGATTTAAATAATTTAATTAAATCAAATGATTTTCATAATGAAATCTTGAATTAAAATTGCTTATTATACTTTCACAAATTACAGAAAATAATTTCTATAGTAATGCAAATTCAGATAAAACTTAATTAATAATAGTAATTAAATTTAATTTAAAGGCCGAGAACAGTTTCCATTTTATCGTGCGCGAATTTAGACCCCCACAAAATTGAGTGACAGCGTCGACAGCTTGACCGACGGCTCTGACTGTTTTTGAATAGAATATATACAATGAGCATCAAAAAAAAGGTAAGCTACAATACATGGAATTGTCCAGGCGGTCACTCAAGCTGTCAGAGACGTCAATCAGTTGTCACTCGTCGAAAAATTAAGTACAGGATAAGAGGGGTGGAAATTAGCTCTGGTCTCGGTCTTTAATGAATACAACAAACCTGTTTTCTGAAGAATTCTTCTTCTCTAGCAGCTTCCATTTTACCAAAAGATCCACCAGCATCTCTTCAGTAATTTAAAAGAAATATGTTAGTGTTAAATTTTTTAAAATTTAAGGAAAGACAAAAAAGGGCTGGTCATATTTTCTAACTAATTTGAGGAAACCAAATTCTTATGGTTGCACTAATTTTGTATGGTGGCATGATTTTAATGAAAATTATAAACCAAAATTTTGGGTAAGTGGTGCATTTGCTATTTCCTTAAAATCATCTAAACAAAAGAAATTACCATGAGATATTCACGTAGTGTTTTTAGATTTCAAATTTGTACAGTTTAGTTCTAAATCAATACCTTATTTGTTAGATGAATGAAATTAAAAATAACTTTATTTACGTAATAAATTTTAAAATATTCAGCAATGACTAGTTTCGCGTCTATTCAGGCAAAACTAGTCGTCGCTAGAAATTTTCATTTTTAAAAATCATTGTGTATTGTTATTAATTTCATTCTTCTTATTTTATATATATATAAGTAAGTAGCCTATACATTTTAGCTTAATAACACCATTTCATACGTAAATGCTTTAATTTTATGAAGTTATTCACATTGTACAAGAGCACCAATGAAAAAAGCCTAAGATAAATAAATAAATGCTTTATTTAGGATATCCCTTTAAGTCATTTTAAAATATTCAGCAATGACTAGTTTCGCGTCTATTCAGGCAAAACTAGTCGTCGCTAGAAATTTATTTTTAAAAATCATTGTGTATTGTTATTAATAAGTAAGTAGCCTATACATTTTAGCTTAATAACACCATTTCATACGTAAATGCTTTAATTTTATGAAGTTATTCACATTGTACAAGAGCACCAATGAAAAAAGCCTAAGATAAATAAATAAATGCTTTATTTAGGATATCCCTTTAAGTCAAAAGTCTTGTTTACAGAGGGGTCCAGAAATTAATTTAAAAAAAGGAAAAATAACATAAAAAGTCTCAAAAAATATTCCTACAGCTTCTGTTCGTCATTTAGATCTTTATATGTTATTGAGTTGTCTCTAATTCCGATCTGCAAATTTCCGCAAGTTTTTAACATCAGCTAGGCTAATACCCTAGGCTAGGCTAGGTTAGGCTAATAATCAGCCAACATCTACCAACAAGCTCGAGTAAAGACCTTTTCACACGAGCCAACTTTTCAAATCAAAATGCTGAGTCAGCAAAAATGGATCAGTGATCCATTTTTTTCTCGCGTACTTCTTTGGTGGATCAACTCATCGAACTTTTATTCACACGAACCAACTAGTTTACTCAACTCAAATTTGACTCATCTAGTTGGATCAAAAAGTTGGCTCGTGTGAATAGACCTTTAGAAGAAATTACGTCACTTCCTGTGAGAAGGACCATCAAAATTGGGAGAAGTGAGAATTCTCATTATCAAGGGAAGAATTCTTAGAATTTTGACGCAGCCCTGTCATAAGTTTGTGACAATATCCATCTTGTTTATTTAAGTTTTGGTTTTTAAGTTTTATAATAGTGTGAATAATTTACACATTTCCAAGTTAGCCAAATCATTTACATGGGATCTTTAGATGTCTCAGTAAATTTTAAGTTTTATTTCCCAGTGGATACGGCAGTTTAAAATGTTATGAAACCTACCTGATTGATCCTCCAGAGCCACCACCCTAAAGAAGAAAAGATATTTGAAAAAAAAAGAGTTGCATAAGGAAGTTAACAGCAGGTTATTGCTAGCAAATAGCTTCTGTTCATTATTTTCTAGTACTCACTTTTCCAGCACCACTTCCCAATTCACCAGCCTGATCAGAACTGAATCTGGTCAGAGGAAATATTTGTTAAATACCATGTAAAATAACTTGTTTTAAAAAATACCCAACCAGTCAAAAAATTTAATTAACCTTTTAAATTTGACTTTCAAACTAATATAGAATTATGCTAAAAGTAAAATATAGAATATGTTGCTCTTACGTCACAAGACACAGCTTTTTCAGAATATTCACCTAACATGAGCTAGATAAACCAAAATTTATCGCGAGTGTAGCACGCGCTCATAGACTTACGGAAGTAAGAGCCCCATTAGGATAAATTTGACTTTATGGGAATGAGTGTAGTAGAACACCCAACGAATGCCAAAGTAGGTTTATTTCAAGGTTAAGTTAGGTTAAATTGAGTTGGGTTAGGAGAAGTAAAATTAAGCCTCACATTAAAACAAGAAGGCCATGTTACATAATAAAAAGAACTACTGATCTCTCATTGTAAAGTCATATGCAATAATAATAAAAACCCATTAATATTCAATGATCAACCATTTTACAATTATAAATTTCAATTAAACAATTAGGAATATGATGAGACCCCAGCTACGCATTTACAATCATTTGGTTTAAATATTGACAATGTATATTCTTAAAATTGTTTAGTGTAGTGACTAAAAACCCCTAGCTAGTTCCATCTAGTAGCAACAAACACAGCACCCCACACAAGGAAAATGCAACCCGTCAAAAGTCGTGAATTTTCTTAAGTACAGTTTTCTTCTGCCGGCGGAAGAAGAAAATTCGGAAATTGTCTTCCTTCCCCCCTGCCTGTAAGACGTTCAGCGAAAAGTCTTGTCCAATGAAATTTGTACACAACACTGCATTAGCGTTCTCCTTGTGTTTGTTGCTCCTAGGTTTCATTATCATTAGTTTGACCATTCATTATAATTATTAACAACTATTAGGGCATTGCAGTGATAAATTTCAGTGATGACAACTAAAACGGCACCAATTTGAAAGATTTTATAAACAGTAAGCTGATTCCTTTTTTAAGCCAGAAATTACCTATGAACAAATTTATCAAATTAAATACTGTGATATTACCTTACGTTATTCATGAAAGCCAAGGGCCTGGAACATCTTACAATTTTAAAGGGTAAAGAGGACAACCTTAACGCCATCGTGAAAATTGCAGAAGACGCAGTATGACCTGACCCCCAATCGGTTTCTAGCTGTGGAAACCAGCGTTGCCAGATATTAAAAATCAAAATATAGTACCAGGGAAAGAAAATAATCGACTTGAATAGCTCTTTATATAAAATACGAGAGGTCACGTGATTATGTTAGATTCATCGTGCAGTTAAAGTTAGAGAGCGCGCGCATATTTGGGTTTTTGTTGAGCTCGCGCGAAAACGCGCGAGACCCTGTTCACGGAAATATTAGGAAGCATGCGCTCCAACAAATATCCCTTTTTATACATGTATGGACCAAGGAGGATAGGAAGGGAGGCGAAGTAGGAGGGATGAACGCGCCAGTATCCTTGTAAGAAGCTTAGCGCGCGCTAAGCTTCTTACAAGGATCCTGGCGCGTTCATCTCTCCTACTTCGCCTCCCTTCCTATCCTCCTTGTATGGACGCTTCAATAAAAGATACTCGGATTTTACCAATGAGGTAGAATAAATAAAGATCCAAATCTGCCTTCCACGACCTACCATTTCGCGGGACAGTATTTGTTGAGTTGGAGAGTTAATGAACTTAATCAAATCGTGTTGGCGTCATCTATCGTGTTATTGGAAAACTAAACCTTAATATTCTTGTACCTTTTCTTGTACCGCGGCTGATGTACACAAACAACTGCTGTCGTTGAACTCTACCCAATCTGCTGGCCCCGATGGGCTACACCCGTTTCTGCTTAAACTCCTAGCCAATGCGCTCGCCTCTCCGTTATGCATCATGTACAATATGAGTTTCACTACAGGGATTGTACCCCAGCAATGGAAGAGTGCCAACATCACTCCGATTCATAAAGCTGGCGCCCGTGACAACCCTGCTAATTACCGCCCTATTGCCAACACCTGTCACGTTGCTCGAATTGGAGAACGCTTAGTTGATAAACCCATCCGTGCCTTCCTGGAGGCCACCAGTTTTCTCCATCCGTCTCAACATGGATTTCGCGTCAAACATTCTTGCACCACTAATCTCTTGTCCGCCACCAACGACTGGACCACCTGGTTGGATGAGGGGAAGCCTGTCGATGTCATTTATCTAGACTTCAGAAAAGCGTTCGACACCATTCCCCATCCTGAATTGATTGCTGCTCTGCAGAAAGCCGGAATTACGGGAGCTGCTCTCACATGGCTCTCCAACTTCGTCATCGGGCGTCGGCATTCTGTTGTCTTTCAAGGGTATGCTTCACCATCACAAACCCCTCTCACAGGGGTTCCCCAGGGGAGTGTGCTTGGTCCGATCCTTTTCACCGTTTTCATCAATTCCATGCCGCAGGTGGTCCAGCACTCTCGACTCTACTTATTTGCCGACGACTCAAAATTAGCAAACCAGGTTTCCACCTCTTTAGATCAACAGCGCCTCAATCAAGACCTCCAGGCTGTGGCGGCCTGGGCTAACGCTCACAAAATGGAATTTAATGTCTCTAAATGTGGAGTGAACCACCTTGGGCGTTCTAATCCCTGTGCTTCGTACTTTTTGGGTGGTTCTACTATCTCGACCAGTGATTCTCCGGTGCGCGATCTCGGAGTTTGGGTGGACTCCTCCCTCAACTTCAGTCACCACTGCACAAAAGCTGTTAAAAGGATTAATTCTATCACCGGCTTGACACGTCGCTCTTTTTATTTTCGCTCCCCACGGCTGATACGTACCCTGTACAACTCCCTTGTCTTGCCCTATATCAACTTTGGATCCGAAGTGTGGAGCCCGCCCCTTCAAGGTGACCGGGACAACCTTACAAAAGCCCACAACCGTTTTACTAAACTCACTAAGGGCCTCGAGTGCCTTCCTCCGGTTGCGCGGAATGAGGCCCTCAAGCTGGACTCCCCGCTTCTCAGACACGCGATTAATGACCTGGTGTGTATCTGGAGCATGTGGTCGGGTCAGTCTGCTCTCCATTTGTCCACTTTCTTCAAATTAGACACTCTTCGCAAGACCAGGGGTCATGCAGCGAAAATATTCAAACCACGGGCCCGGACCAAACAACGTCAATGGCACCTTGCTTTCCGTGCTATCCAAACTTGGAACTCCCTCCCCGCCGATGTACTTTCTGCTCAATCTCGTTGGACTTTCCGCAGCCGCACTCGGGAGTTTCTCCCATAGAAATCTCATAGGTAACTAGAATGCTGCCGTGTAACTGGCAAATGGGCCAAACGCCGTGGCAGACGATAGCCAGATCTCAGCCAATCAGAGCTCAAAGAGTGGTTCTGCCAAGAATTTAATGTCACCAGAGAGAATGACGTCACCTATCTCCCGCTATAGTAGCGGATCCAAGGAGGATTATTATCCTCCTTGGCGGAACCACTCTACGGCCTCTCATTGGCTGAAGGTTCAAGGCGAACTGGCGTCAAGCTCGGCCGTAGGCGGCAGCATTCTAGTTACCTATGAGATTTCTATGGTTTCTCCATTCTACCGTTTAATTTTTTTATTTTTTTTTCTTGCTTTTCCACTTGTGGGTTATATACAAGCTATTCTAGCTTCGTAACTTGTATTTTTCTTAATAATAAATAATAAATAATATTCTTTGCAAAAGTGTCTGCTTATAGAAACAGATGGCACCAACACGATTGGATAAAGTTGAAACTTAAGCCTAATTCTCCTACAAAAATAAAACGTGTCCCGGGAATCCCAGATTTGTGTGGATCTCTATTTATTCTACCTCATTGGTTTTTACTCCCCTCCCCAGTCTCCATATTCATCTGGGAAGGAACTATTTCCGGTCGGTCGGTTAAACGGTTAGAATGGCTCATAGAAATCTTATAACATAGAATGATTCCGTATAAATACAAAATGGGCCAAATAAATTTTCGGAGGTTTCGTCATTATCAGCCAATCACGATTCAAAGAGTGACTACGGCAACGACTCGTTGCCATCTAGTTTGAGTTACTGAAAATAATAATTCGATTTTAGATTACGTCACCTTAAGAACCTGCATTTGATTGGCCCACGTCAATCGTATCACGGCCCCCTGCACGCGCTCACGTGAGCGTGAGCGCGTGCAAGGGGCCGTGATCGAGTTTGAAACATTATTAATCATGGTAGACTGTTTCTTTACTCGTTAAGATTTTTCTCTTATATGCAAACGTTTTAGATAACTATTGCCTTGTTTGTTGTTATGGCTCCTCGATGTTTCATTTCCACATGTAGAAAACGATTTGCGGTGGACGGTAATGTGTCGTTGTACAGGTAAAAGTTTGGGTTTCCTTAAGCCTCGGGGCAATTTGAAATGTTAACAAACGGCGGGCTTTCAAATTGATTATTTGGTAAAAATTACTTCAGGAAGCTCAGTGAGCCTAGTGGAACAACAACTCAGAACTATAATTACTGCAATATCCGTTTTTTAAAAAACACTTTATTTAACATAGTAAATATCGGTCTTCGTTGAGTACTATCTCTTATGTTGTTTAACAGTGGAATGTTGAATTTAAGCAGAGTGCGAGACATTGATCTTGGCTAAGCTTCTAAGAGAAAAATCATATTATTAAATAGAAGGTAAAGTTTTGAAAAATAAGACAATTATCAGTATGATTGTTGCTGTTTAATTCAATGACTGTCATCAATTCGTCATAAGTGTCATTCTTTAGTGCAGCGGTTCCCAAAAGGTGTTCCGTGGAATCCTGGGGTTCTGTAAAAGGGTCACAGGGGTTCCGAGAATTCGCAGCGCGGCAATCTTTGTTTGTGTCAAGAGTTTAAGATGAGTAAAAAAATGAGTTGGTGTTCCGCCAGAATTAGGTGGATAATTTTCCATAGCAAAATAAAATTGGGAACCGCTGCTTTAGTGTAATGTATTTTTTCTGGGATATAATTACTCTTTCATAAGGTTTTTGTTTATCTAAGTTTCTACAAACATTATAATAAATATAATATTACTTACTTTAAATGTGAAATAGCCTTTAAATACAAAGGTTAATACTAAGGACCTTCAGTCACTGCTTCTCTCAAAACTGCCATTGCCATTGCCTGCTTTTTAAAAGTTGGGCCTATGTCAGGCCTAGGCTTAAATATTTTCAAAGCGATCCTAAACGAAATCTAATTTATCTTCCTCACAATGGCATTTAAATAGTCCTTATAATAAGTAAATATGAAAACAAAACTAAAAAAATCTTAACACTATTATTAATTAAAAATCCAAAAACGTTGAAGTGGTTCATGTGAAAAATTCCTGCAAAAACCTATGGGAATTCTGCGAGCTTGGATCGGATGGATCCTGTAAAAATCTCTGAGCTTCTACTATTTTTAACCGCCATGTTATGGCGCTAGCGGCTTGCCGTAGTCAATGAATGGCCGCTAATTGGCTGAAGCTTAAGCAAAGACTAAATAATCATTAGTCGCTGCTACCTAGGAGCAACAAACACAAGGAGAACGCAGCTAGCATTTAAACACGCTAACGAAGGGTTGTGTACGAATTTCATTGGACGAGCGTCACGAGCCTTTACGCTGAACGTTTTACGGGCGGGGGGGGGGGAGACAATTTCCGAATTTTCCCCTTCCGACGGCAGCAGGCGCTAAAGCGTCTACCCAATGAAAAACGTACACAAGAAAATCCACGACTTATGAGGGGTTGCGTTCTCCTTGTGTGGGGTGTTGTGTATGTTGCTCCTAGCTGCTACAAAATGTCTTGGCGTCAGGTTCTCTCGTAGACTGGAGCATTCTAGGTAGGAGTATAAGATTTCTATGGAATGGCTAGCCAAAAAGTCATATTTAGGCCAAAGGAGACGCGTTTTTGCCCTCATGAGAATTTTGCGTCAAATAAGAAATGCGTCGGCTCACGTGTATAAGGAACATACTATACTAATGTTAATTTCCGATAATATATTTTAAGGTAAAATATATAATGTTACTAAAACTAAGTATAAGAAGATAATATTATTATCATAAGTAACATAATTACTCATAAGTATGCCACTGTACCTTTATTCCATTCAAAAATCTTCACTAACGGTTTGTTTCACCACGAACCAGTAAAAAGGTGGACTACGTTAGATTTTAACCTTTTTATTCATCCTAGTAATTTTGGGAGTCACACTATTGGCTTGTAACATATTTATTTAAGCCAATGGAAAACCTCTAAGTTGAGAGGGAATTTTTTGCGTCGGAATTTTAGTCAGCCCAATGTAGCTTTATTGAAATTTATAAACTCGCTCGGTTTGTGCGGATGAAGTTAAATTATGAGTAATTTAGAAAAATAAAAGGTTGGGGAAAATGACCAATAAGTGATCGCTTTCCGGAAATGGAACAAGTCTTCGAAGTGGGATATTCCACCAGCGTTATTAAAACCCATATCAAGCCTAGAAGAGTTAGGCCTAGGCTCAAAAGAATCTGCAAAGACTCCAACCATGGACTTGGAGATGCGCCAGAAAATCTCAAAATGAATTCCAACTATTTTTTCCAATAAACTTGCTTCTTTTATTTGACAATGCAAATTTATTTTAGAATGTGAGTCTCCGAGAATTTCGTTAATTTGCAAATTAATTACCCTAACAGAACTTGACACTATATTGTAGTTCATTTTAGCTCCTAAGCCTTGGTTGTTCAAACCGGTTTTTCAGACGTAGAGCTAATTATACGACGCGACGGCATTATCGGCATTTGAGATTCGATGACGTTAAATATGACGTCAAATATTACGTAGGGTACGGATGACGCAATATCTGTGAAACAAACCGTTAGTGAAGAAATAAAGCTAGTGGCATACTTATGAGTAATTATGTTACATATGTTATTATTATTATCATCCTCTTATGGTATAAATAATTAAAACTATACGGAATATTTTTATATTACCGGGCAATTTTAAGGCTTCTCATGGAGTTAATTCACTTCGTATAAAATTATTTTTCGGAAAAAGATGAAAACTTATTCCTTTAGAACTAAACGTATTACTTTTGCAGTACGGTATGCCACAAATGTTTCCTTTTAACCAGGTAACTTTTTGGTATGTTAAGGCTTAGCAAAAAACCGATGTTATGTTCGAGAAAAGTTTCCAGCTTTCTAATATTTCAACAAGCACTATGGCTGCGTTCAACAACTATCAAAAGAGAAAAACCATTGAGTTATCATTGAGTTCTTTTAAACAACGCTACGTCACAAAAATATAAAAGTTGTTATACGATTTATAGTTCACTGACTGAAGCCTAGTTCCCACTTAGCGAAAAAAACAATTTTCACGCTGAAAATTGACGCTCGCAAATCAAATTCGCGATTTTTTTCCAATTCGCCGCTAAAATCGCGTCTCCGCGGTATCTAGCGAATGTTCTATTTTTTGACGTCCACACTTTTGGCGATAAAAAGCTTCAGCCAATCAGAAAACGCGTTCCCTCGATCTCTTCCGCTCCCGTCCGTCACTTATTAAGCCTAGGTCTTTAGAAAAGCAGCTCAGCCAACTTGACCAAGATACTGAAGTAAAGGTAATTTAAAATATTTCCCTAACCCAAAAACGTCTATCTTTTGGGGACATATACTTATTGTACATTGCATAAACCAATAAGACATTAAGTACAATTAAATTAATTTTATTGAAATTACAACAGGAACATCCATTTGGTTCATTTTGAACTGATGTTTTATGTTAGGCCTAAAACATTACTAAAAACCCGCACGAGTTGTTTTCAGCGTTTTTAAATTTTCGCGCTAAAGTGAGAACCGCTTCTCCAGCGACCGAAAAAACGCGTCTTTTTTCGTTGCACGAAAATTTTATTCGTCTCGAAAATTCGCCAAGTGGGAACTAGCCTTTAAAGGGAATATAACCTCAGGTATTTGGTGTGGAACACCAACGCTTGCAGCTCTGGCCGCTCTTGCCTTTGGCTTTAAAAATGTTTGGCGCCACTGTACAGGGACATTTGAAAAATTGAAGGGGTCTTCCGTAAAGATTGCTTTGCAGGTTATATTCCCTTTAACGAACAAAATATCGTCTGCTACCACTCCTTTAACTTTGTTGAATGACGTCACGACACCGATGAGCAACGGAAAAACCATCTCGCTCAGCCGATGTTTCCGCTGAGTCTCCGATGATCAACATGACGTCAAAACCGAAAGTCAAAAAACCCGTTCAGCAAAAAACCGCTGACCATTGAGCTCAGCGCTGAGCTTTTTTAGAGTTGTTGAACGCAGCCTATATAAATAGTATTTTATGAGTCCTGGCTGTCGGAAATATTACTTTTTGGCAATTTCTGGGAATTTTTTTTATTTAAGCGCCTATTCTAGTACGGGTAAAAGAGGCCCAAAAAGGTCTCTCCAACGGCAAAATTCGTCCCAACTTGCAATGTGGCCTTAAGATTCTATTTTGGTGTCTACTTTGAGGATCCGATGAGCCCACAGCGATGCGGGGTGTACAACCCAGTTTTTTTGGGGGGGGGGGGGGCGTGTTTGGTGTTGTTCCTGATGGTAAATTTCACCCCGAGTCGAATGCGACCAACCGCATGCCCGTAGGATGATGAACCGTTTCCGAGTTATGGCCGAATTTATACTGAATCACGTGGTTTCTCTCTCGTTTCTCTCTAATGTGGAAAAAAAAATCCCCAAACGTTATATTTAGCAATCGGGTCAAGTTGGGTATCGTTTCTGTAGTATATGTGTTCACGCTGAGTCGAATGAGGCCCACCGCGGAGTTATGATTAAAAGTACACTAAAAAAGGGTTTTTTTTCGAAATTTCACTAAAAGTTGAAAATGTATATCAACCATACTTTCGGATCTTACATATTATTTTGTGCCAAATCGAATGAGACCAACCGTAATTCCGATGAAATGGTGCTAATAATTGCTCCCCGGACCACCACAATGTATTCATCGATTACGTACTACTAAGTGCTGAATCGAATGAGACCAACCGCAGCGCCGTGAATTGAATAGATAACGAGTGATGACGGAATTTACATTAGCTAATTGACATTTAATCCTAAAAGAGGTTCTGAAAATGTTTTTTCTTATTTTTTAATTTATGTATTCTTTTACGCGCGTATTTTATGGGAGTCACCATTACCGTGCTACACGCGAGAGAACGGGTTTGGGGGGAAAGAAGTTCAAAGAACTTTCCACGGTAGAGCTACGTGCAGTACGTCTATGGCAGCTGCCTGTGGAACAAATCGTGGGAGGGTCCTTGATGGGGGAAAGACGCGTGTAAAAGAGTGTTAATGACGTCTTGCAACGTCACACATGCTTTGGGTAGCAAACATTAATCGAATACAATGATGTTGAAAAATAAATAAAAAATAAGAAAAAACATTTGGAATCATATTTTATAGCTTTTTCAATATCCTAAACTTCCGAAAAAACTACGAAGAAATATCGTAAAACACCGTCAAAAACTCAAAAAAAAATTGTATAACCGGGGCGTCGTGCGATTCCTCGCTGGCAACTAAAACTGACTTTAATTTGAAATAAATTTCGATTAATCTTAATTTGGTTTTGGTTTTTCTTCAATATTTCCGGAACCACTTGTCCGATTTTGAAATCCAAACCGGTTATGGAAAGGGAACAATTCCGCGCCGGGACTGTTCATATGGGCCTGGCCAGTGTATAAATAGATCTTTCAGCGGAAGTTAAATAATAAATAAGCTAGTTTAAATAATAAATTTGCTAGTTTAAATAATAAATTTGCTAGTTTAAATAAAAAATTTGCTAGTTTAAATAATAAATTAACTGGTTTAAATAACAAAATAAGCTAGTTTAAATAATAAATTAGCTAGTTTAAAAAATAAATTAGATAGTTTAAATAATAAATTAGCTAGTTTAAATAATAAATTAGCTAGTTTAAATAATAAATTTGTTAGTTTAAATAATAAATTTGTTAATATAAATTATAAATTAACTGGTTTAAATAACAAAATAAGCTAGTTTAAAAACATTAGCTAGTTTAAATAATAAATTAGCTTGTTTAAATAATAAATTAGCTAGTTTAAATAATAAATTTGCTAGTTTAAATAATAAATTTGCTAGTTTAAATAATAAATTAGCTAGTTTAAATAATAAATTTGCTAGTTTAAATAATAAATTTGCTAGTTTAAATAATAAATTAGCTAGTTTAAATAAATTATTCACTTTTTCTGTTTACTTAGGAGTCTCTAAGTGGCCAACAAGAGAATCACTGAATTTACGAGTTATCGTGATAAAAATTATATTCCAAAAGATAATATACAAAAACCAGTTCTGAGAACTGAAAAAACGGTGTTTATTCTTTTAAATTCTACTGCTATCAAGGGACAGATATTAAAATTATTATATAGTACTGCTCTCAAGGAACAGATATTAAAATTATTATAGTACTGCTCTCAAGGGACAAATATTAAAATTATTATAGTACTGCTCTCAAGAGACATATATTAAAATTATTATAGTACTGCTCTCAAGGGACAGATATTAAAATTATTATAGTACTGCTCTCAAGGGACAGATATTAAAATTATTATAGTACTGCTATCAGGGAAATATATTAAAACTATTATAGTACTGCTATCAGGGAAATATATTAAAATTATTATAGTACTGCTATCAGGGAAATATTAAAACTATTATAGTACTGCTATCAGGGAAAGATATTAAAATTATTATGTGAGACAACTATCTCAATAAAATAATATGCTTTTTTGATTATTTATGCAGAATTTTTTAATTTACTAGCCATAAATCAAAATGTCACAGAAAAAACTCTTTGAAAATTCGGGCTTACGGATCCAGTGTAGGTCAAAGCCATGCGATCCGTATCAGTTTGCGTTCTTTAAGGCATAGGCCTAAGAATAAACACTAAACCTATCGGTTTACTTTAATATTTAAGGTAACTGTGAAGTATGGATGTAGTACCCGTCTCGTTGTGGTTTCATGCTTTTTGTAGCAGTTTTTTAGCCAATAAAAAAAGTCCTGCAAGAGTAGGATGGAAATCAGCGATGATTATAATTTCTAGGTTTCGTTATAGATTCCTGATCATAATTCCAACGATAAACTATTTCTATCTTTATTACACATTTCTAACCGCTAGGCATATTAACACCTTAAAGGGAATATAACCTCTGGTATTTTTGTCTTCCTCCAAAGGTTTCACCGTTGGCCGCTCCCTCCTATGGCTTTAGAGGTTTCGGTGCTACTTAGTGGTTTACTGGCGAGGTAATCCCAATAATTGTGGGGGTCTTCCATACAGATCTCGCTAGAGGTTGTATTCCCTTTAACAAACCCCCTACAGCAGGCACAAGGCTCAATTAGAGCGGAGGTCATCAATCACCTTAAGCGCAAGTGGTGGTTCTAAGTATCTAGCTTCGTTAAACGATGTCCCTCAAACCAATGACTATTTGTTTTACTTTTTAATTCCATAGATTTCAAACGGTATTTCGGTTCATAACCATAGTGATGGTTTTACGGAGTCCAGAAAAACAACTTTTCTGCTAGATGACGTTCGTAACATAAATAAAACCGTTTTTCGGGGTTGAGTTACATTCTTTTTTTATGAGTAATTGTGACGTGAGTAGAGGATGATCATATTTGAACCGATTTTTCCAAGATGGCCGCCAAAATGGCGTCAAATTTTTTCCAAAAACCGGTTTTGACCTTGGGAAAAGTCGAAAAACATATTTTAATTTTAACCCTAAATTTGACCTTGAAGATGACCCCTGACCACAACCCTTAAGCCTCGGTCTATCACCCCAACAAGTTTGGACACGATCGGACAAGCTCGGACCGAGATATCGGGGGTAATGTCTGACCCCCAATTACTTTTGGTTATAATTTTTTTCATTTTTTGGGCAATTTAAAATGCTAATTAGTTAATTGCGAGATATTGAAACAAATTCGCGAACTTCGCCTTGGCAAGTTTTGGCCCCACCCAAAATATTTTAAAATCTATATTAATATAAATATGTTTTTTCGCAAATATTTTAATAGTTTTATTATTTTTAAAACAATGCTAAACTTGTTGAGTAAAAGTAATCAAACACAATTAGTTATTATATTGTTTAATAAACATTATATTTCAAACAATATAATTTTTTAAATACTAAAACAACAAAGGGAAACACTACAAATAAAACTAAATAATAATCTAACAAATTAAATTAACAAATAAAAAAGAATTAAAGAAAGTGATATAAATAATTTAAAGGCTAAAAAAACACACACAAATGTTAAAAATATTATAAGTGTATAATGAAAAATAATTATAATTACATCAATCCGTAGAAGATACTTTTCCTCTTCGGTACAAAACGACGTGTCTGGTTTGAAATTCGGGCTAGAATTTATAAATATAAATAAATTAATCTATTAAAAACGAATATATCTAAAACAATATTTACCACAAGAATTCTTTAATTTTTTCTTCCTGCTCTACCATTGCACGAACAAAAACACTATTTTTGTTGTTAATTGCCTCTGAAGTATACAGTTTGAGAATGTCTGAATTGATTAAAACAGACCTAACTTTATGTTGGACAGTGCCAACATGTTGAATTTGGTCTAATACGTGAAGTCCAGACTCAAACTGTTTTAAATTTTTATGATTCCACCACGAAATTTGACAAGTATTACAAAATATCTGCATATATTTGCTAGATAATTGAAGAATTTCGTAGCTAAACCAGCCGAATAACATTACCCTACAGTGGAATAATAAACCATCGTACACAATTCCTGGTCTATTACATTTGAAAGTTTTATCGTGCACAGAAAAAGAACAAAATCTTTGCGATTGTTCAATTCGCGAGCCATAGGGCGCGATAAAAAATAAGGGGTTTAATTTAAATACATATTTAAAAAGGGGCATTTAAACTCAATTGAGCCATATGGCTCGATTACGATTTTAGATTCTAGAAATACAGTTTTTAAACAACGCTCTTCGATTTCTGTACAAATATTTTGTTTTTTAAAAAGATTATACGTTCTTACTACTCGAAGAGAGAGAAATTTTAACGATCGCGGCAAAGAAACTACAGGCTTTAGATATAAATCACCAGCCATCATGATTTTAGATTTCTCCTGGTAAAAATTATCTACATTGAGCTTTTATAGCCTAAGCTTGACCTAGATTTTAAAATTTAACAATATTCCCTTTGGGAATAATTATTAATTCTGTAATACAATTAAGGTTAACTAATTATCCCTATCCTTCTTAAACAAGTTTAAAAAAAAAAAAACATTACTAAATAAAAGACAAAAATAATCGATTTTTAAACGATCTAGTACAAAATGTACTTATAAAATTTCAGTTAATCTAATCAACAATTAATAAAATCACCATATATAAGAAAAACCAACATTATAGTTTAAACCCAATAGTAGTATAAAAGTAGCATATAGAAGAAATGAAAAAAAAACCAAAAAGATAAGAATAATAAAAATTATAATAATAAAGAAAAGGTATGCCAGAGGAACTTCGTTTATATCAGTTTTAAACAATAAATTTTCAAGAAGTTTTATTATTAAGCATTGTACTAGAAGTAGAGATGGATGTCAAAAAGATAAGAATAATAAAAAATAAAAAATAAAAGAGATTTATATTAACGAAAAAATTTGCATTCTGATGCGAAATTTTAAAGAAAAGTATAAAATTTAGTACAAACTGTATTAATACAAGAACCATTAAAAGCCCGGCTCCTGCATAGGTTGGATTAATAAAGTTAGTTATATTTAAAAACATCTTTAAAAAACACCTAAAATAAAAAATATAAAACATTTTAAAAATATTATCTTTCACCAAATAAACAATTAAAAAATAAAAACACAAATAAAGTTTTTTAAATAAAAAATGTTCAATCACTGTTTTATAAAGATTAAAAACATAAAAAATATGAGTCCTATTTAAAAAATAAATAGTTTAGTTTTTTAAAATAAATAAATAAAATATTGTAAATACCTTGAGTC
Source organism: Leiobunum rupestre (assembly GCF_980474605.1). Classification (NCBI taxonomy): domain Eukaryota; kingdom Metazoa; phylum Arthropoda; class Arachnida; order Opiliones; family Sclerosomatidae; genus Leiobunum; species Leiobunum rupestre. The sequence goes on from NC_143389.1 coordinate 17,450,041, forward strand.
GTAGTTGTAAAATTTGTCGACGATCGTTCAAATTTGGATTTGGAGGAGATAATTTGCGACTAAATAAAAATATTTATCGTAATTATTGTAATTATTTTTAAAATAAGTATTCCTTACTCTAAACTTGTTACTATTTTAACTTCCTGACGATCCATATCATTGATAAAAAATATAACTATCAATCCTAACTCCAAACGTATAGTATATCTTGTTAGGCGAAAGTCAGATGTAATTAATAGTTGTTTTTTTCGAAAATATGAAAATTGTTGCAATTGAAAGAGAATTAAAAGGTCGCGTTGAAGGGTCCTACGATTTTTGTACTGTCGAAACCATGGGATCTTATTTAAATTTTGATATATTCGCATATGTTTTCCAATTAAACGTAAAATTTCGTAAGAAAACCAGCCTTCAATGGTGGCTTGTGTGTGGAAAATCAAACCATCAAACTTAAAACCCGCGTGAGGACAGAAAAAATTATTAGAATGAACGTCGAATAAACAAGTATTATTATTAATTCTTTTAGAAAAAACAGAACTAAAAACAGAGGGTGAGAATTTAAAAAAAAAATTATAAAGGGACATGCAAAAATGATTTTTTTAAAAGGTTCTATTAATGCTTGAGATTCGAGAAAGACGGTTTTCATACAATAATTTTCTAGTCTAATTGAAATATTATTATTTTTAAAAATGTTATAATTCCTAACTTTACGTAAAGCTAAATATTTAAGAGAAAAAGGGTTTATAGCGAGCGGATGAGAAATCTTACAAGAAAAAGCCAAAACTTCGCGAGAACCCATGGTTTATAAAAAAAAAATATACGCTGAAGAGAGCCTTTTATAAGAAATGTTTAAAAATATTTAATCTTATACATCCTGTTTTTAACCTGTTTTAAAATCAAGTCAAATAGCAACTTTTATCAAATAGACCCTGCAGAAATATAATTTAGCCGTTCCCTTAAATTTTATACCTGTAGAAATATATTACTCCCCATAGAATTTTAAAACAACTAACCCTGTAATTAACAAGTGTTTATATCCATAATCGATTTTTAAAGCAAAAATATTAATAATCTTAGGGCGTTTTCTTTTTCGTCACGGAAAATATTTTGATTCAATGATAAAAAAAGTGTTTAAATATAAAATCCTTCAAAAAAATAATTAATAATTTTATATTTTCACACATGTCTATATTTAAATTGACATTCACAAGCAATTTTAAATACCATTTACATAGTGATAAATTATAACTAGGCTCTATCCTTGTAGTATTAAATACTTTAATATTCAAGGTTTTAGATTTTGAAAAAAAAATTAACAAAAAATTAATGAAAAATAAATTACTTTGCAGTTGATATAAAAGGCCAAAATTTTAGTATTGAAATATTACAGCCTAAAATGGCTTCCACAATTAGTGATAGTCAAATCTCCGCGAGCCAGGTAGTTTCATTTTTTGATAGACCTGAAGAGGATATGCTTTTAGATTCTGACGGATCGGATATAGAATTTATTCAAGAGGTACGCCGCATGTCAAATATCGAAGAAATTGGTATCGAACAATCAGTAAAAATTAAGAAAAGTGGAATTTCTTACGAAACCAAAACTCCGAGGAATAAAGCGGGAGACAAGGGGATATACTTGGATATTCAAATATATTCATACAAAAATATTAAACAACTCCCACAAGATGAGATTTGGAAAGCTGATTATAAAAGAGTGAAATATTTCGCTAGCAGCCTATCCCTGGATGTCATTAGAATCATAAACTCAACAAACAAGCTAAAAAAATTGATTGAGCAGACGGAAGGAAAAATCGTTATTCCGCCATCGAAAGTAAGTTAAAAAAATTGATTAATTATTCTTAATAGTAATTAGAATAACATTTTTAAACCTGGAAAAGATAGAATATGGAAGACTCCAGTGATTACGATTCGGATAGTGAATTAGACTTTTCCCCTTTGAAAAATTTTAAATATAAAAAGTTTTATAAAATTAAAAAATTAATTCCTAGAAATTCGAAAAAATGGCACTGCAAACAACTTGATATTGAATTAGAACTGATAAATTTAAACGAAATCCCCACTCATTTATTTTTTACAGTATTTGAAAAGATTCTGAGTGAAATTATCGAATACGTAAAAAAAGACGCATCAGGTTTTGATTTCCTCAGATTTGCAATTCAATCGGAAAATTTAGAACATCCAATTTGAAACTTTAAAAGCTCACAAATGTGAAACAGCTTGCAAGTCTTGTAAAATTGAACATTCTCCTAATCAACATTATGTTAAACATTCGACTTTTAAACATAAACCTCGATCATATGTTTATTTCGATATTGAGACTATATTCGAGCAGGATATCCATAAACCCATCTTGTTAGTGGCACAAAGTGAAATCTTAAATCACCCTGTTGAAACCACAGTTTTTGAAGGAGAACATTGTGTAAACAACTTTCTCAATTTTTTTATTTCAAAATGAAACTATTTTACTTAATGATGGTAAAAGGAAACGGAAAACAATTATATCCAAATTTACCAACGTTATTGTAATGGCGCATAATTTGAGGTCTTTTGACGGAATGTTTATTATTTCGAAATAAATAAATCGAGGTTATTTACGATGGAGCCAAAATTCTTACTATATATATTAGGGGGCTCCACACCCGGCGTTCGGAGTCGCGGGGCTCTTGGGGGCGGTCCACACCCGGTTAACTGGGTCACTGGAGTCCTTGGGGTGTCACGTGCTCGGGGCGCTGGGTCACTGGACCTCGGGGGTGTTCCATACTCGGCATTCAATATCCTACTGGGGAGGATAGTTGTGGTGGAAGAAGAAGTCACTCTAGTCCTCAGCTGTGCGAGGGTGGGAATTAGGGCAGCCCATGGTGTCGCCTTTTGTTGGGCCATGATGAGGGCGTTTGTTTGCCATATGTGAGCCTGTCTTTATGGCTGTCTCACTGGCCGAACGTTTGTTTCGCAAAGTGCATTTTTGTCCGGCATGACTCTTTGTCTTGTGTGCCGCCGTAGTGCCCAGCGGAACGGCGGGGTACAAATACATAACCTTATATATATTAAAGGGGTAGACATTCGTTTTGTAGACTCTTTAAATTATATTAATGCACCGCTAAGGCATTTTCCTAAAATGTTTTCTTTGCCCGAATCGAAAGGATATTTTCCCTATGTTTTTTGGACAAAAGAGACTTTAAACTATTCAGGGAAAATTCCGGACGAAACATTTTTTGAGCCCAATAAAATGAAAGAATTGGAATACCGAGAATTTAAAAAATGGTATACACACAAACAGCTTGAGCCGTTATATTGTATTAAATCAGAATCCAGAGCGTATTGTCTTTTAGATTGTAATTTATTACGCTTAGCAATGTAGAAATTTCGCAAGTTATATAAAGACCTAATTGAAATTGATATTACAAACTATGGTGGGATTTCTCTTTCTGGGGCCCTCAACAATGTTTTATCGACATGTTTTTAGAACCGTATACACTATGCACTATCCCAGCTAATGGTTTAGCAAGTAGACAGAATCAAAGTGAGATTGCTTTGAAATATCTAGCTTGGTACGAAAAGGAAAATAATTTAATTTTTCAAACTGTTAGAAGTTCGGGGGAGGGAACAGTCCGTAGGGTCATATTTTGTAGATGGTTTCTGTAAAAATCCCCCTATAGCTATTGATGTAATGGGTGATTTCTGGCACGGCTGCCCAAAACATTTTTCTGGCTCTACATTTAACACAATTTTAGGAAAAACATTTAAAGAAATTCGCGAAAGGGAGCTAGATCGAAAAGAATTTATAGAAGAAAATTTGCCAAACCACACATATATTAAAATTTTTTAATGTGAGATATTGAATTTGTTGAAACAAAATGCTGAGGCGAAGGTATTTTTCAATAAAATTAAAATTATTCCTAAAATTAACCCTAGAGATTCAGTGCCCCCGCCAGCAGTAGGCACAAGTAGGCACGTGCCTATGTTCAAAAATTTTAGGCCTATTTTAGGGGCCTCTAAAAGTTTTAAAAAATTGCCTCTGGGGCCTCCAAATGTAATTTTTAAATTTTATTTATTTTTAAAAATTGGTCATCTAGCCCCCTAAAAAAAGAACTCTCATTCAATTCAATTTCCAAGAGTCCTAAATGGCCCTAACAAAACGTTCCCTTTTGAACCACCTATACTCGAAATCAATATTACTTGAGTACACAAACAAAGGCAGTGAACTCTGTGGTTTCTGCTTTTGGTAGTGTACTCTGTTAACATTGATACAGAGTATATGACAAAAGACTGGCCCGGGACGGGGAAGTCCGTCGTGCAAGGAAAGCAGCAAAAAAAACCACCTGTTCGCCTCAGTGATAACTTAGCTCCAACCAACACAATAAACATAAGCTTAGTTTCTAGGAATTCTACAAAAGGGGGCATAAAGTGAGAAACTGGATTTCTTTAATATGACTTAAACCGTTGCAACGCTTAAACGAAGGGAAATCCCAGCGGACCTGAAGTCGAGCGTCCTGGGGATTAGGGTTTTTTCTTTTTTACTCCTTGTCCCTTTTGCGAAATCACGTGATATCAGTGACCACTGATCGTAGAGAAAGGACCTAGACCTTCGGTGGACGGACTTGTCCCAGATAACGCGCGTTTCTTCATTTCGTTTTCTGCTCCTGAACAAACAGGTAGTTCTCAATTTCGATTCTCTCCCAGTCAAATTTTTTCTAAGTCTCTTCCGAGACTAACTTTGCCAAACAGCCTTTTTAAAGGCTATTTAGCTGTTTTAAGCTAATTTTTAAACAGCCTTTTTCAAGGCTAATTAGCTATTCTAGCTAAATTATTCAAAAAGCCCTTTTCAAGGCTAATTAGCTATTTTAGCTAAATTATTCAAAAAGCCTTTTTCAAGGCTAATTAGCTATTCTAGAAAAAATATTCAAACCGCGTTTTTCAGGGCTTTGATATATCTGGTATTATTAAAAAGTCTGTTTGAAGACTACATAGCTTTAACTAAGCTTTATTTTCTTAAACCTTTTTAAGGTTATTTCGCTATTAGTATATAATAGTAACATTTTCAAATATGAGTACCAGAAAAATTTTATCTGGGTCCCAAAAATGAGAAAAATGGAAAAGGGAAGATAGTTTCGTTAGTAATCAGAAAGGTACAATGGCACGTTTTTTGAAATCGTCGGCGCAAAGCCATAACTATAGTTCTGAGAAAAACCTAGTCAAAGAATTGGGAAAGGGTTTAGAATCCTTGGAGACTGATAACAGTCACTGTTTTAGTTATACTGCTGAAGTTCTTCCAAACGTCAGTACTGATATGGAAATGGAACTGACTCATGAAGGAGAAATTGCAGAAGTAATTGCAAACCCCAACTCTAACCATGCACAAAATACATCAAACAACGTGTCCAATTGAAAAGAAATGGGCTTACACGCGTTGAATAACTTGGATATTAGTCTAGATAAAGATTGCCTTCCAGTTCAGCCTAAACTAAATCCTTTTCCTAAAAGATTAATTGGCGGTAAAAATCGAGGTTTCAATTCTTCTTGGTATGACAAATATCAAATGATTGAATATTCAGTTGCAAAGGATGCAGTTTATTGTTTTTGTTGCCGTCATTTTTTAGGCAGTAGAAACACTGCATTTCTAAAGGGATTTTCGGATTGGAAAAACATGGGGACACAATTCGAAGAACACTTTGTCACCTCGGAGAGGTAAAAAGGAAAGTAAACTCGCTCCAACATTTACAAAAGGGAACGTAATAATAGCTGCTTTTGCAACTAGTTATGGACGTATTCCTTTACATAAATTAATTAATAAGTTCGGAAAGCGAGTGCTTTATTTTGATACAGATGGTGTTCAATTTACACATTTACCAAACGAATGGCTACCCTCTCTCGGTGGTAACTTAGGTGAACTTACATGCGAGACCCCGAATACATACATAACAAAATTCGTCTCCACTGGTGCGAAGTCGTATAGTTTTATTACTGAGGATAAGAAGAGTGTTATAAAATTAAAAGGAATAACGCTAACTAGGGAAAATGCGGAAATTATTCACTTTGATGTTTCAAACAGATGATTTTTGTCCCAAATACAGAGTTTAAAGTAAAAATTCCTTTGAACGTAATAAAAGATAAGTACAATATGCTTTTACGCGTTGGTAACTTAAGTAAAACTTTCAAAAAAACATTTTGTAAACGTGTATTAAAAGAAAATCTTTCTAGCGTACCATACGGTTATTTAGAATATCAAAATGAAGAATTGTAAAAGAAAATTGTCATCTTTTAATCATAAGACTAAAGAAAAAATGTTTGTAACAATAAAACCTACAAAACATGTTTCCTTCAACCATATAGTTGTAATAAATGAAATTTATCCCGAAAATAGAATGTTTTATTCTTTACTCAAAAGTGTTATTGTTGTATGTTTTATTTTGAAAGTTTATATAACTGGTGAAGGAATAATTTTAATTAAATAAAAATATATCATGCTTTAATAAAATAATTTTTTTTAATTAAAAATGTGTTTGTTGATTTTAATTATATTCTATAAAAACAACAATTTACTAACAAAGTACGTAGTATATTGTCTTTGTTTAAACAACAATGTCTTATATAAAACTTCTTTCACCATTTCGAATAATGGTTTCAGGCCTTACCATGTCAGGAAAATCTTCTTGGGTCAACTTGTTAATTCGATGGAGAAATGTATTAATTGATAAACCTCCTATTAAAATTATTTATTGCTACTCGGTTTGGCAACCTGGTTACCAGGTTTTATCTCAACTTTTATCCGATATAGAGTTTATTCAAGGACTACCTCCGATGGAAAGTGATTTTTGGGAATCAAATAGAAATTACCTAATTATCATTGATGATTTAGCGGATGAACTTTCCAAAAATGATCAAATTGCTAAATTAGTCACTGTTGACAGTCATCATTATGAGATTTCGGTCATATTAATATCCCAAACCTTATTTCCTCGAGGCAAACAATCTCGTTTAATCTCTCTTAATATGTCATATTTAAATCTGTTTAAATCTCCTCGAGCTTTAAGTCAAATTTAATATTTAGCTAATCAAATATCTCCCAATAATACAAAATTAATTAAAATGGCCTACGATATGGCTACTAGTGAACCTTACAACTCACTATTTATAGATACATCTGTCACCACTCGATTAAGGTCGTACACATTTGACCAAAACGGACCACAAATGGTAGTTTTTTTCCAATAATAAATAATTTACTATATTATTATCAAGTTCATTAAAGACAATGGCTCCAAAAAAGACAGTACGTAAAAAGCGAGTGCTATTGCAAACCCATCTGCCGAGTTTAAAACACATTATCCATATTTAAATTTATTGTATAAATCTAAAGGGGGAATACGTAAAAATTTATTAGCTAACAGTTCTCCAACGCAATTAAAAGCCTTACAAACCGTTTGCAAAAATTTGAAAGGGGGAGGAATCAAAATCCAAGAAAAAACAACTTTCTAAATATAAAAAAGCGATACGATTTTTGGCCAGTCCGAAAATTTCCCAAAAACGGAAGCGTGCTTTGTTAATTCAGAAGGGGAACGGCTTTTTTATACCGGCGCTCCTAGGATCTATCGTTCCATTAATTGCCAATTTATTCAATAAAAGATAAAATGAAAAAAATGAGTTTAGCTCCCGCATCGAGTGTCGGACAAATATCTCAAGAAAATAAACAACTTATTTCTCCCCAGGAAACATATTATAACTTACTAGATAATGAGATGCAAAATATATTATCTTCTAATTTAAACAGTCGCTCCAAATTACGCGAATTTTTAAAAATACTGAGCGAGGCCAGGGAAATGCGTAAGGCAATACCTGTACCTAAAGTTGAAATTACCAACTATCAAGCACCCGTACCTGTTGCCCCATTAAACACCGGTTTAAACTCCCCGCTCACTTCGCAAATTTATTCACCCTTCAAAATGCCTGAGGGAGTAAACGCTGGGGAAGCCGCAGAGCTGCGTCTAAACACAATGACACGCAAAATGAAAGACTATCTCAGCGAGAGAGAAAATGGGCAGTCTAGGGGAGAGGCCAAATTCCCGGGTCTCTTGAAGACTATAGATTCTCGGGAAAGAAAATCATCTACACTGATTGTTAAGCAACAAAAAACAATTAGTGATGATAAAATGCAAAAACGATTAAATCGAGAAAATGAAATATTTGAAGAATATTTAGAAAATTCCGATATTGGAAGTCAATTAAGCAAGGAAGATGATTGGGATCAAGAGCTATATTCAGAGGACGGTGCTGTAGGAGGAGTTCCAATCTCACCGCAAAAAAAGTTAAAATCACCATCACCTAAAAAGTCTCCCAGACCAAAACGACAAACAAGACCTCCTTCGCGCTGGCAAGAATAATAAAAATACTTATGTGTAACATTAATTATGTATGAAATAAATAACCTTTTTTATTTTAAACAAATCTTTTTTTTAAATCTTTCATCAAATGAATACATATATTCAACAACGCTACACTATCATTTCTTTTTAAATTAAAATTATATAATTCATTAATTATTTTACTGTAAGAGATTCCCATACATCTCGAGGTTAGAAAATAAATTACATGGGGTCCACAGTTTTGACTTTTATTTGATTAAAATTTATGAGTATTGTATCGAATACGTTCACCATATCGTTCTAGCGTAAATCCATAATCACGATGAGATCTTCCCAGAGAACAAAAAAAGTCGAGTGTCGCCCGATTTGTAAGCCGCCGTCCAATGAGACCCTGGAAGCGTATCAGGGTCGGTATTAATTACGAAACAATAGCTTTTTTTTAATTGGAAGTTTCGGTAATCGGTTGGCTGGAAACACTCCGATAAATATATATCTTGATCGTGGGTCACACCGTAATATGGCTTGAATTTGAATAGTATTCATCTTTCACGTTACCGTCAAAATGCATAATTTTTCATATTGATCTTTAGTTAAGTTAATTCCTCTAATAGACGGCTTCAAAGTTCCGTCTTCTTTCTTAAAATGTCGCACGTCGAAAGTCTCGTTACATTTTACGAGATACGTGTCTTTTCCCAGGTCGTAGGCTTTGTCGCAAATACCAATGTCTAGAGTATATTCGGGACTTTGTTTTTTTAATTTCATCGCGGATGACACTATTGTAGCGCCAACGCCGAATATTACGATTGCAAGCCCCAGGAGAACGTGTACTTTATCCATGGTGGACAAAATGTTGAATAAAGATTGTAGCTCTTTACACCTGAATTTTAACCATTTCGTGAGCGTAAAACGACCCTTTAATTATATTGCCTGACAGGTCTCTAACAATATACATACAAGGCTCTCTCGTAATTACTCTATTAATTTCAAATATTTCGGCTGTAAACGTTCCTTTGTATGCTTTATCAAATGTTGATTTTGCAACGGCTAAACGAACCCTATCCCCAATTTGTAAAATTGGTTTGTGAATTATTTTAAGAGTGCCATAATTTTTTTTCCAAATTGCCGATTCATTGTTTTTATTGACATCTTTAGGGGCAATCCCCGTTGTCGAATGTTTTCGAGCGTTATAAGATTTTGCAATAAATGGTAATTTATTAAGATAATGTAAATTACCGGTCTTTGTAATTATTTTAAATATTTTAGATTTTACCGTGCGAACAAGTCTCTCAATCATAGAGGTCTTTTTTCCGAATAAACGAGATAATGGTGTATACTATATTTTTTTAAAAGAGCGCGAAACGGGGGGTTTCTAAATTCTGAACCCGCGTCGGTACATAAATTAACAGGTACTCGTTTTTTGAAAATGTCTCTAAAGGCCTTCACAATCTCGCTCGAGGTTTTATTTTTTAATGGATATATAAAAACGAATTTACTTAAAATATCCTGGACTAAGAGTGTAAAGCGGTAATTATTATTAAACGCTTGTAAAAGAGGCAAGTCTAATAAATCTGCCATAAATGTTTCGTCAATAGTTGTTACGTATAATTTGTTACGTTTAAAATTTAACCGCCTAGCTCTATGCTGGGTGTAGGTTGCTTGTTTTTGGAGAAAAACTTGAATTTCTTTTTCCGTAATTTTGGGAAAAGTTTTTCTTAAAGTGACACTATTAGAATAACTGTATGGGTTTTGAACATCTTAATAAACTTTACTTAATTCTTTGTCGGTTTTTGACACCACCATCTTTAAATGTGTGTATAACAATAATAAAACAGATTATAGTAAAAGTTTTATTTTAGTAAATTAAATTACATTTTCAATTTGAAACATTTTTTACAATATCAAAATATAATTGACTTTCTTCTACTAAGGGGTCAAGACCAAATTCCTTTTGAAATCTTACAACGATATGATCGTAGTTTAATTGTGGAATGGCTAATAATATCATATTTTCAACTCTGTCTTCAAAATTTGTTCCAAACCCGTGTTTGCAAGAGAGATCGTGAGTAATTGCCGATATACAGTGAGAATTATCACAATTCTCAGTAATTTCAAACATTTTGTTAGTAAGCTCATGTATGATTATATCATACATAATATTTTTGGCTGACAAAATTAAATTAATCTCTTGATCAATTGTATGTTTACAATGCTTCAATCTTTTCCACGCTGCTTGGTTCAGAGTAAATCCATAATTTGTTGAATAAAAAAGATGATACAAATTATTTTTTCCTCTTGCGTAAGACCGTACATCTACAAGCTTTTCTTTTTGTCCCTTGAAGCAGTCGATTTTTATCTTTGAACCTTCAAGAGGGAGCCAGGTGTGTAAACTCGCAACTTGATCTTCAAAAAAATCCGTTATTTCTTTTTCGAATGTAAAAAGAGATTGCCAGGCTTCCAATTTCAGTTCAAATTCGGCGCAAGTGTCTAGTCGATAAATTTTAATTGACGGGTTGACATAACCTATTACCGCTACTTCTTGTTTAGGTGAGAGACCGTGAGTTCGAGATATCTTTACAACTACAATTTTACGAGGCAACTAACCAATCTTTGTCCTCGTTGTTTGTTTTTTATTCCGTAATATATGTAACTTGACGCTCTTGGTTAATGACAAATCGGTTCTCATATTCTCCAATAATAATTATGTTTTGAATATTGGTTAAGGGTGAAGAAAACTTCATTACCATTCGTAAACTACCATTCCGTTGAATTGAGAGATTATTAGAATTTGCCGAGGAATCGTAAGTTAAATCAAACGCGAATAATGTATTTCCGTTTTTATAGTTTTCGTAATTAATACAATTACCAGAGTTATTTCCAATTAAATCCATTGCCGAGAATAGTGAATAATACGATCTAGTATAGAGGTTTTTACCAAAATCTGGAGTTAGCGCAGTTTCTGGTATATTCTGGTCGTCTAATGAAAGTTGTAAGAACGAGAGATTATTATGGTTAAATTGAAAGGGATTTTCTTGACTGGAGCCATTGTAAGGAGAATTGTTTACCATTCCTATTATTACTCGATTTGGAATTTAACCTAAAAAAATATTCGATTTCACGAAATCGCTCGAGCCTGCGGAAATGGTTAGAGTTTTCACTATAGTCTGCGTCAAATCGTACAAAGCTCTTTGTTTTTGAAGTATCGCGTTATATGCCAGCTGGAGATCGGGATTTACAAGAATATGCTTAACAGTAAGAATAGCGTCCTCAAAAATTACTTTATATTTATTGTTTACATCTTCAATAATTATAAATTCATCGGAATTTTTTAACAGCCAAATTCTTAAATTTACTTTGTTTAAAAGAAATTTGTCTATTTTACAAAAATCAACATGAAGCCTGCCCATAAATTCACAAACTTTCGATCCTGCAATATCTTTACTTCTTTTTAAAATTCCATTGTTGTCCTTGGATTTGTTATTGTCATCAAAAGCTAGAGTTGGATTACAAAACCCATCTTCGTAATAGCCCTCAGCGGTTTTGTAAGACTGTTTTGCTCCCTTATCAAAATTTAAAAGTGTTGTTAAATATGCTAAGTATGGGTAGCAGTTGTTACTAGACTGTACTAAAGTTTCGTTCATAAATACATCTATTTGACTAAAAATAGAATGTAGTGGTAGATTACATAGGGAAACTTTTTTTTCGGTTGCGGGAATATCGATTAAAGTCCCATTCTGATCTTTTTTGACGCGAATTCGAAGTTTAAGCATCAAGTTCGACAAGTCGATATAATAATCTCCCCGGGGATAGAAAAATCAATCTGTGTAGCATTCGACAAGGGGGCTAAAGGAAAATAATCTACAAATTTATTCTCTTCAATATTCCCATTAACCAAGGGTTCATTAAAAAGTTCTAACTCCGAACACATAGATTCAAATTGAGGCATAATGTTTAGTCAAGAAAATCGGTTTTGGTTCTCTTGCGTTTTCTTTGATTATTGCGTAATTTTGCTTTGCGCTTCTTTACTCTCCGAATTCCAGAGCCTTTCTGTGTGTTTAATATGGTATCACCGAGACTATTTAAAAGATTTGTTCCAGCAATTTTACTATTTTTTTTTAACGATTCCTTGAAATTTTGACCTGCAATAACATCACCAATTACTCTTTTACCCAAATCTAATCCTTGTATACCTAGTGATTTAGCTACGGGGCGAAAAAGTGGCGTTACGAATCTCGCTAAACTTTTGAAAATTGATCCGAAACCACGCCCTGATTGATATTGACTTCCTCGAAACAAGTTATGTCCACGACCCGTTTGGATATAATGATTATAATATCTCTCCATGCTGAGGTTGTTTTAAGTGGACTTTAGACTAGGAATCCACTCTTTTAAATATTAATTTAACAATAGTCTTTCTGGTCTTATATGGCAAAAGTTCACCGTAATCTGACCTTAAAGAAATTTCTATGGTTTGTATTTGATCGTAAAGTACGGAAAAAAAGTCTAAAAAATGAAATCTTTCAACTTGGGCTGGATTTTTATTTTCGTTTAATTTGATAATTCTTAACAATGGGGTGTTAGTGTGACCGGTAATTACAGGTTGTATAATATTTGTATAAACATAAATTCCAGATATTCCGTGGTTAAGATCTGCGGGATACATACCGATTTCGTTAAAAAGAGCTCTCCCAATTTGATTGGGTCCAAATCCTAACATTTTTCCGAGTTTGGGGTTGTCCGTTGGAAAGGTTATAAAACTCTTTCCACCCAAACCTTTAACGGAAACTGTCGAATCTGAATTAAAATTAAACGCGAATTTAGCCCAGTTTTGTTGTGGTAAGGAGAGTTTCATCGCAATTAAAATGTCTTCAATTGTGTGATATACACCGCTTGGAATTCGACAATGGAATTTGTCTACAACATTTAGCTTATTATTTTTACCTTGTTCGTAATCGGGGAGATCGATATCACGTTTTTGTCGTCGAATATTCTCAACTCTGTTTAAATCGTTTCGAAAAATTATAAAATTAACTGTATTATCTAATTCTAATCTAATTTGAAGAGGGTCTAATGCTTTGCTTTTATAAACTGAGGAGATATAATCTATTTTGTACTCAATTTGTAAGAGGTCCGCTAGAGGTCCAAATATTTTAATTTCCAACCCACTCATTAACTCAATTTAAAAATAATATTTTCCATTTTCTTTAAAAATAAAAAATCCGGCCTTAAGAGAGACATGTGAATCAAAATATCTTTGAAGTTCATTTAAAATTTTAAAATGAAGGGATAACGGTTCAAAATTCCCGCTTGAATCCTTATCAGCCTCGTAATAGTTTCGTTCAAACGTATAACTATCATTTTCCCAATTAGGACCTTCAAATAGAAAAGGTTGGATAAATGACACGGAGTAGAAGGCCCAATCTTCTTGCTCAAATTGCGGTGTTTTTGTAGTTTCAATACGTATGTCGATAAAATTGGTACGCGAACTAAATGTAATAATATTTGAATAATTATTTAATGGGCCAAATTTTTGAATACTAGTAACATAAATATCAGGTGGAATTTTAAAAAGATCTGCTAATAGATTTTGAAATTTCATTTCATTTCCTTCCGGTATTTCTAAATTAAAATATAAATTGTCTTCATTATCGGACGATATCGTGGTTTTTAATCCATCAAACTGTCTCGGTTTCTAATAAATCACGCATAATTAAGTGTAATGTGAACGGTTGAATTTCATTATTATATTGTCTTTCTCCCTCGTACCTGCCTGCCTCAAACACAATCGCGTAATTATTCCATTGTATTGGTTTAATAGCAGGTTGAGAAGGTAGATTAATTGCTATTGGAAGAGAACTTGGTAAATTATTTTCTTCGGAAGGTTTTAAAACTTCTGGCTGGTTAACGTCTCCATCAATATTTGGTGAAATGTTGTTTAGATTTTCTTCTTTCGGATTTAGTTTTGGTTTTTCTTCTAAATTTTCTTCTGGTTTCAGTTTTGGTTTTTCTTCTAAACTTAGTTGTGGTTTCTTTTTAATTTTCTGTTTTTTTCCTTCTGTGTTGAAATTCGTCGATTTCTTCTACGGGAATTTGTCGTGATAAATATTTTTCTTGAAATTTATTTACAATTATCAACGCTTTTTTCACTCGCACTTCAATAAAATTTGTTGCGTAAGTTAAAGAAATAATGAAAAGCATGCTCAATTTTCTTTTTTTAAAGGGGCTCCAAAATTCGGTGGCAAAAAAAAAAGAAAATTGAGCATGCTTTTCATTCCCCCCAACCCCTCACTCGGCCTTGGCAGATGCGGGTAGAGTCAAGAGTAAATTTCGCACTTTACTGACTTTACACACATTTTGCCACCGAACTTTGGAGCCCCTTTAAGTTTCAACTTTATTCAATCGTGTTGGCGCCATCTACTTCTATAAGCAGACACTTTTGCAAATTATATTAAGGTTTAGTTTTCCTATAGCACGATAGATGGCGCCAACATGATTTTATTAAGTTCATTTGCTAGGCCTAACTCTCCCACTCAACAAATACTGTCCCGTGAAACGGTATGTCCTGAAAGGCGGATTTGGATCTCTATTTTGTGAAATTCGTGTCAAGGCCACACCTGAGCTATTTCAACGGGAGTATAATTGGGGATAGGGACGGGACACCCATGGCGGAAGTAAGACAACCACCCATTGGCGGATTGGTGGTCATCCTCACACGGCCCTCCACCACCCTCCTACGCATTGTAACCATGAGCTAAAGCTATTTTGGACCAGCAAAAACTCTTATTTCCGAGCCTGTTCCCCGTCTCCCAGATAATTCGTGGTCTGTTAGGCTGTCTGTCAGCTCTGCGGTTTTGAATTTCAGCTATTGCAGTTTGACATTTAAAGTTTTTATTTTAATGTTTTGATGTCGTTCACTTAATGACAAAGGTCTTAAACCTTACAAGTTAAGGTTTGTATTGATATTACGCCAGAAATGTTTTGCGGAGGAACTAACAAAAAGGTCGGTAATTTTTGGTGATACATTGCAATATCTAGGACTGTAATGTATTATTTGTTTTTATATAAAGTTGGTGAAATTTTAATTCCAAATTTAGTACAACCTAATCGGTAAACCTAAAAAAAAGGAGACCTCGGGCATTCACATATCTTCAAATGAATTAAATGCATTTTTTACTCAAAGTACCCGCCCCTCCGAACCTCAGGACAGTGAAAACTCTTTTGAGAGTGTAAACAGTATTGCTAATTCAATAGTTCTCCTACCGGTTGACGAAAAAGAAATGTTATCCTATATTAACGAATTAAAAGATAACTCAGCACCGGGGGCAGACGAAATTACGCCTAGACTACTTAAAAGAATTAAAATGCAACTATTAAAACCTCTTGTATATCTCACTAATCTCACATTTCTTAATGGCTGTTATCCGAATATACTGAAAAAAGCAATACTTATTCCAATTTTTAAACATGGTGATCCGGAAAATCCCGGTAATTATAGACCCATTTCACTACTGTCAATTATTGCGAAATTAATAGATAAATGTTTTATGACTCGTATAACAAACTTCTGTGAAAAGTACGATATCCTAACTCATAACCAGTTTGGCTTTCGTAAAAACAGTGAAGTTGATTTTGCTACTACTAAAGTGTATAAAAAAATTATAGACGGGCTTGACAAAGGTCATTATGTAATCGGAGTCTTTTTAGATATTAGAAAAGCCTTCGATACTGTAAACCATGATAGATTACTACACAAAATTTACCTGTCAGGAATAAGAGGCAAGGCGCATTGTTGGTTAAAATCTTATCTCTCAAATCGAACGGCCCAAACGAAAACTGATAACTTATCAAACGAAAACGTAATAAGCAATGGGGTGCCACAGGGATCTATATTATCACCGTTACTTTTTAATATTTTTATCAATGATATTACATCAACAGTCGATGATGACTCAATTATTTTATATGCTGATGATTCTGCTCTAATAGACAACGATGGAAACTATGAGACACTAATAGATAGAATAAATTATAAATTGCAACAAATTAGTATGTGGCTAGAAAATAATAAATTGAGCTTAAATACAGAAAAAACAGTATATATGATATTTACTAATGTAGGTAAAATTGTCCCCTCGGGGTATAATATTGTCATAAATAATACTAATCTGCAAAAGGTATCAGTGGTAAAATATTTGGGAGTATGGTTCGATGAAAAATTAAATTGGAACATACATGTTTCAAAAGTTGCAAAAAAAGTCTCATATGGTATTTATTTGATATCAAAAAATAGAGCAATTTTCACGGATAAAGTATGCCTACAACTTTACTATTCGTTAGTGTATTCGCACTTGATATACTGTTTACCAATTTGGGGCAATACCTCAGATGGCAATCTTAATAGACTATTTTGTCTACAAAAACGTGCAGTTAGAATTTTAAAAAAAAAGCCATATCTTGCTCACTCGAAACCAATCTCTCAATCACTAAATATCTTAAACATTAAACAACTTTATACATATTGCTCTCTTATTCTTATATATAAATCTATTACTTCCACTCATTGTAATTTTTTTGAACCCTCTAAAAGAAGTAAATATAACATGCGAGTGACGCCTACTTTAAATATTCCATTTGCTAAAACTTCCCGTAAGCAAAACTCAATTTTTTATGTCGGTGTTAAAAACTTTAATAGTATTAATTGGAGGGAAGCAAAAAATATAAGTAATTACAAAAAAATTATCAAAACGTCTAAAATAATAACAATTGTATAACCTCCCAAAAACTATTCTACAAACTTAAAAATTGTGTACTTCCTCTAATAATCTAAATCCACTATTTTTCACCTAAGAAGCAATCATTTTTCAAAATTTAATACTTTGCTAAATATACTCCGTCATGAGTTGTGGCCTAAAAGTCTTTTTAGACTTGGCCCTTTAAGAAAATGTAAATACAAAAGGTGCTATGTCAAATAAAATTATTATTATTATTATTATTATTACATTTTGTTATGTTTCTCTGTATTTCGGCCATTCCAAATATGGGAAAGTAAAGCTAATGTAGTTCGGTTTTAAACCCATATGGTGTTTGCTCAGGCTCATTCATACATGTGCCCATAAAAGATTTCATTTAAGATGTATCTTTTTCCAAGAATAACTATTAATGTTGCAATCTAATATTTGAAATTGCTCAATTTGTATAATTGAGGACCGACCCACGATTTTGAATAGATTTGAAACTCACTAATAGTTTTGATACGGTAAAGCTTGCTATATGGTAAATTAAATCTTTATTTGGCTAATGGTTCAACCATGGTAAGAGCGCCCATAGCTTAGTGTTGAATTGCCTTGTTAGGATGAATTATACCTCATTGGACCAGAGGCAAATAAGAACCTTTATTCGTTTAAAACCTAATTTTTTAAATAATTAATATCTCCAACACTAAAAAAGTTAATCTTTCAGAAATGTTGAAAGCATTACGGGTAATACAATTTTTTTTTCTATATTCGTATCGAAAAGAAGGCCAAGGAGTACCATTAAAATGCCTGTATAAAATAAAACGTTAAGGTCCACCCCGGGTGTCACCCGTTTGGTTGTGATTTGGGGGTGACACCCGACGTGAAAACACAAACTATAGAGACTAGTAAGTAGCCCACCATGATATCCGCCCCGGGTGTCACCCATACTAGCTACGCCACTGACTTAGGGCCCGTTCCAGAGACGAAAAACTCTCGTAAAGTTACGAAAAAGGGGGCGTGTCTAGTAGAAATACGAACCTTTTTCAAAAACGCGTTCCAGAGACGTTTTAATGAGACAAAAAGTCTAGTATCTTCTACGAGAGCTCTCGTAAATGCGTTGGGAAGCGAAAATAATCATTTTTTTTAGGAAATGGCGGTGGAGTTTCTTTGAGCTAACGAGATAAATCAAGGTGTAAACAACAACGAAACAGACATCCCGCTGAAAATAATGTATCGTGAGTGTCCCAATACTCTGAATTAATTAAAAAAAAGGATTTTTGGCACTACCAATGAAACATTTACGTGAAACCGCGTTTATTGTACTACAAATGGGAATGGCCGAGGCCCGAATTGCAGGGTGCTCCATAGATTCTGCTACGCAGGTAAGAATTCCTTTACCACTATTTTTATTTAACAATAAAACGAAACGAAGAAAGAACTATCTTTTCGTTTTAATATATTTAAAATGTCACTTTTGGAGCAATTTTTTTAATAAAATTATCTTATTGCAGATCCTCATTATCATGTGCTGTATTTGTTTTGGAAAGACGGCGAATTATTATCAAGTTGAGTGTTTGTCGAATCGTTCACAGTGTAAACTTCAACAGCCAAATAATTTTTTGTATTACACCTTGATTTTTTTACATATGCTCCACTTATAATAAAAATTATTTTAATTCCTCAAATAGAAGTATTTATTTATAATTGTAGCTATCATTTAAAGAGAAAGGGGACACATCTCCCTTTTGACCTGATACCCAATGATAAAAAACTCCCAAATATACTTAATACAATGTTTATTGAAGCCCAAACTGCTTTTATGGATAAAAAATTACAGGAAGGTGATAACCACCTTTGTAAAATATCCAAATGAAATTCAAATCTACTGCCAAACTGATATTAAGAGAAAAACCAGATGGAGACAGCTCCGTTAAAGAAATCACCAAAACTTTGGTCAGCTGACAATAATAAAGAAATAAGTTTCATTGTTGTGGGAAGTTTTACATCTAAAAACTAGAGAAAAGGTAATCAGTAATATTCATTAAGTTTATTTTAAAGGAGTAAACATACTACTGGTAAATGTAATTATGTTTCAGGGTTATTAATTATTCGTTTATAAAGGCGAGATCACTGAAATTAAATTTTCAATTTCCTTTTCAGTCCGAACAAGAGAGTTGTGTATGGCCAGCAGAATTTTATTGGTATTGTCCAAATGACTCAAAAAGGAGAGAGAAAATTGAACATGTTGAGCTACCATTTCGTTTAGAATCATTTTCTAAAGCCCATTCAATCGTTCTTGATTATTTACTACCTACAGGGTAACGTTGTGTAATGTTTCGGCATTGCTACTAGCAATAGGTTTGGAGGACACAGGTAATGTATGATGTTTCTTATGGCTTCTTTTATCACCTTAAACACTTATACCAAATTATTACTTTATTTGTAAATTATCTGTTTTTCAGGGAATGTAGGAAAAGAGCAACGTTAACAATAACACTTTTGAAATTTTCTCGAACCATTGGCCTAGGCGGATCTAGAAGTGGTCTTTCAGCCCTTGCGTCTATTTAAAAATGTATTATTATTATTATTATTATTATTATTATTATTGAGTGGGGTGGCAAGCCAAACACTTCGACCTAAGGTCCATTGTGCATCCCCAAACTGTTTGACTTAAGTAAGTCCTATTGCCGACATAAAGCTTAAAATCTGCCCGGCCGTGATATTAGAGACGTCATACGTCTCCAACCGATGCATACCCAAATGCTCAAACCTCTGGGCTGCATAGTAATCGCAGCTACAGAGTACATGTGAGGCAGTTTCCTCCTCAGCTAGACAAGATCTGCAAATCGGGTCATCACTGACCCCAATAAGCGTTAAATGTCTGTTAAGATGGCAGTGACCTGTAAGTAGGCCAGTAACAATCCTAATACTGGACCTAGAGAGCGAGAGTAATTCTCTAGCTCTCTCCCTAGATGGGCCAAGAGTGAACTCTTTGGCCTGCCTTTGACCCTCAATTTCAGACCATTGTCTGAGTTGACGATCCGACATAAACTTGGAGATTAAGCCGCGTACAAGTCCTCGGGAGATGGGGAGAGCAGGTTCTGGACCAATGAACCCAGCCCTCGCACCTTCCTTGGCCAAGGCGTCGGCCCTTTCGTTCCCAAGATGCCCCTTATGCCCAGGTACCCAACAAAGTTGAACTTTATTGTGCAACCCAAGAGTGCAGAGGAGATCTAAGCAGCTAAAAACCAGTTTAGAAAGAATACTATACTGGCTGAGAGCTCTAATTTGCAGCACCTTTACACTCATCTTGGTTTAAGGTGAGCTCGGTTGCAGGGCTTAGATGTCTATTCAGACACAGTGGTGGTTGTGTTTGTGGAAACCCCAACACCCCCACCGGTCTGACTTTATTATTATTATTATTGATGAAGGGGTGAAGGGCTTTGGAAATGCCCGTTCGCGCACGTCGACCAGAGGTCCATTGTGCAAAACCCGAACCTTAAGACTTAAAAAGTCCAATATCCGACACAAAACGGAGAATCCTCTTGGCCGGCATATTATAGAAATCAGAAGTTTCCAGTTGATGCATACCAAGATGCTCGAATCTTTGGGCCGCGTAGTAATCGCACCTACAAAGCACATGAGAGGCGGTTTCCTCCTCAGCCTGACATGCCCTACAGATTGGATCATCACTGATTCCAATCAGGTGAAGATGTCTGTTAAGGAGACAGTGACCTGTTAGTAGGCCAATGACCAACCTGATATTAGATTTGGAAAGCGAGAGCAGCTCCTTAGCTCTCTGCCTAGAGGGGCCCGAGATAAACTCTTTAGCCTGCCTTTGGCCATCCATCTCAAGCCAAAGCTTGAGTTGACGGTCAGTCATGGAGTTAGAGATAAGGCCGCGAACTATGCTAGAGGGGATAGGAACGGCAGGTTCAGGACCAAAGAACCCAGCCTCTGCCCCCTTCTTGGCTAAGACATCAGCCCTCTCATTACCATAGTACCCCCGATGGCCAGGAACCCAATAGAGCTGAACTTTATTATTGGTGCCTAGCTCCGAGAGGAGGTTCAAACAGCTGTAAACCAGTTTTGAAGAGACCTGAAACTGGTTGAGAGCCTTGAGGGCTGCTTGACTATCCGAATAAATTTGGATAACCTTGCCATGAAGCTTCTTCTTAAGACAAAAATCAACACAGAAGCAGATAGCGGCAATTTCCGCCTGGAAAACACTAGCATAGACACCAAGGCTTTCAAAGAAGCCGAGATTGCTAGTAAGGCAATACATCCCCGAACCTGAGCCAGAGCGGGTCTTAGACCCATTGGTAAACCAGACGATTTCTCCTCTGGCCCCGAGGGTACTATGATTGGCCCACTCTGTACGGCTCGGAAAATAAGTATTGAAGGACTTACTAAAATGCAGCTTCGTAGTCATCAAATCAGAACCCATGAGATATACAGGTAACTGACATGAAATTTCCCGAAAGATCTTGGTGTGGCTATTATCCCAAGTATTCGCCTTCCACCAACCATTCTGGTTGAGCCTATAGGCTCCCATAGCAGCAGCTTCCTCTATAAAAAGATGAAGATGAAGAGGAAGAATGTTCAGGAGAATTTCTAGAGAAGCACTTGGGGCTGTTCTCATAGCTCCTGTGATGCTGACACAAGCCAGCCTTTGTAGGGTGCGCAGATCGCTCTGCACAGTCTTAATTCGGACTCTTGGCCACCAGACCACTGCAGCATAAGAGAGCAGTGGCCTGATGATCATGGTGTACAGCCAGAAGGCCACTTTAGGGCTAAGCCCCCATGACCTGCTAACTGCACTCCTAGTCCTCCAAAGTAACATCTTGGCCTTCTTAACTACACAGTCAAGGTGAGGCTTCCACGTTAGTTTGTTGTCAAGAATGACACCAAGGTACTTCACCTCCGTGCTTTCCCTCAAAATAGTCCCAAATAAGGAGATATCATTAAAAGAGTTTTGCAGCCTTTTACGAGTAAAAGGAACAAGTACCGTTTTACTAGGATTAACCGTAAGACCAACTTCCCTGCACCATTTTTCCACTGATGCAAGAGCCCTTCTCACTAAATCGCTAGTAGTGTTGGGGAATTTTCCCGTAAAGATGATGGCGATATCGTCGGCATAGCCGAAGCAGCAGCACCCATCCCTGTCTAGCCTCACCAAAAGCTCATCCACAACCAGGCACCACAGCAGAGGTGATAGAACACCACCTTGCGGGCAACCACGGCTGGTGGAGATCATAAGGGATTCACCGAGCAGGGAGGATACCACCACACGATTCGTCAGCATAGCTTTGAGCCAGAGACACAGTGTCATTAATGCCAAAGCGCTTAGCAGCCTTCATGATGACTGCGCTGGACACCTTATCAAAGGCGCCCTCAATATCAAGGAACACAGCTAATGCTATTTCCTTAAAGTTAATAGCCCTTTCAATGCAATTGGTTATGCCATGAAGGGCAGTCTCAGTAGATTTGCCTTTTTGGTAGGCATACTGAGCCGTCGAGAGAGGTGTATGAGAAATAACCTCTCCCCTAATATAGTTGTCTACCAATTTCTCCAAAATCTTTAGAAAAAAAGAAGTCAAACTGATTGGTCTAAAAGCCTTAGCCTCGAGATAGTTAGATTTCCCTGGCTTCGGAATAAAGATCACCCTAGAAAGCTTCCAGGTGCTAGGAATATATCCAAGGGCAATACAAGCCCTATAGATTCTACTCAGCATTGGGCAGACAACGTCAATGCCCTCCTGCAACAGAATGGGAAGTATCCCATCCGGCCCCGGAGACTTATAGGGCTTAAAAGACTTTATAGCCCAAATAAGTCTGGAGTGCGTGACAATTTTATTCGCCACCGCCCAGTCCTCCCTTTTGGTACGTGCAATCCTAATAGGAAGGGGGTCAGAATCAGTACTGTTTGTAATTCTGGAGTCGGGAAAGTGTACATCTAACATATGAGTTAGTCTCCTTACCCGACGAAGAATGACTGCCATCTTTCAACTTGATAGTGTCAAGATGTTTAGTCTTATCGTTGGCCATAATTTTCATTAACTTTGCCGTACTAAGAATATCAGAGATATTCTCACAGAAATTCCTCCACGAGTCCCTCTTGGCCTCGCGGATGGCCTTATGGTACGCAGTGAGGGTTTGCTTGTAGGCAACCCAGTCACCCGACCTCTTAGCTTTGTTAAAGAGCCTCCTAGACTCTTTGCGAAGCCTGCCAATCTCAAGGTTCCACCAAGGAACTAGCCTTGGCTGGTTGGCAGACTTCGCCGGACAGTTACGGTGGTAGGAGTCGATAATGGCATGTTGCATGCGATCAACAGCCAAATCAAAATCCAGCACCGATGACAGCCTAGGCTTATCATCCTTCAGATGAAGATTTAGATCATCCCTAAAACCAGGCCAATTAGTTCGCCTGGGATTACGAACTTCGGTACAAACCTGAACCACTTTCATCCTGACTGTATAGCAAATGTGTCTGTGATCCGACAGTGATGGTTCACTAGACACATGCCAGTCATTAATAAGAGCTGTGACATTTTCTGTGCACAGTGTGAGATCAATGACCTCACTTCTGTTACGAGTAACAAAAGTTGGTTCATTGTTCCTATTAAGAATATGGAGTTTCGTACTAACCACATATTCCATTAGTTTATCACCACGATCGTTGCAGTTACTGCTGCCCCAGATAACATGGTGAGCGTTTGCATCACAACCTATAATGAGTTTCTTTCCCGACCGCTCACAGTGGTTGACCAGATTGGTCACCTCCTGTGATGGTGGGGGCAGAGCATCATCGTAGGGAAAGTAAGCAGAAGCCAGCGTGAGTTCATCATTCCCATCAGCAGAAGGGGAAATGATTTTAACCACAGCAGTGTCCCTAGAGTGATAGATTGAGAGCGGAAGGGCATGAATGTCCTTGCGTACCAAAATACAAGCTCTAGGAGAAACGGAATTATGGTCATAATAGATATTACCTGCACTATTAAGACCAAGGATTTTACCCCTGGCAATCCAAGGCTCCTGAATAAGAGCAACATCAATTTGCTCCTTAGCAAGCCTTCGACAAAGTACAGCGGAGGCTGCCTTGCAGTGATGAAGATTTATCTGCACCACCTTAATGCTCATGGCGACGGGCCTAGATTGGAGGTTGACCAGTGACACCGCCCCCTCCAGTGGGGGGTGTGGAAACCACACCACTCCCGCTGGTTAGGTTAGTACCACCAGTCTCCCCCACCACTGCTCCATCTGGCTGAGCCACCATGCCTTGGACCTCTTCACCGTCCGAGACACTGAGGTTCTTGATGTCCTCTGTCAGCGTATCCCCTTCCGAGTAATCGCTGAGCAGACGCTCTAGGTCCTCTAGTCCTGAAATTACCGAGTCGTTAGACTTGGAATCATTAATAGGTGTAGGATTATCCACACCCTCTACAGCACTTACGACTGAGGTTTGATTTGGTTGACTGAGTATCTTAAAGATACCCCTATCCAAACCTGTCTGAGCGGCAAATCCTGCCGCTTTGATGGCGTTGACCGACTCACCATCCATTAGAAAAATCCAACGGATGGCAGCCGGTTCCTCGGATTTGCCCAGCACCTTCCAGCGGCTGGTGTTCAGCGTTGAAGGCTTGAAGACGCCTGAGGAGCACTTTAGGGTCCTTCGTCCAGACGTCCCTTGTACGGAGAGCGACCTTAAAAGGTTTCGGCAGGTCACTGGCTTTTGTTACCAAAAGCTTCGTTCCCTGGAGAACCTGTTCGTTGCGGTCGAACTCCTGGCTTAACCATTTACCTGTGAAGTCATCCTTACACAGGTAAACCAGGGCACCTCCTTTCAGCTGGAATTGCAGGAATTGAGGAAGAGGGTTACCCGAAGGTATCCCGTCAATCCTCTCCAGAACTCCACGCTGGATGGTGCCCATTTCTGCCTCGGTTAAGCCGTTCGAGGGAAAGCCTTCTTTAATGATGGCCATCCGCATCGAACCCACAGCTTCACTGAAGGTTAGTGGTTTGGACTTCTTGGCAGCCTGTTGTTGAGAGCTAGGAGAGTCTTGATCTGACTCCCTTGTTCTCTTGTTAGAAGAGGAGTTACCCTTTGGAGAGTCGTCTGCCACCTTCTTGTTTGTCTTACGACGCCTGTTCCTCTTGCGAGTACGAGCATTGGAAGCACTTACCTTGCTTCCCTCCGTCGGGGTACTGTCTTTGGTAGACTCCGGCTTCTGATGCTGGGTACTGCCAGAGGCAGACCCTAGCACCATGGGCTCGGTATCCTCCACGACAGACCCACGACCTGAACTTGTGGAAGGGAGGGTAGTATCCTGAGATACACCCTTCCCCTGGCTAGAGCAGGGTGCTGTCAAAGACAGACCCTTGCCCGATGGTTTTTTGTTATTGGAATTCATAAAAGATCCCACGAGAAAAGAGGAAAGTAGAAGGTCACCGCCCTTAATCCTCTGTCCGGGCGGAAGGCTAAAATACAACGGGGTGTCGCCTGGTTCCCCGAGGGGATCGTTCACGATACCGTAATTTCGCTTCCCCGGTACCACTCAGCCCTCAGCACGATACCACCCACCTTAGCTTAAGGAAGAAGCAGAGCCTTAGTTGGCCAGCATGAAGGGTTGCCCCTCCACCTGTTACTCCCTTCCACCACGAAGAGGCACCGGTCTGACTTACATCCCTAGCCTGCCCCCCTGTTGCACCCTCCAGTGGTACAACCTCTTTGATCTCGTCGGTGTCCGACAAAGCAAAGGCCTTTAGCTCCTCCACGAGATTATCTTCCATTGGAATGTCCTCTCCGGAGTCCCCGCCAGCCAGAGCCTCATCTTCCATCCTTGAGATCTCCAAGGCAGAGGGTTCGACTGAACCACCCTCCTTTACAGGATCCACCGGAGCTGTCGGGTCAGGTTCATGAAGTATCTTAAAGATACCACTGTCCAGACCCGTTAAGGCTCGGTGTCCTGCCTCCTTGATAGCCTTAACCGACTCTCCATCCACCTGGAAGATCCAGCGGATGGCAGTCGGCTCATCGGCTTTATTTACGACCTTCCAACATTGCGTATTTAGCGCGTTATTGTAGGTCCTGAGTCTACGAAGGAGGACATTGCCATCCTTGGTGTAGACGTCCTTGGTGCGGAAGGCTACCTTGAAAGGTTTCGGTAGGTCGACGGCCTTCATTACTGAAAGCCGTGACCCCCCGGAGACCAATTCCTTCTGGTTAAATCCTCCCACCAACCAATCCGCTGTAAACGCATCCTTACAGAGGTAGTGAATGGCGCCCCCAACCAGCTGAAAGTTCCCAAAACGAGGTAGAGGGTCTCCCGAAGGTGACCCATCTATCCTCTTCAGGACCTCACGCTGGATGGTGCCCATTTCCTCTGCGGAGATGGTTTTCACAGGATAGCCTTCTTTAACGATGGCCATCTTTGTGGAGCTTAAGGTTTCGCTATAGGTTTGGTCGTGAGACTTCACCTTTTTGGAAACCTGAGACTGGGAATCGGGGGAGTCATTTTCCCTGGAACGTTTTGAAAGTGATGGCGGGGGGTCGTCCTTACCAGAGACCTCCTCCTGCATCAATCTTTCCCTGCGGCGTCGATTCCGCTTTTGAGTTTTACTGAGGGGTTTCTCCCCCTTGAACCCTTGCTTCACCGACTGGGTCTTGCCAGAGGCAGACCCTTGAAGGCTAGGCCGGGTTCTTGTAGGGGAAAGTCCCCCCTCCAGGTTAGAAACAGGGGGGGTAACATCCGAAGATGAACCCGCCCCTTGCTTTGGGTTGGGTCCTTTCGAACCCTCCCCTTGCTTTGGGTTGGGTCCTTCCGAACCCTCCCCTTGCTTAAGGCCGGGTTCTTTCGAACCCTTGCCCGGTTTTTGGTTTTTTTGTGTTTCCATTTTGGTCCCACGAGAAAAGAGGAAAGTAAAAGTCACCGCCCTTAATCCTCTGTCCGGGCGGAAGGCTAAAATACAACGGGGTGTCGCCTGGTGCCCCGAGGGGATCGTTCACGATACCGTATTTACGCTTCCCCGGTACCACCCAGCCCTCAGCATGATACCTCACACCTTAGCTTAAGGAAGAAGCAGAGCCTTAGTTGGCCAGCATGAAGGGTTTCCCCTCCACCTGTTACTCCCTTCCACCACGAAGAGGTACAAGGTTGCAGTTTATGGAAGGGATTTAAAAATGTAACTGAGCTATATCTGCTAGTAAGTAATATACCTAAACCGATTTTTTCTAAATATACCCATTACATTGGCAATATTTTGATTTGTCAATCTTGGTTTTTTTTTTTCATTGTGTTGTCATCAATATGGGAAGCTCAATTAAATTTAAATTAAATATTGATAACCTTTACTTTCTAGAAATATTTTGCCATCTCTTTGAAGCCAAATGAAAGGGAGCACTACCATCCACGCTCGGTGGAGTACTCGTAGGAGTAATGTGAAAACACCCCGCACTTGGCATACCAATAAAAACACCACTTGTTCTGGCTAGTGGTGGACTTTTCTGATCCTTATGATATCTTGGCCTTTCACTATTTTCATTGACCAAACACATTCTAGCCAAGCCACAATTTCTTCAACCTTGGTTAAAATTCTTTGCATTTTGCACTCCTTCTTTGCTTGCCCCATTTTTAAAACAATTTCGCGTAAAACTTCTGAATAATAAATGTAAATGATATATAAAAACAAATGTAAATAAAAACAAAATTTGAAAATATGTATTGCCGCTGTTTACAAGAAATAAATAACAAGTCAAAGCTAAGGCTTAACTGAGCGCTTGAAGTAACCCGCTTCCCACCGATATTTTCCGGCGTTTCTATTGGCTATGGCGGGGGCGGAGCTTATTAAAAAAAAGGCCAAAGATACGAGAGCGGGAGTTTATGAATTCTTGAAAAGTTGTCTCTGGAACGCGTTTAAGATACGAGATTTCGGGTCTCGTAGATTTGCTCTCGTAACTTTTTAACTTACGAGAGTTTTGAAAATGTCTCTGGAACGGGCCCTTAGTCTAATATCTATAACACAATGATTGAAACCCTAACATTTATCTTAGACCCTGCTTTTTCCTATTCATATAAAACTAACTCATTAACAATTCTATTTGGGAAAAACTGTTGTTGATTTGTAGTGGAACAATGTGATTTGAAATTTTTACGACCCAAACCCTGTTATTTTGAAGCACTTCTCATGTCAAATGGAGTAGAAATTGTAAATGAGTTTGAAACATTTAATGAGATTGGTGCATAGGCGTCATTTTACTTAAGACAACATGTTAAGGGGTTAAAGATAGTTGCGGTACCGTGTTGAACATTTTAGTAGCTTGCACTGTACCCGCTCCAATATATCTATTTCTTTAATGAGATGAGAACTCCAAAAGCCAGAACAATAATCTAAAATGTATAATTATCATTATAAATTTCTGATGTCTTAAACGTGTATGTAGATTGTGATATTAAGTAGGGATGCATTGGTATTACTATTCGTGGCCGATAATATCGGCCAATTTATGAACCTATATTAACAAAGTTATCTATCATAACAGTAGTGAATATGATAAAATCATTATAAAAGACGGTACCATTTTTTTCTAATTTTTCATTATAAAAAGTTTTGCAAGAGCATATCTGAATGTTTCTTTTCATTTTACTTGATACATATTTTCTATCACAAATTGAATAGTTAGTTAATCGAGAATTTTCTAATTTTTAGTTTTTTCGTTAGTTCCTGTACTTTGTTTACTTTGAGGGTTGGCATGATTTTGCAAAGGGTGGAAAAAACTAGTTTTTTCCGCGGATTTTCCACCTGTTGTTTTCCAGTTAAAAACCATGTGGAAAAACGTATTTCTATGGTTTTTCCACATCTAGTGACAAAATTCAATAAAAAATAAATAAAAGCAGTATATTTTTCTATTCTATTCTATTCACTCTTCTCCTGGCCTTTCTTCATCTCTCCTATTTGCAATGACCAAATTAGTAACTTAATAGGTATATCAATGATTAATAAGCCTGAAAAGAGTTTTCCCATTTTCCCAGTTTTTACCAGTTTTTCCCACATGTCCTGGCAAAAACAGGTTTTTGCCAAACCTGAGTGGAAAGCTCCCTGAATTGTAAAATGTAACTAGAGCTAACCCTATTATTTTCTGCGGCAGATAAGTTCAGTTCAATGGAAATTTAAGATGACTCCCAACACTCCATCAGCCAGTTATCAGGGAAATCCTCCTGAACAATATAATTTCACGACTCAGGGCGTTGGATTAGCCAGTTTTTACGGCTCGTCAGCATGAGGGGTTAAACGCCAACAAGTAGTACTGAACTGTGGACAGTCTGAATCAAAGAGTGCAAATGTCAAAAAGCTTATAGTTCGAAATTTATATCAAAATTTAATATGAAACACAAATCCGGATCTGATATTTAACATTATCGTGCTGGTCAGGGTGTTTGTAGGAAAGAGTAAAAATATTAACTCTGGAAATATTCAAAGGTGTGGAAATACATGGCACGCCCCTGATAAATGTCCTGACACGTGTCATCATTGTAAACATAAAGGACAAATCTCTACAGGGTGTTACGGATAAGAGTACCGAAACTTTCTATATGCATTCTATGGGTCTCTGAGTAAAAATTGTCTAATAAACATGGGTCCTAAAATGCTTCGTTTCAGAGATATGGGCTCCCAAAAAACTACCCCAAAAACCGTACACAGCCTTAAATCTGGCAAACAATATTCTTCCTTGAACCAAATTGTTTTCATTAAACTATCAATTGTTTTTTATCCGTGAGGCGAGAAACTTTAATAACAAGTGGCAAAAGTTCATTAATGTCCATTTTAATTTTATTGACACGGTTCCAAATAAAATAAAAACATTTTGTCGTTACGAACGATTTTAATTATCAAAATTAAAGAAAATGTTGTTATTAAAGTTTCTCACCTCACGGATAAAAAACAATTGATAGTTTAATGAAAACAAATTGGTTCAATGAAGAATATTGTTTGCCAGATTTAAGGCTGTGTCCGGTTTTTTGGGGTAGTTTTTTGGGAGCCCATATCTCTGAAACGAAGCACTTTAGGACCCATGTTTATTAGACATTTTTTACTCATAGAAACCCATGGAATGCATATAGAAAGTTTCGGTACTCTTATCCGTAACACCCTGTATATGAAGTTATGGAAGAGGTTGATGATGCTTTCATGGGTGAATTTGCCAGTGAAAACATAGTCTAAAGGCTACCTTGGTGAAGGGAAAGATCGCTCGTTTCCAACCTATGCATACCAAGGTACTCAAACCTTAGAGCCGCATAAGAACCACAGACACAAAGGACATGAGAGGAAGTTTCCTCCTCTGCAAGGCATGCCCTGCACAAAGGACTCTCACTGATACCAATCAGTTGCAGATGTCTATTAAGCTGGCAGTGAACTAAAAGTATCCCTGTAGCCACCCTTATACTACTCTTAGAGAGCGAAAGCAACTCAGTTGCTCTATTCATAGAAGGCCCAGGAATAAACTCCTTGGCATGCCTCTGACCTTCAGTCTCAAGCCAAAGCCTGACCTGCCTCTTGGTCATAGCGCCATGCAATGGCTGCTAACCAGGCCGTTGGGTATTGGAATAGCAGGTTCAGCACCAAAGAACCTAGCCTCCACACCCTCCTTGGCCAGAGTGTCGGCCATCTCATTGCCATGATGCCCCTTATGACCAGGCACCCAATAGTTGAACCCTATTATGGGTGCCCAGTTCCGAAAGGAGATCCAAACAGCTAAGAACGAGCTTATAAGTAATACTAAACTGATTAAGAGCCTTAAGGGCAGCCTGACTGTCCGAGAAAATCTGAATACCTTTTTAGTTCTTTTGAACCGAAGAGGAAGATCATAAGAGTCATCTGTGTCAGTGACTTTAGAATCTGGAAAGTGAACCTCCAGCATATGTGTCAGTGTTTCTTTTCCAGAACTGGAGTAACTACCATCCTTCAACTTAATAGTATACAGATGTTTTGTATTGTCATGTGCCATAATTTTCATTAGTTTGGCTGTAGTGGGAATATCGTAGATACTCTCACGGCGCCACCACTGGTGCCCTTGGGAGTTAGGCCTGATAAGATTAGGGGACGACCATTTGGCCTACTAACAATATGGCTGCCACTGACCATGTTAGCTACAGCAGAACTATTTATGAACCATTAGTTACAAACTACAATACCTACTGTGCCAAGTCAATTGGAATCCCGTAGTTCACCTAAGTACGGGGTAAGAAAGGCCGAAGCCATCCCGAAAGTGACGCGAAAAGCACACTATGACAAACGACATGGTACCAGAGACCTTTGAGAACTGACAGAGGGAAAGAAGGTTTGGATTATTGACATTCAAACAGAAAGACAAGTCATTGAGAAAGCTCTGGAACCATGATCTTATATAGTTCAAACTAAAAAAGGGCGATTTTGATGAAATAGGTTTCATTTGATACCTATTCATAATATGTCAGCTGATCAACAAATCTCAAATGCTATCCAACTACAACAGAGTCACTCAACCAGAACAATCTTCTAGGAGACTTCAAAACGTTCCTAATGATATATCTGATGTACTAGCTCCAAGCCCATACCCAACCAACTTTTCACCCAGTTCCAGTGGTCAACGTAGAACGATAGCAATAGACCAACCAGCAGCCTCTAGTTCGCCAACCAAACAGAATGATGTTCCTAACCAAACTGTTGGTAAAATAACAATTTGTTAATAGCTTATTGTGACGTTTGTCACTGACCTTGAGTAAGACTACTCTTTGACCCCTACCAACTAATTTTGAATTCTAGTGTGTCACCCTCTTGTGATGAACTATAGCTAATATTATTTGGTATTATGTTTCTAATCTCATGTTATTCCATAGCAGTGCTTGCTATCACATTGTCCCCCTTGTCTGCTGAGTACTTAATGAGTTCAATTACTTTAACTTTTACCTAATTGTTACTTACTAATATGGATGTGTTTAGTTTAAAATCCTTGATAGTTTAACACAAAAACCAAAATGAGATGTTGTAACGCGAGCTGGAAGACTTGTTCAACCACCTAAAAGATTAGATCTTTAGAGATAAATAAATTAAAATTTAAAACATTCTCCAAGAAAGGGAAGATGTGTTATTAAAGGAGCTCCAAAGTTCGGTGGCAAAATGTGTGTAAAGTCAGTAAAGTGCGAAATTTACGGTTGACTCTGCCCGCCTCTGCCAAGGCCGAGTGAGGGGTTGGGGGGAATGAAAAGCATGCTCAATTATCTTTTTTTTTGCCACCGAACTTTGGAGCCCCTTTAAGTGATTTAAAATATAATATTAATTGTAACTTATTATTAAACTTTAATGTATAGTTGAAATAGTTATCACAATAGCTAGTTGAATGTGATATCGATAGATGGCGATAGTTGATTCACTATTCTTGATTGTTCTGTAGCTAAAGAAAATACAGTTATAAGGCGGAAGTTACGTTGCTCTCATGGAATATAATTGGTTAGTTGATTGAGTTGAATTTATACTAAAAGACTAAAACACAAAATGTAACAGAGATGATTTAAAAACCAAAAATTATTATGACTTGTTACATTTAGAGGTCCAGAGAATAAATCTATTGAATGTTTGGAATAATACCACCAATTTCATTTACTGTTTGAATAAAACAATTATTGTACTTTATTGGATCCAGAATATATTTATTTCTACTTATGGAGAGTGCCTATGTGGACTCTTATTAGCATTGCTCCTAATCCCTCATGCTCTATCACCCTACAAAAAATCAAATCAGCCTGTTATCTCATTGCTTCCTAAGTTTATATAAATACGTTGTTGATTGGATATACTGTTACTAACAATAATTAAAACATTTGTTTTTATAGTTTTCATGGATTAAAGGCAGTTTCTTGTTCGTTGATTTGAACACTTAATTCTTCACTTGAAGTACCCAAACTTAAAGATCTAGTCTTGTACAAAATAATTATGGATCAGGTATGTTTATGATTGTTTAGTAACAGTTTAGTTTTTCATTGAACCATGAATATTCAACTGGAATAACCAAGGTCACTTCTCGCCTATTAAAAATGTTAAACTTTAATTGTTATTGGCTGTTAAGGGATTATGATCCAATCTGCAAGGCCTGTTAGGCTGAGGAGGAAAGGTCCTCTCATGTACTTTGTAGATGAGTAAATTAGGCAGCTCAAAGCTTTGCGCATCTTGCTAGGCCAAATGGATTCCAAGTTTTGTGTTGGAGATTGGACTTTTTAAGTCTTAAGGTCTGGGGTTGTACAACGAACCTCTGGGCAAAGTTTGCGCGATTGGGCTTATCTTTGCCCTTCTCCCCTTTCAATGATAATAATAAGGTATTATGAAAAGCCAGTGGAACCTAATTATAAATTAAAGAGATTAATCTCTTTAATTTATCTCCATAAAATTGCAATGGTAATAGTATTATTATTATTATTATTAATGAAGGGGTGAAGGGCTAAGGACATGCCCGTTCGCGCACGTCGACCAGAGGTCCATTGTGCAAATCTGAACCTTAAGACTTAAAAAGCCCAATATCCGACACAAATCGGAGAATCCTTTTGGCCGGCATATTATAGAAATCAGAAGTTTCCAGCTGATGCATACCAAGATGCTCGAATCTTTGGACCGCGTAGTAATCACACCTACAAAGCACATGAGAGGCGGTTTCCTCCTCAGCCTGACTCGCCCTACAGATTGGATCATCACTAATTCCAATCAGGTAAAGATGTCTGTTAAGGAGACAGTGACCTGTTAGTAGGCCAATGACCAACCTGATATTAGATTTGGAAAGCGAGAGAATCTCCTTAGCTCTCTGCCTAGAGGGGCCCGAGATAAACTCTTTAGCCTGCCTTTGGCCATCCATCTCTGGGCAAAGTTTGTGCGATTGGGCTTAATTTTGCCCTTCTCCCCTTTCAATGATAATAATAAGGTATTATGAAAAGCCAGTGGAACCTAATTATCTTTAATTTATCTCCATAAAAATGCAATGGTAATAGTAAGTATAGGCATCTGTTCGTTTCCATGTCATGGAGGGATTGCAATATAACCTGATTCCCCAGAATAACAACATTACGAGATAGTCCAAGGCCTATATCAGTGCTTTGGGTATTAGACTAGCTGATTATTATTATTATTTTCTTAAAAATGAATTATGAATAAATTACATCGTTTGCTTCTGCCTGTCTCTAATCTTTCCTAGAATTTAAATAACAATTGTAGTACCTTTTTATTGTTTCTCTATTTATTTTAACTGCTAGATTAAAGTTGGTATGGTAATGCTAAGTGATGGGAAAAGTAGACCACAGCCAATGCGGTTGCAGCTCACAGGGACAATGCTTATCTTACAAAAGGAAGAAACTAATATTGAAGTTTTGCATAAAGAAATCTCGCCAACACCGCAAGATACAGGGGTAAGAGTTTGTTAATCTACATGATTTACGAGGTGACTGCCCCTTTTGGAAGGAGGGGCCTAGTTTTTTCAAGGTTACAGAATACAGTGTAACATCTCAGATTATCACTGACAATGGCAGACTGTCTCCATATGGCCACATTAAAACCAACAGTGATAAGTTATAATATTGTTTAAGGGTGAGTCAACCCAAATTCATTAAGAGCGACTATAGCTGATGTGCGCTTTCCTCTCTTTAAAATATATTTAGCACGTTTATTATGTGCAACCTGAAGTATATTAATAGTATAGCCTTAGAAGCATTCATAAAAAGTGTGTTACCATAAACCAGGCTAGAAAAAATTAGGGAGTCGTACAAAATCCTGCAAATAGTCTAAAAAATGGATGAATTAAGTACCCGTTACCTTCTATTTTACTGATTGTATAATCTATGTGGCTTTCAGGACAAATTTTCATCAAAAAAATGTCAAATTACGAATCAACCCTCTTTATTTCCATATGGCCAAGAGTGTCAATATTTTTAACCAAATGTTTGATTTTTTGTTAGGAACAATTAATGAGTCTCGGAGGTATATTCAACAACATGTTTTTCTGTTCAAATGTGATTTTCAAGCGATTCATATCATTTTCTAGCCTTTCAATTAAGATATTAATATTAAAGTTGATATCAACTTTAATATTAATATGTGGATCGAGTCTTAAGATTGCATTTTCATCCACATATTCAAATGAAGTCAAACTATCACTAATATAGCTATTAAGCAATAAAGGACCAAGTATACTCTCCTGAGGGACACCTGAAGTTATAATAACAGGATCAGAATCTACACCCTGAATAGACACCATCTGAGAGTGCTTGTGTAAATAAGATATGTATATAACTTGATGTAAAGTTGTATTTGAAGTAGTGTAGTGATGGCATAGTAGACCAAGTCACTATGGGGTAGTACCTTTAAGCTAGGGGGGCCCTTGGTATTACGGAATTTTACTTTTATTTGCAAAGTTTTGGTTGATGAATTTAGATTTTAACATGCAAATGATTTCGGTTAATTGTAGTAAAATAACTAAAAAGTGCGCAATCTTTTCTTGAATATTGAAAATAGTGTTGAATAATAATAAACAGCTTTTTTGTAATTAAATTTCATAGTTTGTATTTATTGAGTGAGAGCTGCATCCTCCCCTGAAATGTTTACAAATGACTGTTGTCGTACGAATCTCATCTATCATCATGGCAAATGTTCTATGGCTATATTGTTTGTATTTGGCACTCTCTTTGTGAACAGGATTTATTGAAATTATGGAAAGCCAATATACAACTGAGTTGTCTATGGGGAACTAATTCAATTGCAGCTCGATTACCAACCCGCCATAGTGTTCATACCCAACCCCAAAAACCGGGGATCTCAGACTTTTATCCTACAATTTCTACCCTGGTACTAATGATGGAAAATCAAGTCTGGTTGATGAGTGGGGTTAAATCTGAGGAGAAGGGAGAATGTGTCTTCATAATTCTTAAAATTGAAATTATTATTTCTGATACAACTGCGTATTGCAATTTTGATCTAAACTAATGCAAATCCTTTTTTTTTGGTTTGGCAAAAATGTACAAAATCGAAGATTTACATTTCATAAATTGAATTTTGGTAGATGCCAAAAAAGTGAATATTTTATTTTCCCATGGTAACGCTACCTTAAGCCCTATATTATCCTTAAAATGTACAAACCCAAGCCCCTCAAAACATTTCATTATAAGAATTTGAGTATTTATATACCTCAATTTAACACAAAAAAGGACCAGCTTCCGCTGTCTTGTAGTACTCAAAATTAAAAAACCACTGTAATATGAGAACTATATGGTTGTGATAATATTATTTTTTTACTCCTAAAATTGTTTTTGTTTTTTATTTTATTTTATTTAAATGAATTTACTATTTTTTGTTCTATTTTTATTTAGATATCAATAAATAGTGAAATTTATGATTTTTTTGCGGAATGGATAAATAGCAGATGCATGTACTCGTCAAGCTTCTGGGTTTCCTAACTAAGCTTACAATGATTAAAAATTTGTTCAAGTAACTCTTGGGTGGAAAAAGTTCACTTGGCAGAGACAATGGTTTTCTCATTAACACTAGATCAGAGGGCAGGTAAATGTATTTCACCTACTGGTTAGTAACTTTTTCAACACTGAAAGCTTACTATAATTATTTAATTTTAATTTTTGATTATTATTTTTGGTGTTGATAAATGTGACACTAGATATTAGATATTGATGATTCTTAAAGGGCAACTCAAGTCGTGACGCAAATAGGAATCATATCTTATAGGTAAAAACTGCATCTGCACATGCACTTATATTCTCCTCTACCTCCAATCCACCTGTTCTCTTGCTGTCAGTCCTTTCTAGCTTTTCAGTGTTGCCTGGCAGTGTTGCCCTTTAAGTGCTAAATAAAACAAATTCCTTTTTTGAGGCCGTGGTGTAAGTAAGGTCTCTGGGGCCCCCGGCGAAACTTATTTTGGGGACTATTTTTCCAGATCTTTTAGGAGACCGTTATTCTTCAGGGTAGTGTCTGCAACCCACCTTGACTGTTATTTACATGGCAGTTTTAGTAGTATTATAAGTTTAACATTACTCTTAAAATTAATATATTTCGGTTAAGTTCGATGTTTCTAAGATGATAGGGAAGACTCGAGGCAAAAGATTCAATAATAAAATCGGGGATATGCCAACATTTTTAAATATACAGGTACGGAAATTTTATTAATTTCGGATAATATGCTGCAGCTTACAATAAATTAGTTAACGAAAGAAGACATCAGCAGATCACAGAATTTGTTTCTTTGGAGTGACATGGTCACAATATAATAAGCGGCGATAAGCTGTATTTATCCTCCCCCTTACAGAAGTCATGAAATGATGTTAGGGAATGGAATTATACTGCAGGCAATTGTATAACTAGGCTTCATGTATCTGTACTTGATTAACTAACCTCAATTTTTACTAAGAGCTATGAAGAAGGATTTGTAATGTTAACACCTGCCCATTGCTTAAATGTCCAATAATGCCCTCATCGAAATGGCTGATGAAGTTTAGTAAAGTTAAATACAAAATTAAAAAAATCACTAGCCTTATTCACCTACGTAATGTGCATTTCGTTTTCTTACAACTTGACTGGTAATAGTTTAAAAATATGAAAATAGATGTTACAGTAAACTAGTAATGACTAAAAAGTAAATGATTGTTGTTACTATAAAGGTTATAAATTTTATTGCTATGAATGAAATAAAAATTGAAAGTGACAGAAAAGTTACCAAAAGCTTAATTTTGTATTTTTTTAATACTAGGAGCGAACCGTCAAAATTAAAAGACAGAATGTAGGAGGACTGGGACTTAGCATAAAGGTATTCTTTTAACCAGAGATTGGTTTTCCAATTTATTTTTCCTCTAGTTGGTGATTGCTTCAATTTTTTTTACTGACTAGTCTCATTTTTATATGATATTAGAAAATCTTTAGAAAGCCTTTAAAATCATCTATTGAATCTAATTGAACCTACCTACCCTGTAAATTGTATGACATTTGTAGTATTTGCAACATTTTTTATACTGCAATATCTTTATTTAAATAGAAAGTTCAATTCATAAGTTTTACAGCAATTTAGGGCATGCATTACCTATACAGAAATTATTATCATAAATTTTAGGTAAAATTAATCATATTGTCAGTGAAAGAGAAAGGCAGAGGATCTTTGCAGTTGGCAGATACAACAGACTACACTTTGTTCTATACAGAATTTGCCTTGTTAAAGGTCAACAAAAGTGGGGTGGGAAAACCTAAGTGGAAAATTACCAGGTAAATTGCCAGAAATTGGTCAGGGATACCCTGGATAAGTCATGGATTTGAAATCCAAAAATTTTGTACCAACCATAAAAACTGTGCATGATATTTTTCAAAGAAAGTCCACCGATAGCGCTGGTGTACAATGCCAAAGGTGCAGTTTCAGCAGGCTCTGCCACGTAGTTTTCCCCATACCAGTTTTGCTGGCCATTAAACATTAATTTGTGTATCTAGATTGCCAATGAAAGTGTTGTCCGATTTAAATAAGTACACTAACTATTCACACTGTGCTTTTTGCAATAGTAGGGAGAGGTGGCAAGTATTGCAGCAATACTTGCCACCTCTCCCTTTTAGAAATGCCAAATCACTATTTAACCACTTAAAATGCTTACACTATATATCTTGTTATTTTGAAAATGAACTAAAGAATACCATGTGATAGTGTTAGATCCTGTTTTTAAGTGTTTTTAGTTTTATTATTCTAGAAGCTTTAAGATAGAATTTTTTATGGTTTTTCAATGTAACCTTTGACTAATGATGACTATTTTATGCAGGGTGGTGCAGAACATAAACTTCCCATCTTAGTTTCAAGAATATTTAAAGATCAAGCTGGTGGGTATATCACGTACCTTTGGTTTTAATTGAGTGTTGTGTGTATCATAATGTAACTTGAAAATGCCTAAAGTTAAAGGTTACATTTTGCCACGACAACCTAAATGTTTGCAAAAGGTCAACTATAAAATTTCTCAATAACTGATTTTGATTTGGATTTTATTTAGCTGATGAAACAGGACAGCTGTTTGTTGGAGACGTCATTCTGAGAGTACGTTTTTGTCTTAATAATATATTAAAATTTGTCATATTTAATACGTTGCATTAGAATAATAACTGCAGTCTTTGCTTTGGTTCTTTACTTTGAATACTAAATAAGTCTGAGAGAAAAAGTCAAGGAGATATGTTGTATTAAAGATTCAAACATTTTAAATAGGAAGACTTAACATAAAAATATAAAATAAAGAAGACTTAAAAAAAACTTTACATTGATTTTAAGCAATATTGTGGATAGGGAATTTAAAAAAAAACAATCATGGGTTTTGAGTGATCAAAGTTGATAACTTTTAAATTCTTAAAAATTAATTTAAAATAAAAGGGAAAGGCAAAAATTAAAAAAACATTGAATTGATTACCCATCCTTCTAGATACAAAACAAACGAAAAACCTATATCTCTGTCAATTTTCATCAAGAGTTACACTAAATAGGGTAAATTAAAGAAAAAATGTCCTAAATTAACATACTGTGTCTGGGAAGTGGCTAATGTGAACATATAATGCTCAAACTAGTTCTCAAATGATTTGTCATTGTGGAATCAAAATAGATGACAAGTAACAAACCAATAGGGTTTGATGGGTAGTTATGACAGATAATATAATTGCTTGCTAGCTTTCATTATAAACCAGGATGAACAAAGCAGAAAAAAGTTATTGGATACTACTGTAGTAGTATAATGCCTATAGAATTTCAGTCCATGCCTAACATTTTGTCGTCATGTACATTGCGTAAAGGAAATATCACTAGAAGGCCATGTAGAATTCTAGTATTTTCAAAGACTCATGCAAAAAACAGGCTTTTACTAAAAATTAAAAAGCCAGTATGGTTTTAATTGGTCAAAATGAGGATGAACTCACCAGTAAAAAGATCTTATATCAGGCCCTAATATGTATTTCTCCCAATGTTGATGTTTTTAGCAGACGATTCAAATCATAAAGTTTTAATTTAATACTTTCGTTATTGAAGGACTGTTATTAGCGTTATTTAGCTTGTTTCATAGCTTTTGCCCTTTAATTTATAATTTAATTAAAAATTGGTTTGAAATCAGTTAAAACTGGTCTGGCTGTAAGCTCTTGCCAACCGTGTAACTGTGTACTTTGAAGAACCTAACATCAAAACTGTTTTAAACTAGGAGCAACAAACACAAGGAGAACGCAACCCGTCAAAAGTCGTGTATTTTCTTGTGTACATTTTTCATTAGTTAGACGCTTTTGCTCCTGCTGCCGTCGGAAGGGGAAAAGTTTGGAAATTTTCTCCCCCCCCCCCTTAAAACGTTCAGCGTAAAGGTTGGTTTAATGAAATTTGTACACAACACTGGGTTAATTAGCGTATTTAAAGGCTAGCTGCGTTCTCCTTGTGTTTGTTGCTCCTAGGTTTTGCGTTAGCTTGTTTAAAGGCTAGCTGCGTTCTCCTTGTGTTTGTTGCTCCTAGGTTTTGCGTTAGCTTGTTTAAAGGCTAGCTGCGTTCTCCTTGTGTTTGTTGCTCCTAGGTTTTTAATAGATAGTTTTTAAACCCAGTATAAGCAAGTTACAATAACCACACTGCCATATATTGGTTGGCGTTTAAAATAACATTTAGGATTGTTCTTGTTGCAACAAAGGTAAGCCTAAGCAGAGGTCACGCTGAGGTATGATGTCTAAGTACCATCCTCATCTGCTTTTTTGTCCAACTGTGTCGGATATTAATGAAACTCTTTTATTAAAATGTTTTAGTGGTTTTTGGAAAATACCTTTTCTCCTCAATTTGTAATTGTTTTCATAGGTCAATGACACTTCTCTGGAAAATGTGAATCACGATGATGCAGTTAATATCCTAAGATCTGCGGGTGATGAAGTTTATTTAACAGTTAAACATCATCGTGGTGTTTCTCCTTTCCTATCCAAAAGTTGTAAGTTTCAAAGTTTTATCACATTCAAAAATATTCAATTAAGCACACATACTAGGTAGAGAAAAATTAAATATATTGCTTTAGTATATTTTTAACCTAACAAATTAAATGTTAAAATACTTTTTTAAAACCTGTATTTCATTTACACCTAATCCTGTCTTCTTGACTTCTGAGTTATTGTATTGAATAAACGTTTTTTTTTTGTATTTTGAGTTTCCTTAACCCACTATTATTATTCTGGAAATTGAAATAAATTTCGTCGCTTTATGCAACAAAAATACACTAAGAATCTTAGCTTGCAGAAAAAAATCTCATACAATGTAAGATTTAGATGATGAAGAATGTATTTATTTCTGCTTATGGTGAATGACTATGCTGAGACGATTTTTAGTTATGGTTCCAATCCCCTAGAAATTAATCAAACTAGCTTGGTATCTTATTAGTTCCATAAAAATTCAGTCTTTCGAAGCAATTGAAGCACATGCTGGTGATGTTTTTATTATAATAATTTTTTTCAATCACTCTTTAAATCAGACAACCCTGAACCGAAACATGCCTATTGCTACAAATACTCCCTTTCTGATTAATAACAATAGATATTACAAAAGAAACCTAAAAATGTTAGTAGATGGAAAACTTAACTATGTTTCATAATTTCTATTGGGGCTATTAAAACCATAAATGAAATGATGTTAATAGTTGGAGTTAGGAATTTTTAAAATGTTCCATTTTGTGGAATTGTCTTAATAGCTTTAACTAAAACTTTTGGTAAAGTTGATTATCAGCTCTTATTGTGACTGTTTATTATTACAGTGCAAAGGAGCAAAAATAATAAATGTGAAAATATTAATGAACTTGATGAATCCAGCAAGCAGGTAGTGCCAGAGGATGCGCACCCAACAGCTGGCCCTCCAAAAATGAAAATTGAAAGAAAGTGGATTGACATTATGACAATTAATCTATTCATGGCTTATTTAACTCGCTATATGCTGGATACTGATAAACTAAGGTTAACTATGAATACTTTACCTTTCTTAATCCCTCCAGTTTTAGAATTAATAACTAAAGGTTGAAATTCAACTATAAAAACCATTCCTTTAATCAAAGGTTTCCATCACATGCCAGGAGAAACACATGTTTATATAATTGAGAAAGGGCCGGTTGCATTCCAGGATAATTATAACTTATTCTGTCTTTCTCTTTCGTTGGACAAATTCAGGAGTGGGAGGGGATAATTTTAATCCTACCTACAAAGTTAGAATTATATTATTTTGAGAAAGAAAGTACACATGGATCTTTTGGGCATTCCCTAATTCTATAAAGCTAACTCAAAGGCCGATAGTATTAATAATTATGTCAAAAATTATCTAACATTTCAACCTGTTTATATTATTATTTTTTTAGGCCTAATGCATTTGAAATTCGTGCTCAAGATGGCAAACCTTCTGCTGTTATTCACTGTGATGACGCTGCAATGCTTTCTGAATGGATCAAACATATTTCTAATAATATAAATCAGCTTACAAATCAGCAGGTTAATAAAAACTTTTGCTTTTGGGGATATTTACCAATGGGCCATTCAAAAATGATGTTACATTGTTTTCTTACTTTGTCAATATTGTCTAAGAAAATATTTGTTAGAAATCGTGAAACCCCTTTCATTTGTTTATGAAATTAATATTTTTTACAGTAAGTTTTTGATTTTTTTAATACATTTAAGTTGTGACATCATTTATGGACTTACCCTGAACAAGCTGATGATTGGCTTACAAATATTTATTTTCCATTTCGGTTCTTCCTTAAGGTTAAATTGCTCAATAAATCCTTCCCGCCGAGCGAACGCGTAAGCATTTGAATTATATCTATTATTATACTTAAACGTCTCTTGGTTAATCAATTTGGATTCTTTTCAATTTAACAATTATGTAGACATATTTCCAGGTGTTTTACTTAGGATGGCTGACAGAAGGTTGTTCTGCTCCTCAACCATGGTACAAATGGAAGCCTAAATTTATTTCACTTAAAGGCTCTGAAATATACATTTTTGACTCTCCTCCAGTGAGTATTAATGTCATTATAATTTCATGTTTTTGTGTTTTGTAATGCCATTATTTTAGCCAAAACTGATGTTTGTAGTCTTTATGGTAAATCTGTTGGTCCTTAAGTTTGCCTTTGGTGGTTTTCATGGAGCTATAAAAAGTTGGGGAAATATTCAATATATTTTAACACATTCAGCAAGCCATGATCTAAGTTTAGCCAGTGAAAGTGAATTTTCAGAGTAGAAATTTTACACCAATCTCCTCAAATTCCCAAAAACTAACATAGCAACCTTAAAAGGGAAATGTTCCATAGTAACAGACAACCATTTGCGTTTAGAAAAAAACGTGCATAGTGTAATATTGCAATTTAATGTTTTAAACAGTACAGATAATAGATGTAGTATACTATGTATTAGTTAAAACCAGTTTTTCTGATAATTAAATTATTTCTTTCAGAAATCGTCCTTAGAGTTCAACAATTGCCCGAGTGCCTATAGAATTTACCAGTGTATGATGAAATGCTTAAAGGTATTAATTTTATGAAATCAACTAAACCCCATACCTTTGTTTCATTAAAATCAGTTTTTAGAAATCATAAAGAGTTATAACACACGCAAATAAGTAGAATAGTCCATAATGAAAGTGATAAAAAAGCTAAACCCTAAACAAATTTGAAGAAATTAAAAAACTTTTACCAATTGATCTTCAAGCAAACCTAAAGACGCGATGCAATGCAGTCCATAGGTGGTTCTTTTAAACTTAACATTTAAAAATCACAGCCAATTTATTGATTCATATCAAAAACCAAAATATATTATAAAACATGGTTTTATTTATTTTACCCATGAATCTAAAACTGTTGGGTGTCTGGCTTGTAAGATCTCAATGCCCTTAAAGACAGGATTTACTAAGTACTAATACTTGCCTGTAAGAAAATTGGAGAAGGGAGTTGGAAATTTGCTGTCTAATTTTCCATTGCTGCCATCTAGGAGCAACAAACTCAAGGAGAACGCAGCTAGCCTTTAAACACGCTAAGGCAGTGTTGTGTACAAATTTCATTGGACGAGCCTTTACGCTAAACGTTTTACGGGTGGGGGGAAATCAATTTCCGAATTTTCCCCTTCCGACGGCAGCAGGCCCTAAAGCGTCTAACCATTAAAAATTGTACACAAGAAAATCGACGACTTTTGACAGGTTGCATTCTCCTTGTGTGGGGTGCTGTGTTTGTTGCCCCTAGCTGCGATCAACTAATCAGTATAAATAGTGATATTGATACTAAAATGTCATTAATAAATATTATAATTAATATGATCCAAATTTGAATATTTTCAATGTGAAATACCAAAATATGTGTATCATGGTATTTATAATACTTCACAATCTATCTGTAGTGGAGCCTCGAGTAGAAAGATATAGGTTTAAT
Organism: Leiobunum rupestre; assembly: GCF_980474605.1. Lineage (NCBI taxonomy): Eukaryota > Metazoa > Arthropoda > Arachnida > Opiliones > Sclerosomatidae > Leiobunum > Leiobunum rupestre. Next base: position 17,494,585 of record NC_143389.1, read on the forward strand.
TTAAAGTAGAAATTTAGCTAAAATTTAAAACACAGACATAGCTTAAATTTTTATTCTTTCCCTTATCAAGATATCTTCAATCCTATGAATTCAATATAATTTGAACCACACCCTTTTCTCAATTGCAACAAGGTTGCAGTTGGAGCCTTAGGCATTCCAAGTGAATGCATATTATATTCTCATTCATGTACAATTATTTAAATTTTCAAAAATTTAAGGAGTCTGAATTTGCTGATGACAGACAAAACTGTTTCTTGCTTCAAATTGGAAACAATGATAGCAGATACATGTCGGCTGAATCTCGTGCTGTTCTCTTAAGGTTTGAAGCAGCTTGGCACAGAGCTACGTACCATGCAGTCACTAAACTTGGGGTGAGTTATTTTAACCAAGAACCCTAATGGTTAGGAATGATGGATGCTGTATGCCTTTTCACACGAGCCAACTTTTTGACCCAACTAGATCAGAAAACTTGAGTTGAGTCAACTAGTTGGTTCGTGTGAATAAAAGTTCGATTAGTTGATCCACTAAAAAAATACGCGAGAAAAATGGATCGCTGATCCATTTTTGCTGACTCAGAATTTTGATTTGAAAAGTTGGCTCGTGTGAAAAGGTCTTTAGAACTATTAAAACAATCTTGCATTGTTATTAATTCCAAGAATACATTCTTTAAATTTTATTTGCTTCCTCATTAATTTTGAGTAAAAAATTTATTTCACATTTCAAGAAAAATTGAAGTTTATTTTTTAAATATTGGCAGTTAATTTTACAGTCGTTCTTTCATTAATCAAACAGTTCAAAAAATATTAATAAGAATGTAAAACATTTTAATCTTTGGTTTTCATTAAAATTTCCTTTCTAGAGTAAGACGTTTTCAGTAATACACCTTGGAAAAACCGGTGGCCTTACACTTGATTGGATAATGGGTTTTGCCCTGTATGATACTGAAGGAAAGGTAATAAATTAATGATTGCATTTCATCCATTCTCTAGTCGAATGATGGTCTTGTAGTTTTGATTACTGTCTCAGTGTCTGGCTTCATTACTTAGAGTTCTTGCCACTTCTATCACAAATGCGCATATTAGGTACGAGGGCAACTGCTAGCCACAATAAGTTTGAGTACAAAACCTGATTATGAATCTGGAACTGAATGGTTATATGCATATGTCCCTAGCTTATGATAAAATAATAATTTAAACTCTTATTTTGACAAGACATGATATCTATCACCATGAAAACATTTAAATGTCTATTTATATATTCATGCAATTTAACTTGAAATCCAAATAGTCTTCTGCTATGGCAAATACTAAGCAAGCTGTTTAAAAAAGTATTCTCAGTCCCTTACAGCCTGTTGTTACCAAAGAAAATGTTCCACTTATGAAACTAATGTGTTTATTTGAATTTCATTTTGACCTAGAAGTATGTTTGGAAATATAAATTTTCTCAACTGAAAGGCTCCTCTGATGATGGAAAACGGTTGTTAAAGTTGGTATTCCAAGATACCGAAAACAATCTTGCCGAAATAAAGGTAAATGAATTACGTAATTAATTGTTTTGGGGAAGTCAAAATCTGTTTGGCATTTCTGACATAATTTACCACATTTTTTGTCAAATTTAAATGAAGCTGAATGACTATGAACTACTTTAAGTAACCAATTTTTTTGTATTCACAAAATACATAAATAATAAACGCCGTACTTCCTTGGCTCTAAAATATAACATCAGCATGTGATCTAGGCGAACAATTTTTGGGAATCAGATGTTCTCATTCTTTGGATAAATGTTTTTAATGGCTGAGGTAATTGATCAGTTCTTCTCTAATTTAATTTTGCAGGAACTTGAATGTCCTCATTTGGCCAGCCTTCTCTATTGCATGCATGCATTCCTAACTGCCAAACTAGCCTCAGTGGATCCAGGTTTTTTACGCAAATCTTGCTAAATATCATGGGGCTTCTACGTATCTAAGTACAAATCAAAAATAACAACTAAATTGCCAAATTAAACATTTAAACTTAAATTCTGAAGTTTTATGTACCCCCCAATAAAGGTAATATAACCTGAGACTCATAGCTGGAATTATCTAATGTGTTTTAATTGCAGTCTACATATTTGAGTTGAGTCCAGAAGTAAAGTTTGAGAAAGTGTAAATATTGGTGAACATAGACATTTTAGGTAGGAAAAACCTTAAATAAATAAGGTTAATTTCGCACAGCACAGAAAGTACTATGTATTAAAAAGAACCTTTAGGCCTAAATAGGCAGTGAATAATTTATAAGAATTGTTATTAGTTGTTAATATACAATTTGTTATGTTAATTTCAATAAATTATATTTGTTTACAATCACTCAAAAATGGGTCTTTATTAATATTGTTTTTCATTATTGTACTTGGTTTAAATTTTCCTGAGTGTACAAACTAGAAATTGGCATGGGCTCTGGAAACAGGCTGGAAAAACTCCAAAACGCTATCATGACGTACAGAAGAGAAGCTATTCACCCAAAATTTTTCGAACACTGGTGTCGTCCCTTAAGAATTTTAAATATAATAGTTTTTTTAAGAGAAGAATCAACCATAAACAATAGAAGGATTGAATGGTTTTATTTGGTCTGTGTAATTACACACGCCATTTTACATCCGCTGAGGGGAGCATAATTAGCAATTTAAATACAAAAACATTTATATTACATAAATAAAATAAATATCCTGACATCAAATAAAAATAGTTCAATTCAACCTTTATTTTCTTGCTTCTTCCAATGGCATTTCATTAACTAGTGGTGGAGGGTTCCAATAGATGCATGTTCAACCAGACTAAGGAAGGTTTCACAAGGACGTTTTGCATGTGAACCCCTTCAGCTTTTTCTTGTATAACCGGTAGCTCGTGACCCCCCCCCCCCCCCCCCGACTTCATTTATGGTGCGAATGGCCGCACGCCTAGTGGATTTTTAAGAAAGTGGTGATCACGTGCATATTATTTTCATTTGAATTTCAACAGAATTTCGTCTGCATTGCTCTTCTTCATAGTTTCATTTTGAAAATTGTTATATTTTCTAGAATTATTTAATAATTTAAACGTTGAAAATGCCGAAAAACAAGGGGTGCGTTCACCCAAGATGTAGTAGTGACAGTCGTGATGAGAAGAAGCCAAAAAGACAACGTGAAAAATGTTTACAGTGGATGGCCTGGTTAAAATTAGATCGTCCAGGGTTTTGTGAAGATAATATAAATATTAATACCTATGTTTCAAAGCATTTTTACGGGGAGAATGGACCATCAGAAATGTATCCTGATCCAATTGAAGTTGGTCTTGAAGACAGACCAAGAAGGAAGAAATTGAAATCCTTCAAGTTCAATAAACCTTACGACAATGTGCAACATACCCTATCAACTGACTTGGACGTGGCATTATACATCTCGAGTGATAATAATATCTCTTCAAATGCCTCTACAATATTTTCTGATCACGTCTATTCCCTTGACCCAATTATTGAACCGCCCAATTTATTCAAGTTTCACCTTCCTAAAAATTTGTATTTAACATTTCTGCCAGATGAAACCAGAATACTGAAAATGTTAAACATTAATGGAATGTAAAAACTGTTATCCTGACTTTGATAATTGATAATTATGAATCATACAAAGTTGAAATCTTGGGGAAAATAGGAAATAATCACTCGCTGTTAATGAAACTTCTCACTTCGATTACATCTACAAGGATCATTTTGGAAATCCATTCGTGGAGACCGTATCGCCATCTATCAATTGGCGCTTACATTCAGTCATCCTAAGGGTTCCAGCTCCGGATTAACAATACAAAAACCATCAAAGGTTTATTTAATACAGCATCACATTAAAGATTTTGTTTTTATTTATTAATAACGCACGTAGTAGGGTTTTTTACGCTGCCGCGAGCTACGTCGGGGTGCTTCGTCCTCGTCGTCATTAGACTCGTTATTCGTTTCTCGGGATCCGCTGGTTGGAAGCTCGGCTACCTTGTTGCCAGGAACTTCTCCTTCACCGTCAGAACCTTCGCTAGAAATTTCTTCGCTGTTGTCGACTATTAAAAAGTGCTTGAGTTTGTCAACAGGGGCGGTATTTCGGTAGAACTTCCGTTTCCGTTGGATCTTCAGTAAATCTTCTATGAGATAACGATCGTACTTCAGCTTGTCGGACACGACGTAAGGACCTTTATATTTCGCCGCCGTCTTCAGTGGCTTGCGGCGGCCGTTCGACAACCACTAGGTCACCTGGGGGCCTATTCTTGTCTCGGTTACGACATAACGATTCCGCCTTATCACTTCGCCATACCGACATTCGAGATAACGACATTCGCTTGGAACCTTATTCTTGTCCCCCTGTCGCTATCAGAAATGTCGTAAAAACGAATATACCGCCAGGCGAGTTGTGACGTCAACATCCGGTGACATGCCCCTCTAATCGTCCAATACGAATCGCACTTATTTATTTCTGTCGGCTGCTGTAATATTTTTGCGGTTTACGTTTTCGTAGTTGTCATTTTTGTTCTTCGTTGGTAGTTTTTTTAAAATAACATTGAGTCGCGCCACAAAATTCTGCGGAAATCTAAAGGTTTTAATTTTAGAATACATGGAGGCTAATGAACGTTTCGTTAGCCGTAAGTTTGATGCAAACTGTACAAACAAGGCGTACAGTACACCGCGATGTGCATCTTGTCCAAAGGCTTAATGCCTGTGGTGGACCGTACTGGAGGTACAGTAATTTTTTTGGAATAGAAATACTGTTACTTCTATTACTTATGCATAAATGTTCCAGAGTTTGGCTGACTGGAACTTCCCAAACTAGAACTAAGACAACTGAGGAAGGTCGAGCAAATGCTGGGCAGCTCTCGTTTATTGAGCGGCCTAGGGGGTACATTTGGCCACTACGAAGTACCAGAAGCTGGTTTTGGGGTAAGTATTCTTTCATGAATACATTTCATGCTAACATTTCTTGATTTTAACAACAGATAATTGAAGAAAATGGATGCGGCATTGGCTACTTTAGATCAAAGTCCCGCAGCTTCTTCAACAATGGCTCCTCCATATTCAGTCACTATCGCCCATTCTTCTCCCACTGGCTCCCATTCCCGCAGATCTCCAAGATTTAATCATAGTTTAGCAGTAGTGTCTGAGTTCTAACAATGAATATAAAGCCCCAGGAATGGAAGGTGTAGCTCCGTCTAGTGGAACTTTTGCACCTCTCGTTTTCAAAGAGAGACCTGGTTGCGGTAACCGTTGTAACCGACGAGGCTTACTATTTCTATTAAAATCGAGACCTGAGCCAAGTCTCTTTAATATTATCTAACCTCGGCTACACAAATCGGAATCCCCTGTTTCAATAACCCCAGGTTAAATCCAAGTTCATCCGCGTGTATAATTTAGACATTCACTGAGTACGTTATGGAATGAAATAAAACCAGTTTCGTTCTTTAATACAAAATTAAATTTTTAATAACTTTTCTAATTTAATTACACTAATGTCTCACCAAATGTTCCATTCTTGAACAGAAAAATTAGAAAAACGGGTGACGCTGAAAAACTCGAGCTCCCGCCTTCCTTTCGACTAAGCTCTTGATTTCAACAAAAATTATAACGGAATATGACCTCTTCGTGAAGTCCGAAAACATGTATATATAAAAAACAACGTTCACCCGATTTTACGTCACCCCTCGTGACTTTGTGTTCGTTGATTTTTCCCACTCACATTGACCGCGGTAGTGGCTCCATCTGGTGAGACGTTTTGTAGTTAAGGGCAGCGGATGGCGGCGGATTTAAAAGAAATGCCATCCGTTGCATCCTCCCCTCCCTAGGAAGAGTGAGGTTGGCCATGTTCTTCGGCCCATTGATAAAGTTGTAATTTATTAGTTAAAAGGGATTTTGGCACCGGACAATCCTTGACAAGATGGCCCTTGAATTTACACTTTCTGCAGGTAGACTTGTGTAATCTTTATCTGTAGACGTAGCACTGCCAGCGATAACCAAATCTGGTCGAGAGGGAGGGCGTAGACCGACTAATTCAACGATCCTTTTTAGTCCAGATATTTCAATTTGACTTCCGACCCGGCTGGCCAAGGGTCCATTTGATGGGCTGGGGTTCAGGAAAGCTTCCTCCGTCTTTGTAAGTGGTAGATACTCCCGTACCTCAGGGAGTTGGTCTTGTTTTTCCCATATGATTGTCACTCCTTCGATGGGCAGTGGCTCACTCGCCGCTTCATCTGATAAAACCAAGAGGGTTTCGTCGATGTTCTTCATTGGAACGTCTGGAACGTCTTCAATAGCCGCTTTCTGGTGGTTGTTAATGCTTATTCCAGGCGAATATTTTAAACCATTGTTTCTTATTAAACACACGGCACACGGGCAATAGCTCAAAGCTAATTGGTTCAATTCGGTGGGACCCAACCAGAAACATTCCTTGTCTTCCACGATCACTATTACTTCCTCTAGTATGTATGAGCGCCCTGCTAGTTGTATTTCAACCTTTCGTATTACTCCTTGAAATAGTTCGATGGGGAACGTCGGAAATCTTCCGTAAAACGAACAATATAAATCATAGGGGGTCTCTCCAAATTGGTGACCCAGGGATTCTTTGGTCGCACTGCTGATAAAACTGAATGTCAGGCTTAAGTAGAGCACGGCTGGAATAGTGATGAGGCGTCCATCGGTCGTTCGGACGTCCAGTTTGTGCGTAGAGCACTGTGCCTAAAATTTAAAAAATTTAATTACACTATTTACAAAATTTAAATTTATTACGATTGTTTTAGTTTTCCGGCCGTCCGTAAACGTTCCCAAGGAGGTTTACTTATGGATATTCGGCGGAAGGTAAAATCCTGTATCGTTAAGTTGTCGACCTTATTTCGGGTAAGATATTTCGATACATCGGGAATGGAACGTAGTCTACTCCCAGTCTGCGTAACATCGGGCGGATAATAGTAGATATCTAGTTCCGGCCCTCCGGGACGAACTGTGGAGCGGCGGCATACTTCTCGTATCCATCCGAGTCGTAGTGGTTTTTCCCACGCCTCACGTTCATCGTCCGTTAATGGTTCGGAAGAAAATATTATTTCTTCTCGTTTGGGGTAAGTTGAGTCAGTCTCAACATTTGTAGGAACGGACTCCCCTGCACGATCCTCATAATCGTTCTCCAGAGTAGTGTGATGGGTCGCGGTAGGAGGGGGAACATATTCCTCCCTGGCAGACGTTGAAGGAGCATCCAGGTCCTGGATAGAATCGCTCGCTTCAACGACGTCTGTCAGATCGGCGAACGGAATATCCTCCTGAACCGGTGTTTCATCTTCATTCGCAGGTATTGCAGATTCCTCCACCAATTCGACATGTTGTTGTTCGTTTGGCTGACGAATCTCTTCTACCAAGGCAGGTTCTGAACCAGATCGTTAGGGTTCGGTATGGTTTTCAGATGCTAATTGCATATTCGTAATATATAATTTCAACTGTTAAATATGACGTTGACCCTTTTTTTCACCCGTAACTATATCTTCCAACTCGTAAACGAGTGGAGATATTTTCTGTATAATTTTAAATGGGCCCTCCCATTTTGGGCTGAGTTTCGCCGCGTAATAAGTTGCGCCTTGAGATAATTTATGGGTTTCGGCCCAAACGAGAGTACCGACGTCATATTCGACGTCCTCTCGTTTGCGGTTGTAAAATTTTCGTTGGTGCTCTTGCGCCTTAACCAGATATTCTTTAGATCTTTCTATATCCTCGCGAAGTTGTTGAAAGGAACGATCGCTTTCGTCTATTATCGGTACTTCGTCCGAATCATCCACATTCCAAGGGAGTCTAGGTTCCCGCCCACAGTTTAGGTAAAATGGAGAACGTCCAGTACTTTCCTGTGGAGCGGAATTGATCGCGAATTGTAAGAACGGCAATTGCTGGTCCCACTGTCGGTGATCATTCCCCACGTACATGGACACCATTTCGCCTATTACTCTGTTTATGCGTTCCGTTAGGTTGGATTGTGGATGATATATCGTAGTATGCTTAGTTCGGACTCGTAAAAGACGGCAAGTGTTTTCCCAAAGGGACGAAACAAACTGTTTCCCTTGGTCACTAAAAATCTTTCTTGGAGATCCCCAACGTAAAATAAAATCACGTAAATTATTGCAACATACGTCAGCCGTTATTCGTCGGACTGGGACTAATTCAACGTACTTCGTAAAATAATCAACGAAGACTATTAGAAATCTGTTCTGTTTCGAACTTAGTGGTAGGGGACCCATTATGTCCACTCCGACCATATCGAACGGATCGATAGGGTCCGTACTTTTCATTAATCCAGGTACACGACGATTTCGGGCTTTGTGTTGCTGGCATATCACACAACACTGGACGTATTTTTTAACGTCGGACTGTAAACTATGCCAAAAATAGCGATATCGAACTTTTGCAATAGTTTTGTCTCTACCTCTATGGGCTGAAGTAGGGTGGTCATGCAACAATCTAATAGAATCTTGTCTTAAACAAGAGGGTAAATACAATTTTCGAGGATAATTTCCCCAAGCTTTTCGATATAAAATATCGTTATCGATTTCGAATTTAGTTGTAAATTTCTCAACTTTTAACCCTAACGATTCACGAATCTGAATGCATTCTGGATCATTTTCTTGGGCTTGTTTTACATCGTCTATCGAGAATGTATTGTACATGGAATGAGGGGCCGGGGGTAAAACTGCACGTTGGGATTGCTCAAGGGTTGAGTCTCTTAATTCCATTGCAGCTAACGAAGTAGGGGCTCGCGAGAGAGCGTCTGCTACGACGTTTTCAACGCCCTTTTTATACACTATATCAAACCTAAAAGATTGCAAATACATGGCCCATCTAACTAATCGAGCGTTAGGATCCTTGACGTTAAACAACCACTGTAAGCTCTTGTGATCAGCGAGTACAGTGAACGGTTGATTTTCTAAAAATGGTCGAAATTTTTTAACGGCCCATAAAATAGATAAACACTCTTTCTCCATAGTCGTATACTTTTTCTCAGCGACACTAAGCAATCGACTAGCGTATGCTAGCGGAACTTCAACTCCATTTTGCCTCTGAGACAGCATACAACCGAGTCCCAAGTCACTTGCATCCGTAGTCAGGATACAAGCTTCGGTCGACTTGTACGTGGACAGCGGTCCGGCATTGTACAATGCCTGCTTCAGAAGCTCAAAGGATCGTTGTTGTTCCGCGCCCCATACAAATCGAATATCTTTTCTCTTAAGCCTATGTAGTGGTTCCGCTAAAAGAGAATATTTAGGAATGAACCTTGAGTGCCAACCGGTAAGGCCTAAAAATCGTTGCACTTGTTTAACATTTTTTGGAGGTGGAAATTTCTCGATCGCGTCGAAACGTGATCGGTCTATATGAATACCCGTTTCGTTCACCACGTGACCGAGAATTTTAGCCTCCGATTGTGCAAATTGGCACTTTTCTGCTTTCAACGTTAAACCGGCATTTCTTAACTGAGTGAGGGCATACTCTAGCGCTTTTAAATGATTCTCCCAATTTTCAGAAACGATTAGTATATCGTCGAGATATACACACAAATCAAACTCGTTCCCATCACGGAACAATTCATCAACTAAACGTTGAAAAGTGCTAGGGGCTCCCGTTAGACCAAAAGGTAGAACATTAAATTCGTATTTTCCCGAACTCGTTACAAATGCGGTTTTCGGTATTGAATTTGGATGGACTTCGATCTGCCAATATCCAGATCGTAAGTCCAATGCTGTTATATGTTTCGCTTTTTTCATACGCATTAACATATCGTCGATACGTTGCATTGGATATGGGTCTTTAGCAGTTACCTTGTTTAACTTCCGGTAATCCACGCAAAGACGCATTTTTCCACCTCGGTTCTCCTGATGTACCAGTACTACTGGGGACGCCCAAGGTCTCTTAGATGGTCTTATTAATTTATCACGTAATAATTCTTGAACCTTTTCTTCGATTATTTGACGTTTCTCGTCACCGACTCTATAAGGAGCGCTTCTTATCGCGGTTGCATCACCAGTGTTTATTTCGTGATATATTAAATTAGTTCGACCTTCTTTAGGCTCAAAACATTCGGGGTATCTTATAAATAGTGATTTTAATTCATGCTGTAGTTTAATAGGTAGGTTTGTATTTTTTATTGTCTTATTGATAATTTCAATAACAATAGGACTAGGGGGACTTTGTTTACTTTCATTTTCGAAGGGAATCTGCAGATTTCCAATACGACAGGTTCCTGTCTGGAAATCTAATACTGCTGGAGAGTTTTGTAAAAAATCTCTACCTAAAATGAAGTCACATAATAGTGAAGGGACGATTAGAAATTCCTGATTAAATTTTCTATTTCCTATACAAAATTTAATTTTCTCGGAGCCCTTTGTAAAGGTATAACGTCCGTCACCTAATACTATACACTCGACTTCTCCCTCTGGTTGAAAAATATCTCGTTCACCTTTTCCATGGATTCGTCGATACTGAGCCAGACTCATAAACGAAGCATCCGCTCCTGAGTCAAGCCTAGTATCAAAGACGCCATGGGGATATTGTATTTTTATTGCTACAGGTGGACTTTTAGACAAACGTTTAATTACTCCTAGTTTTCGTTTCGGGAACCGGCAGCTCCTGCCTCCCCTCCGGAAGCGCGCGATCCCGAAGCGCGGCTCCCGTTTTCGTTTCCCTGACGGGGAGAAGGGCAATCTCGTGAAAAATGTCCCGTACAATTGCAGTTATAGCAGCGATTTCTTTGACCTTGGTTTCGGGGGGATTGAAAATTTCCGCGGGAGTTTCTAAATCCGAGCGCTGATGAGTTCATACTATTCGTGGTCAAAGGTTTGTAATCAGAGGTATTATTTGATTTATAAAACCTTGAAGAAGCATTAATCATTGGTGGTCTACCTTGCCCGTTGGTTCGAAAAAATGGACGATTCGGGGAAGAGCGGTAATAAACGCTTCCTCTATTTTGGGACTTTGCGTTATTGCTAGGGTTATGACTGGCTACATTCGTTGGTTTCTCGACATTACTAGTTTTTCGAATTTCTTTTAGAGATGTTTCTAAGGAGTCACAACGAGTCTGTAAGTCAGCCAGATTTGTCGTAGGATATGAAATTAAATGTACGCGTAATTCTGGTTTTACATTTCGCCTAATAATCGAAGCTAAGACTGAGTCGCTCTCGGGATGAATGAGGCAATTATTTAATTTCATAACTCGAGCAATATATTCAGCAACCGTTTCATTTTCTTTTTGAGAAGCTTGCCTAAGTCGTTTATCATTTGTTCCTCAACTTCGGTTGGTAAAAAATAAATTCTTAAACTATCGATAAATTCTTCAACTGTGATTTGAGCTCTTATAGGGTAAATGGTCTGTCTGTACCACGATAACGCTCTGTCTTTTAACATGGTCGGAATTAAATCTAGAAGTACATTATCAGCTAATTGATGTAAAGTCTTAAAGTCGTCTAGGGCTGTTAAAAATCCACGAAGGTTTTCATGAGGCTTACCGCTAAACGATAACTCTTTAGGCGGTCTTGGTATTGGCTGTGCGGCACGGAAAGCCTGCGCCAATAATTGAGCGAGGGCGGCTAGATCCGCCATATTGAATCACCCGAGACTCACACGTTGCTAAGCCTAATCAGAGGTTTTCTTCAAACCATCAAAGCACTCAGTGATTGTTCATAAAATATTAAATTCGATCGTTAATTTATATCCTGGTCACGGCACCATTTATGTAACCGACGAGGCTTACTATTTCTATTAAAATCGAGACCTGAGCCAAGTCTCTTTAATATTATCTAACCTCGGCTACACAAATCGGAATCCCCTTTGTTTCAATAACCCCAGGTTAAATCCAAGTTCATCCGCGTGTATAATTTAGACATTCACTGAGTACGTTATGGAATGAAATAAAACCAGTTTCGTTCTTTAATACAAATTTAAATTTTTAATAACTTTTCTAATTTAATTACACTAATGTCTCACCAAATGTTCCATTCTTGAACAGAAAAATTAGAAAAACGGGTGACGCTGAAAAACTCGAGCTCCCGCCTTCCTTTCGACTAAGCTCTTGATTTCAACAAAAATTATAACGGAATATGACCTCTTCGTGAAGTCCGAAAACATATATATATATAAAACAACGTTCACCCGATTTTACGTCACCCCTCGTGACTTTGTGTTCGTTGATTTGTCCCACTCACATTGACCGCGGTAGTGGCTCCATCTGGTGAGACGTTTTGTAGTTAAGGGCAGCGGATGGCGGCGGATTTAAAAGAAATGCCATCCGTTGCACCGTTTCCAGTTACTCTGATTTGCTTTGCCGGAAGTTTCTAGCTCGGCCAAAACACGCGGCCAATAATATCAATCCTTCCATTCCTGGGGCTTTATATTCTTTGGTTCTAATCACTCCCAAGGTAAAAATATTTCTCCAGCTGCACGAGGTAAGTAGAAAATCATTTACTTTAAAAATATTTAAAATTTTGAAAAGATAATTTGGCTTAAACCGTTTAAAGGTCGCAACCAACAAAGGCAACAGGGCCATATGCAAGGGCTCAACAATTTCTTGAGAAAATAAATTCAAATCTTGATAAGCAAACTAAGATAATGGAAGATCAGTTGGAAACTTGGTGCCATATAGCTAGTTCTCAAAGGGGAATTTGTATTGTAAAAACTATTTGAGTTTCATATGCTTAGTTTTAAAACAAAGTAAGTGAAAAATTCAAATTTTTTATTTTGAAGAATCTTTTACAATTTCACTAATAAAGTTTTGAAAAGAAAAATAGTTGTTTTTCTGTTACCTATACACCCTCATACTTACCTTTATATTGAGAAGTTAATACTCAAAACTTACCTTAGGAATGATCTCTAGAGTTCTTGGTTGCTAGGTAACTTTTTTCAAAGATATCTTGAAACCATTGATGCCTTGTATATGTGGGCATCATGAGTACGCCCAGGAAACTTGGCTTTGACATTCAAAATTACCATATCACAATCGCAAACCTATAAAAACTATGTAAATTTTTGAATGTACATGTATATTATTTATATATATTGTAACGACTGGATTGTGGAGCAACTCGTTCCCGGAGGTTCGCGTTGTCCCCCGAGACAACGCTCTCCCCCCATCCCCCCGAGGCAGCGCTCACCCCCCATCCCCCCGAGGCAGCGCTCACCCCCCATCCCCCAGAGGTGGATTGTGGGACGACCGCTTCTCTGGGAGCCGCGCTCCGCCTACAAATGCCGGGGCAGCAGCCGACGAAGGACAGACCAGCTGCAGCGACAGACCAGACCCTCGCCCAGCTCTCGTTCCTGATCCACTGACCGTTCCTGACTCGACCCCGCCGCTACCACTAGATCCAGCCCCGCCGATCACTGACGCATCAAGTCCTCGGTATTCTCTCCGTCCACGCACCCATAAACCAAACTACTGCTGTAAATAGTTACTGAAATAAAGGTTTTTATCATCAAACCCAAACTTGTCGTCGCATTGGTGGAGGCGCCGCTTCGAACCCAGCGTTACCATGCCGCTCACTCTACCGCCTTTCACCGGAGCTCCTTCCGACGACGTCACCGTATGGCTCAGGCGTTTTTCCCGAATCGCCACGCTCTCTAAATGGCCAGCCGCCGATTGGAATACGTACCTGGCTCTCAACTTGGAAGGTACTGCATCAACGTATTGGGAGAATATCCTCGAAATCTCTCCTCCGCCCGATTGGGACGCCGCCACCGCTCTTCTTAAAGCCACGTTTGGAAAAGAAATCGACATCGCCGAGATCGAACACCGCTTATTCACTCGCCGCCAAGGCCCTGCCGAGCCTTTCGAGATATACTGCGCCGATATTCTACACCTCTGCAAGCAGTTGGGCCGCACGGTGGAAGAGGCAGAAAAGGTTCGATGTCTTTTGCGTGGCCTTCGCTCCGATCTCGTTCAAGACGCGGTGCAGTCTGAACCCACGTCTGTGGTTGACCTCGCCGCTACGATATCATTGCTGACAACCGCGAGAGACGCCGCGACCCGTAGCCGGACCGTAGAAAGGCAGATTCAGCTGCCGCAACCTCGTCCCGACGCCGCCCGGCTGATCCAGTACCAGCCTCGCTCATTTTCGCAGACGCCTGCTCTACCAGCTATTTCTCCTCGACAAGCAGTTACGCCAATTCCCGGGCAGTTCGCTCTGCCGCCCCCGCCCGCTCCGCAGCAGCCGCAACGTCCGCTTCGCCGTGCCGATCAGATGCGTACTCCGGAGGGTCGTCCGATCTGTTTTCTGTGCCAAGGCGTGGGCCACGTCGCCAAGCATTGCGACTCCCGTTCCGTCCATTCCGTTCACTCTGCGGTACAGGGAAACCGACAGCAGCGGTCATAAAGACAGAGGGTCCGATCGCAGCCTTGTCACAAATTCCCTCTGCCAACGACGCTTTAATCCGCCGATTATGCCGTGTTCACGGTCATCCCGCTCACGCACTCATCGACCCCGGCGCTGCTGTTTCAGCCATCAGTCAAGATTTCGTCTCCGCACATCAACTTTCAATCCAGCCCTGCGAGGTGCCGATCAAGTCCGCCAGTGGTCATATCATTTTTTCCCGGGGCCGTGTTCCAGTCAAACTAAGCATTGGAGGGTCGAAAACAACTTTCTCCGCGCTTGTACTGCCAAATCTACCCGCCGACGTTCTGCTGGGGATCGACTGGTGCCGTGATACGAAACTCGTCCTCAATTTCGGCTCCACAGACGTTCTACAACTGCCGAATACACCGTCCAGTCCTGACCACCCTGACGCAACGATGCTTGAAGATCTTCCCGGAAACCAGCCGTACCCCGAGGAGGCCCCGATCATCGCCTTTCTCGATATTGAGACTCCGATGACCCTTAAACCTTGGACGGAAACACTCCTCCCAATCAAGCTCTCCCGCTCTCCAGATTTCACGGACGCTCTCCTCACACCCAGCAGAGAATTACGTCGAAAGTCGGGCCTCGCCGCGCCGTTCGCTATTCTCCCGATAAAAACCGACCTCGCCGCCGCTGTTGGCAATCTTTCCTTCGACGATAAGATTTTGCAACCTGGAATGCAGATCGGTACCATCGAAAACCTGGCAATATCCACAACTACCGTTGCCACCGTCAATCACATGACAGTTCCTGACCCTCACGCGTGGCAACGCTCCACGATCGGCGCTGATTTATCCGATGCTGAACGCCGCAGAGTAGAATCCATTTTGGCCGAATTTGGCTACTGTTTCAAAAAGGCCGAAGATCCTCTCCGCCGCTCCAAGCTGCCGCCGCATACTATCAACACCCAGGGACATTTGCCCGTTCACCTACCGCCACGCCGCACGTCATTCGCCGAACGAGACATTATCTGCGAAGAGGTCCGTAAGATGATGCGAGACAAGATAATCCGTCCATCCACTAGCCCATGGGCTTCACGCGTACGACTCGTCGCCAAAAAAGACGGCACACCCCGCTTTTGCATTGATTTCCGCCGTCTCAACGATCTGACAAAGCGAGACGTTTACCCGTTGCCAAGAGTTGACGACGCTCTGGATCGACTCCACGGTGCAAAATATTTTAGCACAATGGACTTAGCTAAAGGATACTGGCAGATTCCGCTCGCCGCCGACGATAGAGAAAAGACCGCCTTCTGTACACCGGACGGCCTCTTCGAATTCAACGTCCTACCCATGGGGCTGAGCAACGCCGCTGCCACTTTCCAGCGGACAATGGATGTCGTCCTTGCCGGCCTCAAGTGGAATACCTGTCTAGTCTACCTTGACGACATAGTAGTCTTCTCCGAAACATTCGAGGCCCACATTACTCGTTTAAAGCAAGTACTGGGGAGAATCAGCGAAGCCGGTCTTTCCCTCAACGCCGAAAAATGTCATTTTGCAGACAGCTCCATGTCGTATCTAGGCCACATCATATCAGAGAAAGGGGTTTCACCAGATCCAGCTAAAACACAAGCAGTTGACGCTTTTCCGGCTCCCACCACTCGAAAAGACCTGCAGTCATTCCTAGGGCTCTGCTCATACTATCGCAGATTCGTAAAGAATTTTTCAACAATCGCCCGGCCTTTGACCGAGCTCACAAGTCCGCAAGCCATATTTCAATGGGGTCAGGCACAAGCACGAGCTTTCCAGACGCTGAAAGCCAAACTGACGCAGCCACCGATCCTGTGCCACTTCGATCCTGAGCTCCCTACGGAGATTCACCCTGACGCCTCAAACAAGGGCGTGGGAGCAGTTCTCTCGCAGCGCAAGGATGGCAACGAACACGTCATAGCATATGCCAGCCGCTCCCTGTCGGACCCAGAAGTCAATTATAGCACCACGGAAAAGGAGTGTTTGGCTCTCGTATGGGCTCTGAAGCAGTTTCGTCCCTATATCTACGGCCGTCACGTCCGCATCATTACTGACCATCACGCCCTGTGCTGGCTGCAGACCCTTAAAGATCCCCACGGTCGTCTCGCCCGATGGTCGTTACAAGTGCAAGACCAGGACCTCGAGATTGTACATCGCAGTGGGCGTCGCCATTCCAACGCCGATTGCTTAAGCCGCCTTATTGCCGATGAAATCACCGGAGCTCCCACAGAGGCTGGCCCGATCAACGCCTTAATCGACCTACCAGATATAGCGACGTTACAACTCGCCGATCTAGTCTTTGGCCCCATCATACATCACCTCCACGATCCATCGATCCCAGTTTCTAGAGCCTTGCAACGCCGAGCCACTAAGTACCTCCTGACGAATGACGTTCTTTACCGCAAAGCCCAGAAGCGGCCTTTACTGGCGGTTCCAAGCTCTTTACGCTCTGATGTACTTCTAGCCGCTCACGATCCACCGTCCGCTGGCCACATGGGGTTTTTCAAAACATTTCGGCGCATTTCCGAGCGCTATTATTGGCCTAAACTGCAGAAATCAGTTGAACAATACATTCGCACCTGTTCCTTGTGCCAGACCCGCAAAACGCCGACGACCGGCCCAGTTGGACGACTTCAATCCTTGCCTTGCCCCGAACAACCATTTCAACGAGTCGGGATGGACTTTCTCGGGCCATTTCCCAAGTCGCGGCAAGGAAACACGTTCATTTTGGTATGCACCGACTACTTGACAAAGTGGGCTGAAATCAGAGCGGTACCCGAAGCTACCGCAGCCGAAGCTGCCGCCTTTTTCGTGGACCAAGTGGTATTTCGCCACGGCGCCCCGAAGGAACTATTGACGGACCGAGGATCACAGTTCATGGCCAAGCTGACGACGGAAGTCTTGATGCAGATTGGAACCCGCCATCTCCGTACCACCGCCTATCATCCGCAGACCAACGGCCTCACAGAGCGACTCAATAAAACTTTGGCCGACATGCTCTCGATGTATGTCGACGAAGACCACCGCAACTGGGACGACGCTATACCCGGCGTCACTTTCGCATATAATACCGCGGTACAAGAATCAACCCGAGCCAGTCCATTTTCTCTGGTGTATGGAAGAGACCCGTTCACGCCTCTCGATCGCACCCTACCAGTCGCCGACAGCATAGCCGAGGACTCTCTCACAGTTGCGGAAACCCGAGACTGTGCTCGAGCGAACATCGAGACCGCGCAGGCACGACAAGCCTCCCATTATGACGAACGCCGCCATGATGACAGCTTCACCCCCGGCCAGTGGGTGTACATCCAAAAGCCAACGAGAAAGCGGGGACGAGCGGAGAAACTTCTCCATCAATTCCATGGACCATTTCAGATCATCCAACGCACCGGTCCAGTTACCTTCACCGTCAAAACGAACCCGGGCCGCCGCCGCCACACCGAGGTCGTCAACGTTACTCGGATGAAGCCCGCCTATCTACGAGACCACGACCACCAACCCGACCATGACGACCACCAACCCGACCATGACGACCACCAACCCGACCATGACGACCACCAACCCGACCATGACGACCACCAACCCGACCATGACGACCACCAACCCGACCATGACGACCACCAACCCGACCATGACGACCACCAACCCGACCATGACGACCACCAACCCGACCATGACGACCACCAACCCGACCATGACGACCACCAACCCGACCATGACGACCACCAACCCGACCATGACGACCACCAACCCGACCATGACGACCACCAACCCGACCATGACGACCACCAACCCGACCATGACGACCACCAACCCGACCATGACGACCACCAACCCGACCATGACGACCACCGACCCAACCATGACGACCACCAGCCCGACCACGAAGCAGTTAGACCCGAGGCGGGTCTTCCGGAGGGAGGGGGCATTGTAACGACTGGATTGTGGAGCAACTCGTTCCCGGAGGTTCGCGTTGTCCCCCGAGACAACGCTCTCCCCCCATCCCCCCGAGGCAGCGCTCACCCCCCATCCCCCAGAGGTGGATTGTGGGACGACCGCTTCTCTGGGAGCCGCGCTCCGCCTACAAATGCCGGGGCAGCAGCCGACGAAGGACAGACCAGCTGCAGCGACAGACCAGACCCTCGCCCAGCTCTCGTTCCTGATCCACTGACCGTTCCTGACTCGACCCCGCCGCTACCACTAGATCCAGCCCCGCCGATCACTGACGCATCAAGTCCTCGGTATTCTCTCCGTCCACGCACCCATAAACCAAACTACTGCTGTAAATAGTTACTGAAATAAAGGTTTTTATCATCAAACCCAAACTTGTCGTCGCAATATAAATAAAGCTTACCAATTGCACGTTTAAGGAATGGTATCCTTTCCTGTTAATGTACAAATGTTCACGATAATTTGAATCTCGTGAATTTGGAGCAACATTTGCAGCAATGTGCGTACAATCTATTGCAGCAATGGCCCCCAGGAAATCTGGGCTTCTCCATAAATCTATACGCATTGTTAAATTAATATTTATCTGCTATGAGAAGATTTGATAATTACCTCAACTTTGTGGCTTCCCTTTACTCAGTGGAAATTTTATCCATTTTGGCATTAAAATGCTATTTATTGCATCAGTTTCTTGATGCAGACAGCGACTGACCGTGGCCTGACTGACATCAAGAAACAAATCTTTGCCAACTAGCTGCTTTCTGGTAAGCACAAAATCGAACAGCCACTAACGCCTAATGAACCATATAATTATTAAAACGCTAATAATTACGAAATTTAATTCTTAAATTCATGGCTCACCTTTGAATCTACAGGGAGATCCGTAACTCTTACGTTAGACGCGTTTGACTCTAACGTCGCTTTTAGATGCTCACAAATCTCTATTACTAAATACTTATCTAGGTAAAATAAACTTCTAAACTAATTTTCCAAAAGTTCAAAAGCTTTTGATCTATCTCTTAGAACTCTCTCCCACCCCAAACTCTTCGTTTCTTCCATTTCTGACAGACGCCAAAACTCAAAACATGCGAGCTGTAAAGCAGCCATTTTGAAAATACCGCGATTCGAAGCGAAAAATGACGTCATAACGACAAAGAAACGCGATTCCGACATCCCCAGCCCTGTCGTTATAATTCGCTGGCGATACGGCGATGTCGAAGTGAGTTTTGGAGACAAGAATACGGTTTTCGCCGGTCGATGTCGTTATGGCGATATTTTATCGATTCCGCCATAACGACATGCGTATCGCCAAGACAAGAATAGGCCCCCTGGCTCGAAGGTGGGCGCCTTCGCTCGCCTAGCGTTGTAACGGATACTTCAGTGGCGCCGCCAGGGGGTAGGCTGAGTAGGCTATAGCCTACGTGTAAATTTCATGAGAGCCCCCAATTTATCTAAATTAATAGGGCCCCATCCTTTTGTCCAGCACTAGTATTTTACTTTTTTATTCATTTCGCTTATAACGAACCGATTTTACTTGATATGAACATGAACATGGGGTCGGGTTTTCCAGCTATTTATTTGTTAAAGTCCGCTTGAGGTCAATTTCGCAAGGCCATCTTATCGTAGATTTATTGTCTACTCTCACCCCCGAAAGCAAGCCGTTCTAGAACTGGGCCAGTAGCATTGTGGAAGGTAAAGCCATTGATGATGCAGTTCCTAGAAGTGAGAAGGGGGGAATGGAGCGCTTCCCAATTCTAGGAAACTCAGTCAGAGGTCGCGCATCTCGAGTACATTGTAAAATACCAAACCAAATTCCATGACGTTATGGTTAATCCGTAAACGCGCGACTCGGACTGAGCCTGACTTTCTTCATTATTTGCAATATGACCGGCAAACGTTACTTGTCTGGAGCACAAAAGCGTCTCAAGTGAAAAACAATTAAACTAGTCAATGATGGACAAGAAGGTACAATAGAAGCTTTCGTTACAAGTCAGCGAATAAAATCGGCTCGTCAATTAGTACAGGAGGAACCGAATAAATTTACGGATGCAGGATTGGACTCCGGAGGAACAAAACAACAAAGTAATTTTTATTCAAGCAGTTCAAATAATTGTTCCAATGAAGAAAACCGGGATGTACCAGAAACGGAAGCAATTTTTAATGTTCGAGAACCGGATGGCAACGAAAAAAATAATTCTTCAGATTATGAGCTAAAGTCTCTGCCAGAAAAGCAAAAAGAACTTTTAATATCTAATTTATCAGCGCAAAAACAAAAACAAAACCCAAGTGAGGAGCAATCAAACCAGGAGCCGAAGGACAATATACCGAGTAAGAATTAAGCACCATGGCGACCATGCCATGCGATTTAAGTTTCGACAAAGATAGTCTCCCAGTACAACCAAACCATTATTGGTAATCAAAATCGCAGTTTCAACCAGTCGTGGTACAAAAAATATCCTATGATTGAATATTCAGTGTAAAAAGGAGCAGGCATTTTTCGACCTTTAAACTTAGTACCGGTTTTTGTGACTGGAAATATTGTTATAAAAAATTTCAAGAACATTTTAATTCCGAGAAATCTTCTCATCAAATAGCGTACGCAAAATATACGTCGTATTTAGAAAATAAATCGAAAGGATCAATTGTTTGCCAGATTAGCCAACAGCAAAAAATATATATTTTAAGAAATAGAGCCGTTTTATCAACTCATGTATTATTAAGTGCTCAACAAGATATTGCATATCGAAGTCATAGACAAAATAGCGAAATGTTGAACAGAGGAAATTTTGGAACTTATTAAGAGAAAATGTCCCAATTTTAAAGGAATTTCTGAAAAAATGCCCAATAATGGAAAATACATCCATAGTACTGTACAAAACGAATTGATTGACATTGCTGAAAACTTAGTTCGAAAAATGATTGCGAACGAGATAAATGAATCTGGTGGATATTATAGCATTAGAGCTGACGATTGTAATATTCAAGAAAGGTTTCTTGGCTTTGCAGACTTGCATACCTTTGATTTGATTTCAATTTCATCAGCTATAATTAAACTTATAAGTGATAGTGGTCTAGTCATATCCAATTGTGTTGCGCAAAGTTACGATGGCGCAAGCGTAATGTCTGGTGATATCTCAGGGGTTCACGTTCGAATACAATCCGCTGTCGGGGGAAATTGCCCTTATGTTCACTGTTACGCGCACCGACTTAATTTAGTGCTAGTTGATAGCTGTACCAAAATTTCTGAAATAAGAGAATTGAATGGACTTCTTCAAGCTGTATATAACTTTCAAAGTAATTCAGTACTTCGATGCGAATATTTTCTTGAAGCTCAGAAAGAATTAGGCTAGAAAAATGTTTTAAAAATGCCTCAAAGCTGTCAGACCAGATGGTCTAGTAAAAAAAGGGGATAGAAGTAGAGTCGATGCGGGACTTTTGGCACTTGAAAATGTTGTTGAAAATGGGAAAGCTGAAGAAGCGGCAGAGTGTAAGGGATACATTTATCAATTTAAACATTTTGGAAATATATTAATGTTAGTCGTCTTAAACGAAGTTCTTGAAATGACTAATTCACTCTCAGAGGTTCTGCAAAATCCACAGCTTTTTTATTCTAGAGCTAATGAATTATGTCAAGGAACTATAAAATCTTTAAAGGATGCGAGAAATGAAGATAAATTTAACGAAATGTGGGCTGAGGCGTCTAAAGTGGCAAATATGATAGAAATCAAAGTAGCTGATCCCGACGCTTTAGCCAAAACACAAGGAAAAAGAATAAAAACTCAGAACAAAAAATTTAAAAATATTTTTGTTTATGATACAATTGGTAGTAGAGCAACTGATGAAAGAGTTACCAAACCATAGGTCAAAAGCACCGCATAACTTTCTATTCCATACTGGATGCAAACGCGATTTACGTACAACAATAGGTTACTAAAACGGATAACAGCAGCTGAACCTCAAAACGAAAACTTTTTAAATCCTGAAAAAGTTCATTTTTGTAAATAATTTGAAAGATTTTCTTTTAATATTGACGCGCTAAAATGTCAAACTAAAATTGCTAAAAACCTTTTAATTGATGGAAATTGTAAAACCGTTGAAGATTGTTTCAAACATCTTATTCCAATTAAGGAATCTCCTAAAATATTTGAATCTTGTCAATTGTATACCAGTTTCAAGCGCAACTGGCGAAAGAAGTTTTAGCTCGTTAAAGAGAATAAAGTCATTTACGCGAACAACTATGGGAGAAAATAGGTGGTCGAATCTCTCCATTTTATCAATAAATCGCGACTTGTCTAACATTCTTAGAGATAACCCTATGCGCGTTGTGGATGAATTTGGAAATGCTAAAAATAGGAGAATGTCTTTCATTGTTTGAAAAAATATTTTCTTATCATTTTGAAATATCTTTAAATTGACAATAAACATTTCTCTTAAAGGTTTCATTGTGTTATTTCGTCTACAAATGTCTCTAGCTTTGATAATTTTTTAGGGGCCCTCTCAAATGTTTAGCCTACGTGCAAAAAAATCCTGGCGGCGCCACTGGGATACTTTGCTTTTCTTGATCCGCGCGGATGGATCCAATTGCCGATTCTCGTCGTTTCAGAACTTCTTCATCGAAAACCCCTTGTACGGCGTCTTCCAACGCGCTCCCGGTCGGATTACGCGAAGTATAATTAAAGAGGAGAGAAAACGGCGTTTCTTTCGTGGCCTTGTGAAAAGTGTTATTAACTCCCCACTGAAGCTGATGTACACGAACGTCCCAGTCTTTGTCGTCGTCGCGTGCGCACATACTAGCAAGAGCTGGTGTCAAAAGTCGATTTAGGCGTTAGACCTGTCCGTTTCCGCGCGGCGTCGCGGTGGCGTTGACTACGTGAGTAATGCGCGATAGTTCGCATAGGTTTTTAAAAGACTTTCCGGTGTACGAGGTACCTTGATCCGTGATCAAGCGAGTCGGGGCGCCAAAGAGTCCGATTAACTCTTCAACAAACCTCGTCACAAGATTCATACCCCCATTCAGTACGGTACGTTAAATGGTATATTTTGTAAATGCGTCGATCGCGACAATCAAGAACGCGTTTCCGCGGGTACTTTAACGAACGGACCTAAATGGTCCAGGTGCATCGTATGAAAAGGAACGCCGATCTTTTCGATGGAGTGCAACTCACCGGGTTGCTTTCCCGCGGGGCATTTATGGAATAGACATTCCAATCACGACGATATATACCGTCGGACAGTGCCCCCGCCAGCAGTAGGCACATAAGTAGGCACGTGCCTATGTTAAAAAAATTTAGGCCTATTTTAGGGGCCTCTAAAAGTTTAAAAAAATTGCCTCCGGGGCCTCCAAATGTGATTTTTAAATTTTATTTATTTTTAAAAATTGGTCATCTAGCCCCCTAAAAAAAGAACTCCCATTCAATTCCAATTTCCAAGAGTCCTAAATGGCCCTAACAAAACGTTCTCTTTTGAACCGCCTATACTCGAAATCAATATTACTTGAGTACATAACCAAAGGCAGCGAACTCTGTGGTTTCTGCTTTTGGTAGTGTACTCTGTTAACATTGATATAGGGTATATGACAAACAACCTGTTCGCCTCAGTGATAACTTAGCTCCAACCAACACAATAAACATAAGCTAAGTTTCTAGGAATTCTACAAAAGGGGGCACAAAGTGAGAAACTGGATTTCTTTAATACGACTTAAGCCGTTGCAACGCTTAAACGAAGGGAAATCCCCGCGGAGCTGAAGTCGAAGCGTAAAGCATCGTACCAGTCACTACTTTGAATAGAGAGCGTCCTGGGGATTAGGGTTTTTTCTTTTTTACACTTTGTTCCTTTTGCAAAACCACGTGATATCAGTGACCACTGATCGTAGAGAAAGGACCTAGACCTTCGGTGGTCGGACTTGTCCCAGATAACGCGCGTTTCTTCATTTCGTTTTCTGCTCCTGAACAAACAAGTAGTTCTCAATTTCGATTCTCTTCCAGTAAAATTTTTTCCAGTACTGATATGGAAATGGAAGTAACTCATGAAGGAGAAATTGCAGAAGTAATTGCAAACCCCAACTCTAACCATGCACAAAATACATCAAACAACGTGTCCAATTCAAAAGAAATGGGCTTACACGCGTTGAATAATTTGGATATTAGTCTAGATAAAGATTGCCTTCCAGTTCAGCCTAAACTAAATCCTTTTCCTAAAAGATTAATTGGCGGTAAAAATCGAGGTTTCAATTCTTCTTGGTATGACAAATATCAAATGATTTAATATTCAGTTGCAAAGGATGCAGTGTATTGTTTTTGTTGCCGCCATTTTTTAGGCAGTAGAAACACTGCATTTCTAAATTGATTTTCGGATTGGAAAAAACATGGGGAGACAATTCGAAGAGCACTTCACTTCCAACAAATCTTCTCACCAACTAGCCTACTCCCGTTGATCAATAGTTTGCCAGGTTAACGACCACCATAGACTAGACGTTATTAGAAACAGAGAGGTCCTATCTACACACGTGGAAGTGATTATTTTATGTGCCCAACAAGATTTAGCACTTCAGGGGAACACTTACACATCCGCCGACAATATTGGGAATACGGGAAACTTTATTGCAATATTAGATCTTTTAAAAAGAAAATGTCCTGATTTAAAAGCCAAGTGCGATAATATGCCGAATAATGCCAAATATTTGCACAGCACCATACAAAACGAAATAATTGGCATTTGTGCAAGTTTAATGAGAAAAATTATTGTTCAAGAGGTCAACGAATCCGGTGGATTCTACTCTGTAATAGCTGACGAAACACGAGACAACGCGGGAGTAGAGCAGTTAAGTCCGTGTATTCGATATACTAAAGCAGAAATAGGTGTCGTAGAACGATTTATAGGGTTCACAGATTTACACAAGTTTGATTCTGAGAGTATCAGCTTGGCAATTATAAATCTTTTAACAGAGGGTGGTTTCAAACTGGAGAATTGTGTTGCACAGACTTATGATGGAGCTAGTGTAATGATTGGACACGTAAAAGGAGTAAGGGTTAAAGTAAAAGAAGCAGTAGGTGGCCATTGTCCGTACGTTCATTGCTACGCCCACCGCTTAAATTTAGTTTTAGTTGACTGTTGCTCCAAAATATCGACAGTTAGGGAATTACTTGGTTTGGTTCAAGCCATTTACAACTTTCAAAGCAATTCGGTTATTAGAAGTGAATATTTTGAAAACTCTCAAAAAGATCTAGGGTAAGACATACTGAAAATGCCAAAAAGCTGCGACACTCGATGGTGGAGCAAAAAAAAAGGGATTCACTATTTTAGAAATAGACTCGATTCCGTAGTTTTAACTTTAGAGAATGTGATTGAAAACGGAAAACCCGACGAGGCTGCTGAGTGTCGTGGGTATATATCCCAATTAAATAACTTTAACAACTTAATATTAGTCGTTGCATTAGACGAAGTATTACAAATTCCCTTTCGGAATATTTACAAAGTTCCAAAGTTATTTTTACGGAAGCCGTTGCCATTTGCCAAGCTACTGTAAAGACCTTAGAAGATTGTACAAACTCTGAACGCTTTGATTCTATTTGGGAAGAAGCTACTAAAATCGCGGAATCGGCTTTTATTGCAGTACCTGACCGTAACAGCGAACCATTAGCTTTACGTAAACGTAAAATTATCCCTAACAGGAGATTAAAACATAGTGTGGTAACAATGACAACGGGTACCAGGGAAACTGAATCAAAAACCCTAATAGACCAGATGAGGTCCACCTATTACGAATTAATAGACCAATTTATTTCTGAAATGAAAATCCGGCTATTAGAAAACTCTGGTCTATATAATGGTATCATGGCGTCTGACCCTAACTCTGAGAACTTCCTAAACAAAATCGATATCCTAACACATTATACCACATACGATAGGTTTCATTTCGACCTTGATTCCTTAAAAAGTCAAATTAAAATTGCGATAAATCTAATTATCCCCAAAAAATTTAACAGCGTTAACGACTACTTCCACTATTTAATGCCCATGGAAGATGGCTTCCCTGACCTTGTTAAGTACTACAAGGTTGTTCAATGCATTCCTGTCGCAAACACCATCTCAGAAAGAAGTTTCAGTTCCCTGAAAAGAATAGAAACACGTCTTCGAACAACTATGGGAGAATTTAGACTTTCAAATCTGGCTACGTTGTCCATTAATCGGGATTTGTCGAATTGTTTAAAAGAAAACCCTAATTTAGTGGTTGACGATTTTGGTAAAAGCTCTAATCGAAGAGTATCATTCTTTGATTAAATTGCGAGGGCAGAAAATTTTATCTTTCCTAAGAAAACTTTTAAATTAACATATTAGTGTCATAATTTTAAAATTTTAACTATAGTCAAGAAAATTCTTTAAAATCGGACATTTCAAAATTAAAATATATAGATAGGGGGGGGGGTCTTTAAATCAGACCGGTCTGTGTGTTAAAAATTCCTGGCGGGGGTACTGGCTGGGGGTTTCATGTTCTATCATGAGGCTCAATCGCATTTCTCCTTTGATGACTGCATGCGCAGCCACTGGTCCAGCACTTCGGGCATACCGACTCACCTCGTTGAGCGTTAGTCAAGATAGTACATGACTCTATTTGGACCGTCTAAGACTTCATTAGCGTAGGTTAACACTGGTACCGTCTCCCATAGCGTTCTTGCAACTGAATATGAGTTATACGATTTTTCTGCTAAGTTCCGAACCATCTATCGAAGCTTATTTCCTTTCGCTAACAACAACGTTTCCCATTTTTCAAGATAGCTCTTCCCAAGTACACGAACGATTCTACAATTTACGCTTCATTCTGTTGAAGGTACGTAAAGTCGCAATTTAAATCTTAAGCTAATGATATGAGTGGCACTACATTCGACTTTTCAATACCGAAGGATAAACCTTTCATCTCAGAAAAAATTCGTCCAAAAGAAGCTGCCAATCACCTCTAGTAATTACCAACAGAACAACATCATCAGCGTACATTAAACAAGGTATGATGGTGACTTCACCCTTCACTGGGTTTCCCATATCGTCATATTTTGGAATTCAAGTGCCCACGCCTAGGGATCGTTCCCGCCGAAAACGGGTAGCCATGTAGCGCCCTCCTGTGGCCAGAGATCCCCCTGAAAACCACCCCGTGGTTTTCAGGGTTTTCGGACCTAGGAGCATCGAAGTTAACTGGAGAGGAAAATAGCCCCCGCGAGTCTGAAACAATTGAACATCATACAGTACAGCCATCTATCGGTGAAAACTTGAAATTTTGGGAAAACGTTTCGTCTGCTAGTTTTTCTTGCTAAGTTTTTGGGTTTAGGAATTTAGTAGGGATTCGGGAACGTGGGATCGGGATTGTTTGTAGGGTATGTTTTTTGGGTTCTCTTCGAAAAATGATGAATATAGCTCTATCTAGGAAGGTTCTACAAGAACATAACATTGCTAATCCAGATCATTATTTGTAATATATAGGAAGATAGCCATTTTGCAAGCAATAACTAAGGTTCCTGAGCGTCTATGTCAAGTGCAAGTACTAAATTATCTTTCCCAACACAATTTATTGTACCGTTTACAATCAGGATTTCGCCCACGTCACTCTACCATAACCTGTGTATTCAATCTTCTAGAAGACATCGTGGACGCGCTTTCTCGGGGCTTTTATGTAGGTGTTGTTTTTCTTGATATTGCGAAAGCGTTTCACTCCGTCGATCATAAATTACTGCTGAACAATCTTGAGAGTCTGGGTTTTTCACAAGAAAGTCTCTTGTGGTTCAACTCTTATCTCTCTGGTCGTACCCAATTTGTGGCAGTGGAGGGTTGCATCTCTGATCATGGTATTTCGGAGATTGGTGTTCCGCAAGGCAGTGTTCTAGGTCCACTATTATTTTCTCTTCACATCAATCGGATTGCTGATTCCCTAAAACATAGTACAGCCCACCTATTTGCTGATGACGCCGCTTCATTATCCAATGCAAGGTCCCCTAGCGAATTGATTGAAATGATGGACTCTGTCGTCCTAAATATTGAACACGGGTTTAACCAACTACACCTTTAGCTCCAAAAACGAAAGTCGACATTTATGGTCTTTGGAACTCCAAACAAGCTTGCTGAGCTTCGAGACGTTAAAGAGCTACCTTTAAGTTGTGTTGGCAGGGTCAAATCCATGAAGTATCTTGGAGTAATAATTGAAGAAAATTTATCTTTCGCTGACCCATGGAAGAAAAAGTAAGGGAATCGAATTCTTTTACAAAACTCTACCCTGGTGTTGATGCCGAACTCCCACAAACGGGAGGATGGGGTGGGGTGAAAACAGAGGGGCCGCATCCTGGTAAATTTTATCACGTGACCTGCTAGCTACTTTGCGCCATCTATGTAATCCAATATCTCGAAAAAAAATATTTTCTCTTCCCTAGATAAAAGTCCAAGGCTTGTGTATGGTTGAATTTGTGACAGTCTTGTGTTATTCGCGTTAGAAAATTTGTCACTTTATATAACATTTATAAATATGGGCAAGTACTGTGTCTATAAAACTTGTAAAAGTTACAGTAATTCTAATGAATCGGGTGCTCAAGGTATAAAATACTATCCAATACCAAAACCCCTAAAAAATCTTGAGAAGTGTTTAGTATGGGTTTCTGCTATCAATAGATTAGATATAGTAACGCATTATGATGTAAAACCACATCATTATGTGTGCTCAAAACATTTCATTGGCGGAAAAGGACCTTCTAATGACCATCCCAACCCTATGAAAGAGTCTGAACAGGTAAAAATTGAATAGATATATTAATTCATTGTAGCAGCTACTTAACTCGTACCATTTTTATAAAGAATACTCTCTATTTGGAGCATTCCTACCCAATGCAAGTCACAACCAAAAGAGTTGAAACTTGTGCATTGAACATTGAATATACCAAAGAACTTCAATCTTCAGTTTCATCAACCATCACGACTGAAAACTATGAAGAACCTCAAAATGCAGCTTCACCAACCATCACGACTGAAAACTATCAAGAACCTCAAAATGCAGCTTCACCAACCATCACGACTGAAAATAAGGAAGAACAAGAACCACAAGTTTGTGCCTCAATGGGAATCACCACTCGAGTTTCAGCTTTACCACCTGCCATAATGGAATCTATTGAAACATCCGTAGTTTCTACTTCATCACCAATTGTTATTGAAAGTATGGAAAGCTCCCAAAACCACTTAAGTTTTCAAAGTAGCAGCTTCGTACCTCCTCTAAAAACATTAGCCCAGGAATTTTTTGAACATTGCAAATATCATTTAGACACTTGTGATTGGTCTATTGAAATCATGAAAGAATGCACGCCTCATGAACGTATTATAAAAGGCCTAAGATTTAAAAAATGTGGAGACAATTATTTTCAAATTGAAATATCTCAGTTTTTAAAACCAAAGATATATTTTTGCAATTTACCACTTTCCTCGCACCACGAAATATTTTTATCAAATTCAGTGGATATGAACCGCTCAATTTCATCTATCAACGATTTGGTTAATTTATTATTTGAAATTGAAAATTGGCAAGCTTGTGTTGGTGTTCAAGGTGATTTGTTTTCATATTTCAAAGATAAATATTTGAAATGTGCATACGTCTGTGTAGTGAGTCAATCAATTCGCTCTGAACAGTGTAAAAAATTATTCCTTGGGCAATCTAGACTTTGCCAATCATGCCACGTAAAGAAAAAAAATTTACAAAACCGCAAAAGAAGGGAAAAGGTATGTGTGGAAAAAACTACAAATCTACGCTACTTAACCCAAGAACAGGTCAGAGAAAAATTGGTCATTAGCAATAAAAAAAATAAGGCCTTAAACAAGAAAATAAAGGTATTAGAATATAAAATTAAAAGAAGCTTCAAAAACAACGGCGTTTTCATGTCCGAAGAAGAAAGCAGGGACTTCGAAGAAATAATTGCCAAAAATCCTTTCGAGAGTAAGTCTATATTTTCAAAACTCTTGATGCAAGAACAGCTGAAATTGATAATCAAAAACAAATCAAGACCCAGAAAATGGCATCCTGCGATCATACAATGGTGTATTTCAATTAAGGCAAGATCTTCCAGTACATATGAAGCCATGCGTCAAGCTCTAGTATTACCTTCCCAAAGAACATTGTTTAACTACTCTGTTGATCTTATTACCAAAAGTGGATTTAATGATGAAGCTCTTCTAGAAATGAAAGAGAAAATTGATGTTGAAAATTTAGAAGAACACCAAAAATATTTCTGCTTAATAATAGATGAAATTCAAATAAAACAGGATCTAGTGTATAAAAGTAGTACAGGAGAATTAATTGGTGCAACAAATCTAAATTCGTTTAGAAATAAAGTGGTGGAACTGGAAAATCTCAATAATGGCGCAAATGATGATCAAGATATTAACTTAGCCAATCATGTTTTACAACTGATGGTAAGGGGAATAACAACGAATTTTAGATATCCGTATGCGTATTTCCCATGTGGCAATTTACATGCCGAAGATATATATTCAATTGTATGGGAGGCCATAGAGAACTTACAAGCTGCTGGGTTTAAAATACTCGCACTTGTTTGTGATAAAGCTACTTCTAATCAGAAGCTGATTAAAATCTGTACAGAAACTGATTATAAACTTAACAAACGTAGAACTGGACATGTCACCACCAATCCCTTCAGTAATGAAGAGCCCCTGTTTTTGGTTTCTGACATATGCCACAACATGAAAACCGCAAAGAATGCATTAAACAATAGCGGGAAAATGAAGAAACAAAAGGATAATTCCCTAAAACCAGTTAAACTATTAAAGAAAAATGGAAAACTTCTCTTGTGGAAACACATAAGCACGGCTTATGAAATAGATTCAGCTGCAGTGCTGCGGCTAGCTCCAAAGTTAACCTATAATCATATTTTCCCAAATGCATACAGTTGCATGAAGGTAAAACTAGCCACGCAAATACTGAGCAGCAGCACGGCTAATTTAGTGGAGGAGTTAATAGGAGATGAAGCTTCAGAAACTGTCAAATTTATGAGATATTTCGATACGTTTTTTGATATTCTTAATGTATCAAATACAAATTCATTTATTACTAAAAGAAAACCAGCTTTGGCACCCTTTAGGACGTTAGATGATTGGAGATTTAAGGTATGTAGTAAAATTAATTGTAATAATTAACTGTTTATGTTTCATTAAATAATTTCAAAATTTCAGTGGCTCACAGATGAATTCCTGGGGTATTTAAATGAGTGGGAGGAAGAAGTCAGCCAATTGGAAGTTGAAGATGGATTTGATAAAACAAAAATGTTACTGAGTAGGGAAACGCTTGAGGGAATTAGAATAACAGGTATAAATACAAAAAAAATGTTCATACATTCAAAAAATATAACCTTATATATAATGTCTTTTCAGTATATTCTTCGATTGAAATTGTGAAATTTTTACTAAATAAGGGAGCACCATTTGTCTTAACGGCAAAATTAAATCAAGATTTACTAGAAAATTATTTCAGTCGGCAAAGAGGATCTTGTGGTTCGGGTGAAAACCCAACGGTCAACCAATATGGACAATCTACAAAGCGGCTAAAATTAATGAAATCTTTAATGACTAAGGTAAAAAATGGAAATTGTACTAAAGAAAAAAGAGCCAAAAGGAGGAAAAATGTTCGTGATCAACTAAATGCATCTTAAACATATTTTTTAATTATTTTATTCTCAATCCTTATAATAAACATATTTTAAGTTGTCTTTTTCTGAGTTAAAACTTTAAGTTCTTTTCTAATTCCACTGCTTGTTAAACTGTCTCTCTTGGCAATTTGGAATTCATTTTTCAATTGTCTAGTCAAACCTTTTAAATGGCAATTAATAAGAATTGTAAAACATTTAATTTTGGCACAATGGGAATTTTCTTTTTCACACCCCCATAAGTTATCCCAAATTTCATTTATCACACAATTTTTTTCTAAAGTTTCAATAATTAATGAGTTTCTTGTTTCATTAACTTTTAAAGGAACATCACACTTAGCAAATGGTGATATCACACCGCATACCTTCTCAAAAAAGGCAAATGCTTGTTTCGAGAGGAAAAGAGATCCACCCCTATCTTGTTTTGTTGTCCATTTGTGGAAATCTTCATTCGCTTGATTTTTTTTAACTAGACAATTTTCTGAGAAAGTAGGACACTCGTATAGCCCAATTAGTTTGTTAATAACATAACCAGCAATTTGGTGAATAGTTTTCAATTCCTTTTTTTTGGTATCTTCTGGACTTAGATTGCTTGCTGATGTTTTAGATTTTTTTAAAATCTTGGGTGCAGTTTCACTAGTTTTTTTAATTTCATTTTCCAAATAATTTTTATGGATTTCATTAAAAAGCCGCTGACTAAAAATTGCGGTTACTAAGTCCTGTCTATTTTCATTTAGTTCTTTGAATGGCTTAATGACCGTTAATGATTTCTTAACTTCCTCTTTAAAGTCTCTATTGATGAAGAGTTTGTGTCTATTTGCAGTGAAATTCTTTTTATCCATTAGTCCGGATGTGTCGGTGAAAATAGATAAATAATCTAATGCGTCATCTGATATTTTGCTTATTTTTTTTTCCTTTATTGCTTCTAATGCATCCTGTTTAAATTAATGCGGAAAATCAATATTATAAGAAGGAAATGAACCGCAGTTTCACTATCACCACCTACCGCCTCACGGGGAAAACCGTGAAGCACTGTTCGTACGTTACCCATTATTAGGCTTAATTTACTTTTCAATTGATAATATTGAAATAATGCCTGTATTTCAAAACACGCACTCATGGTTTTAACTGCTGTTCATTTACTTCTGATATTAGCCCTTAAAAACTTCAAAAAATCCTAATAAAACAAATTAGCTTTTAAAATAGCAGAACATATGAGACAAGAACTGGAGATTCTTGATGTCCACCTATGTATTTATCTAAATACTTACAATTACTGATTTTGGCCTTCCAATATAAGTTACCTTATATAAGTTAGAGGCATTAGCAAGTATTGCCGGTAAGTTATCTTTTAAAAATTGTTTATCAAAACCAATACCTGAAAAAACATTGTAAGATTAGCACTGTAATTTCATGAATCTCAGAAAGAAAAACAAGGCCTAAATATTTCTTACCTTTATCGATGGCTCGCTGCTCTGCTTTTGTTGGTTTCTTTAATTTACAATTTATATGATAATTATGATCACCTAAATCCATGATTAATTAAATAAAAGAAATTCGAATCCGGGCATGAATCGGAATATTACTCTTCTTCCACGTGTTTACTAAGGCAATACCGTGAATTTCGTGAAAAGACTCGATAGAGGTCGTTAAGTGGTTTTACTCCAGATTTACGTCACGATGACGTCACTAAAATTTTACCAGGATACCCCTCTTTTTCCTCCCCTGAATTCTCCCACCTGTGGGTGTGAGGCCTTACGGATAGAGAGAGAAGCACGCTTTCCTTTCGATTCCCTTACTTTTTCTTCCATGGCTGACCATACGACGTACCTTTCGAAGAAACTAAATCAACGACTGTGGTGTATACGCACTCTCAAACCTTCGCTTGATGTTACACTTTTAAACACCCTTTACAAAGCTCTGGTCCAGCCTCTATTTGATTACGAAGACTTATTTTACCATGTTGCTGCGGAATATCGCCTGAAGCCTCTACAAGTAATTCAAAATAGAGCTGCCAAAACTATTATTGGAGCCAAACGTCATTCTTCCGCCACTGACGCAAGATCCATCGTTCAGTGGCTTACAATCAAACAAAGATATGTTTTTCACTTACTTATATTTATTTACAGAGTCCACTATAAACAAGTACCAGAATATGTCTCTGATCGGTTTACGCGTGTCTCCTCCATTCATAAGTATGGCACTATGAACAGTGCCGTTGCGTACTATCCTGATAACCTGTCACCCCTATTTCGAAAGGTCAGCCCTAAATATAGGGGAATCTCGTTGTGGAATTCTCTTCCAGCAAATTTCATATCATCAAATACATCTCTCACTGTAGTTAAATCTTTTATTCGAGATTTTGTTTTAAAATTTTAATATAAAACCTAATTTTATACATTATGTAATTTTTCTTTCTGTATTTTTATCTTT
The DNA here is from genome assembly GCF_980474605.1 of Leiobunum rupestre. Lineage (NCBI taxonomy): Eukaryota > Metazoa > Arthropoda > Arachnida > Opiliones > Sclerosomatidae > Leiobunum > Leiobunum rupestre. The sequence continues at coordinate 17,529,000 of NC_143389.1, forward strand.
GGACCCAACTGGAAATCAGTTGTTACAACTGAAATGGATATCCACAATGAAGCCATATTATTATTATTATTATTATTATTATTATTATTATATAATTACTAACATTTTTCATTATAGGATCTAAACCTAAGCCACAAAAACCGTCTTTTGGATCTATACCCGAGTCGAAAAACCCATCTTATTTTTCACAACACATCAAGGATATAATTAAAGGGACTACTGAAAGTCTAGAAACAATAGTAACACTACGTTTAAGCAACGAATTCAAGGTATTAAGTGTATCAATAAATTCTACAATGTAGAATTAATTAATAACACTAGTTATTCCATCTAGGACTGCATAAATGAATTAAAATTGCATTCAGAAAAGATTATTTTATCAGATGACGTTTATGATTTTTTAAATGTTCTTGAAGACAAGAAGATTAAAGACAGGTGTGACTACACGATTCAAATACATAAATTGATGACAAATGACAACTTCGTGAATACGTTTTCGATGTGTTTTAAAATAGCAGTAATGAAACTCGCTCTTACTTCTTATATGTATATTTAATTATTTCAACCTAATTAATTTTTATTTAATTGTTTAGGAATTTGATTTACTCAAAAAAAATATCAATTGGCACAGTGTTTTATAAGAAGATTTCTCAATCAATCCTTAATTAAAACTAAAACTGGAATGTTTAAAAACTAAAACCTCTGAAGACTCGGGTAACGTCAAAGAACCGCAACAGTTTCCACCACTAGCTCCAAAAAAGCTGCACAAAAAGAAATTCATCATATCGGAGGATACATTGCTCAGCAATTAATTTTAACATACGGATTGTCTTCAAAAACATTCATAAAACATTCATTGAAAAGGCTAAAGGAAAAAGCTAATGATTATGCAAAGTGGACAGAAGACATAAATAAGGGGGCCTAAGGTGGTGCCTTGGGTATTAGCCTAGCTGAATATTATTATTATTATTATTATTATTATTAAGGGAGGATTGATCATTCTGAAGCTAAACGCTTTTTCATTTTTATCTACGCTACATAACGAAGCCAAAATATATTTCAAGAAAGACAGCCAGAAAGATAGATTCAAACATTATTTGGCAGGAGTTTTAATTAATGAAACCTTAGTTCAAACGTGGTATCAATTGTTGGGCTCCGAAAGTCAAGAAGCTAAAGATTCGCTATGTAAAACGTGTGAAATAACAATGAACTGCATGGGAAAAGGGGTTGTTGGGAAACTTAAATCGGAAATTCAGAAAGTTAAGAAAGAATCTCTTAAAGCATCAGCAATGAGAAAAGAGCTTAAAAATAAAGAAGCCTGCAAAAAATGCAATGAAACCCCCACTGAAATCAAAACCAAAGTTTTGTAATTTTATGCACTCCTGCGCAGTACGGCTTTGGATGCCAAGTTATCAGACTATGGTTTCTTATTGTGCGGGAATTTAATGCGGTTTGATAACGCTGCGTGCCGTTTTAAGTTTAATCGTTTATTTTTATGTTATATCAACATAGTTTTTCTTTAAATAAATGAATGGTTCCAATTATAAATGTGTTCTACGTTTAATTTTAAGTCTAAACAGCTTCAACCCGATGTAATTTGACAAATGGGAAGCCGAAAAATGTTAGACCAAAAACCATAAGGTCGCGTGTGGTATTCTAATCAAGACACGACATTTAAAGGCTTATAAATCGAAAACTACCAGATCTATTGGATCAAAATTGTCGAGACACTCTAAACCGAGTGAGGGAGTACAAAAATTGTAACTTATGATGACCTTGAAACATTAGTTCAAGGTCATACAAAATTTATCCCGAGAGCCATTAGGATTAGGAGAATGGTTCCAATTAGAAAAATGCCCGCCAAGGTTTTTTAAGTCAAATTACCTTTTACCCGAGGTAAATAAACCAATAAAACTCCAAAATAAACGGGAATTAATGGATTTAAGACGTACCATGTATTTTTATTAATTTTTTTAGTTGAAATATTTTAAACACAAAAGAAACTAAATAAGTAATTGAAATAAATAAGCCCTTAAATGTCGTGTCTTGATTGGAATACCACACACGACCTTATGGTTTTTGGTTTAACATTTATCGGCTTCCCATTGGTCAAATTACGTCGGGTTGAAGCTGTTTAGACTTAAAATTAAACGTAGAACACATTTATAATTGGAACCATTCTTCTAGTCTAATTGGTTCTCGAGATAAAATTTGAATGACCTTGAAGACCTTGTTCAAGGTCATTGAAATTTTCATTGACATTTGTCCCCCTACACCCTCTATTTACCCTCAAATTTCAAATTTTTAAATAAAACACATTTTGAGTAATTGGCTCTGTATCGTTTTTTAGTTAACACCCTGTATATCTTTTAACGTCCGTTTAGACATTACACTTTTACATCTATACATGACACCACACATCTTACGAAGAGAGTTACATAATTTATCCACGTGATTATTCCAGTTAAGGTGTTCCCAAAAATATACCAAGATATTTATATATTTTGACACGATTAATTATTTGGTTATTAATGTAGAGATTTTATCAGAATGTTATGTTTATTCGTTGAAGTAAATGAATGAACTTATGCTAAGAATAAAATATAGTTTAATTACTGAGGATCTAAAATTAAGCTCTTTACATTGTGAGTCCTTCCCCAAGAATGCCTATTTCTCCCGCCACCACTTTTTACCTCGCCCGTGCTTCCCCCTGGCGGTGGTAATGTTAACTTATCATATATACTTTTATACACTACAATACCCCTAAAATTCAAATAAAATTTTGTTACATTTACAATCAGTTATTTAAAGGGATCCATCACTCACAACAGCGGGTGGCATAGGGGTAACATAAAATCCAGACTTGCAGTGTGCTTCAAAACCAGTTTTTTGTGACCCCTATGCCTTCCCCTGTTGTGAGTGAGGGATCCCTTTAAGTACATAATCTTTAAAATTCTTGGGCAAATGTTTTTCACGTTTTGGACGGTTAAGCACTTCGTAGTCAGGAACATCTGGTAATTTCATTGTTTTTGCTGGGATTATGCTCGATGTTGTTGATATCGGATCTCGTTGCTTTGAGTAAGGGAATCCAAGTGTATTTGAATAGTACGTTCCATATTTTCGTTTCTCATTTCAGGTACCTGGATTTGACTGGTTGATTGATTTGATCTTTGAACTTCTTCTTGATTGGGTTGTTGCGATTGTGACACATTCTGTCCTGTTGCTGCAATTATAGTTTTAGGAACTGGAATCTTGGTTGGATATGAATGTGGTTTTTGACTTGCAAATTTATTTTGGAACAATTTGTTTCCTGGACGTATTTGATTAATATACCTTTTTACTTTTCCATGTGACGTTTCCATTTCAAACATCATGATTCCCAAAGGAACCTGGATTTTTCCACTGATCCACTTTGGGCCGTTACCAAAGTTGCGTAGCATTACTTCTTCTCGCCTCTTATAATGGTGGTGGTTTGTACTATCTTCATTCTCATCCTTTCTTGTGGACTGAAAATTAATTGGGTTGCATAAGTCAATTCGTGATATTATGTTTCTTCCTAACATGCATTCGGCCAATGATTTTCCGGATGCATTTGGTGTACGTCGATAATTTATCAAAATGCATGCTATTCTTTCTTCCAATGTACCTTCTTGGAATTGCTTTAAACCTTTATTTATAGCGTCAATTTCATCCGACTAGCCCCCTTGTACTTTCTTGAGTGTATTTTTCACTGTTCTCACTAACCGTTCAGCCTGGCCATTTGATGCAGGATGGTATGGTGCCGTCTTAATGTGATTGATGCCATTGCGTTGTGTGAAATCACTGAATTCCTTGCTAGTAAAACATGTACCATTGTCTGAAACCAATGTGGGCATAATGCCCAATCTTGCAATGTGTTTGCGAAGGTTCAATATGACTTCAGCTGAGGTTGTGGATTTGGTGATGTCCACCTCCAACCATTTTGTATAGGAATCAACGGTGACAAAAGATATTTATCTTCGACGGGTTCCGCAAAATCACAGTGTACTCTTTTCCAAGGTCCATCGGCAGTGGGCCAAGCCTGGTACTTTGCTGCAGGCATTGGTGCATTTTCTTGACAAATTTTGAAATTTCGTGCTGCGTTTTCCAAATCCGCATCTATCTTTGGCCACCATACTGTAGCTCTAGCCACAGCTTTCATAGCCACAATACCTTGATGCGTGCTATGTAATTCTTCAATTATCGCTGTTCTGTGTTTAGATGGTATAACAACTCTATCACCAATTAAAATAAGTTTTCTGATGTTTGAAAACTCATTTTGTCTGCGATGATAAACAGCTATTTCTTCATTGAGATTCTTCTTATTTGGCCAGCCGTCAGTCATGAACTGTCTGACCTGCTTTAGTATTTTGTCCGATTTTGTGGCCTCTGCTATTTTGTCGATGGAGATTGGAGAGTTATCCACCGTTTGTACAAGGAACACATACTCAGCTGGCAAAGGTGTAAGAGTATCTTCTTTTATTGGTAATGGTAGTCTGCTCAACATGTCCGCGTTGGCATTGTCCACTCCTTTTTTGTAACGGATCTCGTATTGATATGCAGATAGAGTTATTAAGGCTGCATTGAATGCAACCTTGTGTTTCTCCTCCCATGACCACGGTGTCTTATTTTCAAAGAGCTCATATAAGGGTGCAAATTTTATCGATGCATTTGGAATAAATTTACCATAATACATGAGTAAACCCACGAAAGACTTTAATTGCTCAATCGACTCTGGTTCTGGTGCCTTCATTATGGCGGTCATCTTGGCTACTTGTGGGTGGATACCTTCGGCATCCAATTTGTGACCAAAAAGTCTATGGATTCCTGGAGAAAACAGCATTTTTCTTTTCGTAACTTTAATCAATTTTCCATCAGAATGCCTAATACTTCATCGATTAGTTGTAAGAGATTTTGTTCAGTCTTCCCTCCTAAAAGGATATCATCTTGGAATGGAGAAATTCCCATCTTGTTACGGAATATTGAATCAATGTGCTTTTGAAACAATGCCGAAGCAGATGTGTTAAGGTTGTTTGCTTAACAATAAAACTTAATTGTAAATGAAATAAACATTTAATTAACTGTATTAATAAATCATGTTACAACACGTAAATTTACAACATTACAGCTCGTAACGAAGTCTCCGCGAGAAGTGCGCGTTTTTGATCTTTATCCCCGCGAGTCAAACACGGATAAGAAATAAAACAATTGTAGAGAAGAGGGCGCCATCATAATGTAGTTACATCACCTTCCCGTTTTAAATGAAACCAAAATGCACGGATTTAAACATCAAAATTGACGCGGTTTACGCAAACGAGATGAGCGTCGTAGTAATGGTGGAGTATTATTTTGAAGTTGTGGCTGCGATGTAGTTGTTGTATGCAGCTGATTCTGGGAGATTGATCTAGGACTTGGAACATCTTGTGGGGCTGTAGAAGCTCTCCGATTGATCGGCGATTGACTAGATTCTGTAGCTGCTTTCGGTGAGGAGGGATTTCCGCTTGGAGTCAGCTGAGTTGGTGCAGAGGTAGATTGCGTGTGCAGTGAAGGTCTTGGCAAATGTGTACTCACTGAATCGTGATGTATGGTGGATCTGATAGTAGTTTCAGATTGCGATGGTATAGTGTCTGTGGGCTTAGAGTTCTTAATCGGGTCTTTGTCGAAACGAGTTCGTATTTGGTTTCGGTGACGCCTGATTGTATCACCGTTGAGGGTTTTAACTCTGACCATGATGTTGCCTAAGAAATTGTTGACGTGGCCAGGTATCCATTTTTGCCCTTTTCCAAAGTTGCGTGCGTTCACGGATTGACCGACCCGATATTCTCGGACGTTCATTTTAGTGACCTTCGTCTAAAGTGGTTTGACTGACGGTTTAACTTGTTGAGGACGAAACAGATCCAGTTTCGTGCGAATTGTGCGTCGAAACATATTTTCTGCTGGAGAAGCGCCGCCATTTATTGGTGTCCTTCTATAGTTCATTAAAAACCACGCTATGCGAAGTTGTAAGGAACCCTTTTTAAAATGATTCAAACCATTTTCAATCAGTTAAAGTTCGTGTGACGAACCGCCACTGATCTTTTTAAGCGTTGTTTTAAGTGTTCGAACGGACCTTTCGGCTTGGCCATTCGATTCAGGGTGATAAGGTGCGATGGTCTTGTGTATGATTCCATTCTGATTTAGAAAGGTGCGAAATTCTGCACTGGTAAAGTATGTGGCGTTGTCGCTCACCAAAGTGTCCATGATACCAAAACGCGTGATGTGTTGGCGTAAACAATTAATAACGGTGGCAGATGAGGTATTCTTCGTGATGTCAACTTCGAGCCATTTAGAAGTGGCGTCCACCGTGACTAGAAGGTAGTGATTCTCGATGGGACCCGCGAAATCTAAATGTACTCGTCGCCAGGGTTCACTTTCTTGAATCCACGGAGAATATAGTTTGTGTGGCGTAGGAGCATTTTGGCGACATATTTCACAGCTTTTTGATGTCTTATCTAAGTCCGCGTCGAGTCCAGGCCACCAGACCTTAGAACGAGCGAGTTCTTTCATTGACCTGACGCCTTGATGGGTACTGTGTAGTTCCTTTAGAATTTCTTCTCTTAGTGCTTTAGGCACTACGACACGATTGCCCATTAAAATAATTTGGTCGGCTATAGATATATCGTGGTGTCTCTTGTAATATTTGAGCAGTTCAGCGTCAAGTGTGCTTTTTGGAGGCCATCCACTTTGGGTGAATGTGATTACTTTAACTAATACTGGGTCTTCATTTGTAGCGGTAGACATCAGTTCGGCGTTAATTGGAGCGTCTTCTGTTCGAAGCAATAGCACTAACTTAGTCGGTAAAGGTGGTTCTTGATCTGGTACCTTCAACGGAAGGTGACTGAGCGCGTCGGCGTTGCCGTGGTGAACTCCTTTTTTATGAACTATTTTGTAGTTGTATGCTGAGAGTATGAGCGCCCATCGTTGTAGGCGGGCAGCGGCCATTGGCGGTACAGGTTTGTTTTCATTAAAAATTGCGACCAAAGGTTTGTGGTCTGTGACCAGCGTGAACGACTTTCCCAAAAGGTAGTCGCGGAATCGGGTTACTGCGAATATAATAGATAGCGCTTCGCGCTCAATTTGCGGATAATTTTTTTCTGCCGATGACCATGTTCTTGAAGCAAACGCTATCGGCCGTTCTTCGCCGTTAATGTGATGCGAAATGACGGCTCCCAAACCAAATGGTGAAGCGTCGCATGCCAAAATTACTTCTTTTGTTGGGTCAAAAAGAACCAATACATCGGTTGACTGTACGGCTTGTTTTGCCGCTTCAAAAGTGCGTTGGTGAATTAAATTCCACTCCCATTTGGCGGTTTTGGTCATCAACTTCTAAAATGGATCTAGTAGTGTTGATGAATTGGGAATGAAGCGACCATATTAATTTATTAGACCGACAAAAGAACGTAATTGGTCTACACTCTGTGGAGTTGGAGCGTCGCGTATAGCGGATAGCTTCTGTGTTTGTGAGTGTAAACCGTCTTTGTCTAGACGATACCCTAAGAAATCAACTGCTTCTTCTTTGAATTTACAGCTTGATCAAGGGTAGCTAACACGCCTTCGAGTGTCTGCAACAAATCTTGGGAATTTCTTCCTCCCATTATAATATCGTCTTGGAATGGTTGGGTTTGTGGGTGATCTTGCAGTACCATTTCAATGTGTTTTTGAAAAGTAGCTGATGCGCTAGCAATACCGAATGGAAGACAGTTATACTGGTTCTAAAGTTCTAAAGTATTTTATTCTGACAAAAGGCGGTGCCCATCACGCCAGAGGGCTGTACAGTATAGGATCAAAGAGATATTCACACAACAAAGAGATCAGTTTAGAAAAGCGTTCAATTTTGAACGGTCTGCGATGGACTTCAGAAAATCCGGAAGTGTATTCCACTCCCTAAGCGACGAGGGAACGAAAGAGTGACGGCGGGTCGAAGTCCTCATGAAGGGGAGACCGAAATTAGGTCCGCGCCGATCGCCACGGGGGGACCGTGCCCATCCCGCAACGGAGCGAGGGAGGGGGGACAATGTGCCGTGGGTGATACTGGTAGAGTCCTTTAGACGTGTTGACGACGTCATATTTTCTTGACTCTGGCTCGAGCTCCAATTGGTTGTAAGCGTTACGTAAATTTAATCGTGCGAAAACTTTGCATCCTGCTAATCTAGTAAATATGTCTTCCCCTTCGGTATAGGGAATTTGATCTACATCGATAATTTTGTTAGTTGTAACCTTAAAGTCTCAACACATTCTCATAGTGCCGTTCCCTTTTAAAATTGGAACGATTGGAGTCGCAAACTCAGCATACGGAATCGAGCTAATGATATTTTCTTTCTCCAATCTTGAAATTTCTGCTTCGACCTTTTCCCTTAAATGGTATGGTACAGAACGTGCTTTATGGAAAAGTGGAGTAGGCGCGTCTGCGCGAATGTGCAGCTTGACTTTTACGTTCTTCAAACGACCAATGCCTGGTGAAAATACACCTTTGTGCTTATCCAATATTATTGTTAAGCGATCTTGCACTGTAGCGACGTGACAAATTGCGTTGATAGGTCTTTGTATCATTTTAAAATCAGAGAAGATCCAACTACGACCAATAAGATGTGTGCCTGGGCCATGATAAAATACCAATGGTAGTGATAAAGTGATGTATTGTATTTGACCTGAACAATTGCTTGTTCCTTGACGTGAATTGCGTGACCCGAGAATGAGGACAAAATTAAAGAACTTTTTTCTAGAGTACCTATGTTAGGCAATTGAGCTTGTACAGTTTCTGGAATGAGTGTGTGCGCAGATCCTGTGTCCAGTTCGAAATTGAGCGGTAGTTGGTTAAACAGACAGGATACTTTAATTGGTGACAGTGAAGTAGCGCGATTTCTTTCCGTGCTCATTTGCGGATTGGGTGAGACGATGGATTTCTTTTACGTGAAAGATTTCGTACTCCGTCAGTGGTTCAACGTGTGATGATGATTGGCTTCCTTTTTCGCTCGTCTCGTCAGCTATATGATTAGCTTTCTGTCGGTTGCTACTGTTGCAGTTGGCATAATTTTCGTTACCAGTACTTCGACGTTGGTGTTGGTTGTGCGAGTAGTTCTGTGGTCGACTCTGCGATTTAAGTTGTTGTTGGCTATGGCTGTGCGGTTGACTGGTACGGCGTCCACCTCGACATGCTTTGCCGATGTGACCTATTTTATGACATACGTAACATTCTGCGTTACGATAATGGCATTCCCATTCTGAATGTACTGTACTTAAACAACGTATACATTTATTATTAATATGATTTCGAACTGTCTGCGATTGAGACTTCGAGTGGTCACTGTTGCTAGCGTGTTGATAGGTGGACTTCTTTAAATTTCGTTGGTAATTCGAAATCTTGTTTACTGATGCAGTCACTTCGGGCTTGTGACTTTTAATAACAGAGGCATCGCGCTCCGCAGTTTCCATAGATTGAGCAAGAGTGATAGGTTTTCTAAGAGTGAGACCCGTTTCAGACAATAATATTTTTCGGACTTTGTCATTGTTAATGCCGAAAACAAGATTCATCTAAGTTTGCACCAAATTCACAAAATTATGCTAATTTTCGAATGGATGACACGAAACTAGCCACGGATTCATCTGGTTTTTGATTTCTTTGGTAAAATTTACTTCGTTCTACCAGCTCCGATGGGACAGGATCGAAATGTAACGTCAGTGCATCAATTAATTCCTCGTACGACTTCTCTGTAGGTTTGGCGGGTGATATAAAACTATGATTTTGGTCCTAGTACTGTTAATAATACCATAAGTAACATAATACCCCTAAGTATGACACTTGTAGCCTTGCTCATGCATTTTTTATTACTACATCCTTTCTTCACCAACGATAATTCAGAAAAACGACTAGCAACTCTGTAACCCGGAAGTTTAATACTCTTTGGGATTTGATTTTTTATTGGTCATCGAAAAGGAGTCAGAGTTCAAATTTAGCGAATCATATAGCGCTACAAAATATTATGAGGTACCAGAAGAAAATAGGGGGGAAGTACGTTTCTTAGGAAATTTCGCGAGGCGTCACTTTCTCGATTTTTTCGCGCCATTTCGTAAAGAGCGGTTTTGGCGGGAAACCGCGGAAGGTTACACCAACTGCTTAATGACGTAAGTAAAATGGCAAAACTATTTTGTGGGAATGTAGGCTAGTGTTCGTGTCGTCTGTTACTCATCTGCCTATCTAAGGCTTACGTATTTGTTTAATTGTAAGTATTCTTAAGAATTTTTTTGAAAGATTTAATTTATCTTTAGAAATTTAATTATATGTATTAAAAATTTAGATGTAAGCATGAACGTAAGCAGCATTATCAGTGAAGTTACTGAAGAATTCAAAGCAATTTCCTTATACCAAAAAAGATATGAGATGTTCTGCAAACTTAAAGAAAACTGTGATCTTGAAAATTTATTTGAAATTATGTTTACCAAGTTCCTTCATCTGAAAGACGTTGCTAGTCCCGAAGACACAAACGATAAAAGTGGAGGCTATGCTTGTTTCTTAAATTCTTGGCAAAATTGGAGGACATCCATAATTGCACTATCTCTTGGAATTGAAACTGAAGCGACAGCGAGCCAATCTGATGACAAAATGAGAGAAATCATAGCCACTTATTCATGTAGCAAATCTGATGGAGTTGTTGAAGATATAATTGTTATCTTGAATTGGCTAGCTCATGCTATTCTCAATCGCTACAATGAAGAAGAAATAAATCAAATACAGTCAAAAGCAGTTCAAGCAGCTGATGATAATGGCATCCGAACTGAAGAACCCAAATTTTCTTTAAGGCATAAACCAACTGATGTAATTTATGCAGCATACCGTTTAGCAGGAGGAGCCCTTGGTGAGATAATAAACGTAAATAAGTCAAGAAAGAAAAATTCGAATCTTTCCGAAGGTCAGATCAAGAAAGCTTCCCTTTTTTTGGAAATTGCACTTGCCCTTCGTGACAATTTAAAAACTGCTGAAATTATACCAAAGGCCATGCACAATCGGGACTCTAGAGGGATGTATTTTATTCACGAATCTCTTGTGCCATATTCAAAGGAAGTTGGCGAAATTGTTGCAAATCAATATAAAGATATTTGTTCTGTTGATGAGCGCAATGTTATAAGTAATTATTTTCTATTAGTAACGTTTGCTATTAACCATTTGGACTTTAAATTAACGCTGCTTGATCTGGTTGATTTTAGAAAAAATCATGGAGCTCCTGAGATTGGATGAACATTTGAAAGAAATGTTCGACTCAGCCATATCTTCTATCAGTGATTTTCAAGAACACAACTTTCCGAAAGAAATCGTGGAAGAACTTAGGCTAATACACCTGAGAAAGATGGGTCACGCTCTTATAAATGATTTTATTTTTGCTAAATTGGAAAAGAAGAATAAGAAAGAAAAGCATCGTGGTCAAGGGGGCCAACTATTGAGAGATAAACTTTATCAAATATCCTGTGGGTCTAAAATCAACAAAGCAAAATCCCATATCAAGAAATCAAGTACAAATAAAAGTCTTTCCAACAAAAAAACTCTAGTCAAAGCCACCGCAAATAAGAAAACTTCCATCATAGAAACCTCAGTAGTTCAAAACCATAACGTAGCAATCTCAATCGAACCAAATCCTCCTGCCATCAATTTCCTGATGAAACAAAACAATGCTGTGATAAAAGAGAAGAATGAAAGAAAACCAAAGACAGGGTGACCATTCTTCATTTATTTTATAACTTTTCCTATATTTCAATGCTTTCCTTTATTTCCCTATAATTTAACCATTTTTCCTATATTTTCCTATAATTGAACCATTTTTCCTATATTTTCCTATAATTAGATATAATTTTGTATTTAGCTTGGTATTTTCGAATTTCACGCGTGCCTAGTTCGCTTTTGGTTCCCCATCCCAGGTTGCCATCGCTAAGTCCTTACTAAAAGCAGTTTCTTCATCGCACAAAAACTACTAAATATGACTATCAAAAGAAAGAGGATCAATTAATAGAAGTTTCTTTTATATTAAAACAAATTTAAATTTTATTTATGCAAATTTTTCTATATGTTCCTATGTAATCAAAGAAAATACTCCTATATTCTCCTATAAATCGACTATTGAATTTTCTGCGTTCAAGTAATTTTTTTGGGGTTTTCAGAGGTCACCCTGCAAAGACTACAAAATCAAAATTAAAGAAACGGAAACTTTTCGAGTGTGAAACTCAAGAATCAGTGCCATTTTCTTCCGCAACTAGTTCTTTAGCCACAAACTCCAATCCAAGTGAACCAAACGTGAATGAAAAAAAAAGTGATATATCGAACCAGAAGAAACGCTGGTCCAGGGATGGTTCTTCAAAAGTACTGCAAATTGAAAAGGAAAACAATACAACATGCAGTACATCAACTAGGGGAAGAATTCGAAGAATGAATTTCAGCAATGACTTTGTTTATTAGTTCCTATTTTGTTTAAATGCCAAAAAATAATAAAATATATTTTAGTGGCAATTATAGTAAGAAAATATTTTTTTTGGCAAATAGTCAATCTTAACAAGGTTTTTTTGTGATATTTTAAAATAAAAAAGATTTATAATGTATGATTTTTTTATTTATCTTTTATCACGTTAATCAAATCTTTGGTAGAATCTAATATTGATGAAACATTTAATTCCACATTTCTATAAACACTCTCTCGAGTTTGAAGTACATTTTCAGTGGGGTTTTTCATGTCACTACTAATAAGAAGAGACCTTCGAGCGGTTTTGTAATTGATACTAGTTAGTTTACCCGCAGTAACAAAACGCAATTGACTGAAAAAAGTTTCAACAATACTACCATTTACCTTGACAGGATAAATGTAGAATTTTGGATTTCTTTCATGAAAATCATTAACAAATCCTAGAAAACCAAATACCATAACACGTAAAAGGTCCCATGTCTGCCAAGCTAAAAATGAATTTCCCTCTTTTCCTGACAATGGTTTTTTGTTTTGGATAGTTTCGGTAGCCCAGTTCTCAAAGTACTTATATCCTTTTAAAATATTTCGCACTGGTTCGCTTTGAACGGAGCACACCTTCTTGTGAGAAAGAAGGCCAATTTCAAATAAATGGTGGCATGCCGTAAGGAAGTCATAACAAGCCATGACTTCCTTCATGTCACTGGGTGGGTTGACAATTTCTTCGCTAGCAGCATCATTTGTAAAAGATTTCGGATTAGAGTAATTAAATAGTTCATTCATAAATGGTAGCTGTTGGAATATTTTTGCGGGTGTCACGTTTAATTTAACCCAAGCATCACGCTCAATATATGAATGACGCAAACCTTTCACTTGCGTGAGTTCATTATTATTTCTTCTTTCTATTTCCCTGGCTTCAACGTCTTCAATTTGTTTCCATCCAAAAGAAACACCCCCCTTTTCAAATGCTCAGGTTCCACCAGCTTTTGAATGATTGAGCCCATTTATTAGATTTTTCATTTGGTGACTGGGACAAATGATCCAATAGATCCATCGATCTGGTAAAAATGGGTTTCGGAATCGTGGTTTAACTTCAAAATTAAACATTCCATCTTCCTTACGAGTGTAAGAATATTGACCAGTTATGTTGTGGCTGTTTTTTATCATTCTCAAATTCGAACTAGCGCCATCACAAATAATAGCTGATACCATAAATCCTACACTTTGAAAAGAAAATACACATTTCTGCGTTAACGCAGTTAACTCCTCGTGGGTGAAGGGAACGTTATTTGGAAAATATGGTCCTATCACATCAAATTTTTGGCCAGCGCAACGCCAAATGTACTGTAGAACGTACTGGGCAGCAAGGCAATCTTTCACCGATTTAGTTTTGTAAAAATTATGAAGAGATGGAATTTCCTTCTCACTCATGGTTAACCCAATGAATTCGTTATTATTTGCATTCCACACCATTTTCCCAATTACCTTTACTTCATCTAACACTAAGAAGCCATCTTGTGGTGGCCTTTCATCTATCAGAAATGATTCAAACTTGGCTTTAAACTTTGCACTTTCCTTCTGAAGATATTCTATGTCTATCCCAGCATCACATTTGATCTTCTGAACTTTCTTTTCAATCGTGTGAACACTTGGCAAATTAAATATTTTAAGAGATTTTAATGCTCTGTATGATGCTGGTGATCGGGAATACAGTGTGAGGGCAAGACGGTATGTTAGGGGACCCCATCTATTGCCTTTGCTTGCACCAGAATTTCTTTCTTGGTCTTTAAAAAATTCAGATAATTTGTTGTTTTCGCTGTCAGAGTTCCAAGAGATCTCAAATGCTTTTGATAGCAGAGGATTTTTTTTTACCTTCAAAATAACCTTTTTTAATTCACTTTTGTGGTTTAAGTTAACTTCATTTAGCACTTGAGCTAGTTCATAACTTTGCTCTGTATTTACAGTTATTGAGTTTTCCTTGAGTTCTTTCTCCATTTTCTTGATTTTCTTTTTCTGACGATATCTTTGATTTCGTAAATTCTTAATTCGTGAGCTTCTGCTTTTTGGAGTTAAATCCTGAATTGGGAACGTGGAACTGATATGACTTCTTCTTAACTTAGTTCGTGGAGTTGCTTCAATTACTTTCTTTCTCTTTCGTAGGTACCTAAAGCAATTTTAATTACAAAATGCCAATCAGCGCTTTGGTCTGTGGTTTAATTAAATCATCAAAAATACTTACTTTTCTAATGTAGAACACCTAGGGCATGTAGAATTATTTTTATCATTAGATGCGAAAGATTCTGGTGGTCGAAATAAAACTGGGCAGTGTTTCGATTGTCGCCAATCACAAGGATAATGCATTACTTCTAAACTTTGAGGCTTCGCATAAGGAAATTCCTGCATAATATAAAGGTATTTAATAGTAAAGGGCTTTACAGCTTTAAAATTTTCTTAATATATTTTAGTGTTAACATTTTTTATGCCGGAACAAAATACATTATTTTCACTTAAATAATCTAGAGCTCGCATAACAGGTGCTGAATCAAA
This sequence comes from Leiobunum rupestre, assembly GCF_980474605.1. Taxonomy (NCBI): domain Eukaryota; kingdom Metazoa; phylum Arthropoda; class Arachnida; order Opiliones; family Sclerosomatidae; genus Leiobunum; species Leiobunum rupestre. The sequence goes on from NC_143389.1 coordinate 17,544,044, forward strand.
TTCCAATTTCTCAGAATCCCAAAAAGTCTCTCGCACAACCGGTTTAAACACTAAAGCAATTGAAACAATGCCATCTGAACTGAACTTGATTTTAGCGGGATTTTCATAGAGTCCACCAATATCTTGAAGGGCATTCTTTCGCATAACTTCCAAACATGGCACAGTGTTAAGTTGGTTATGTTGCAAAACATAGTCAAGATCTGATTCAAATTTAGGCAAAGTATTAGAGAAGCACAGGCTGTTGAAATGAAAATATTAAAACCAACCTGTTCTTTCTTTAATAAGATTTAGAATCCCGCGAAGAATGTCATTACAAACATCACTTGAATGGGAAGAATTTGTTTGAGTATATTGGTTTTGAACTAAGCTTGAAGCTTCTTCGTTGTCTAGTTTTTCAAAAGTGGCACCATTACCACTTATGTCAATCAGTTTCACAACTTCAGTTGAAGTTTCACCCGAGTCTAGGTTTAATGTTTTTGAAGATACATCTGGCTGCGCAAAGCTCTCATTAGCCCCATTTGATTTTTGTAATGCCCCAATGAATCCAATAGTTTGCATAGCAGTATGTTTGAAGACATTTTTATCACCAGTCTTGTTGGCTGTTTGAGTTTTGTCCTCATCATTACATGTACTAACGGCCGGGCTAGCAACGCTAAGGCTTAACTGTTCGCTAGTGTTTGACAAATTTTCAACCTGACTACCTTTATTTTTACCCTTAAAACAGGTTTGACAAATCTTGTCTCTTGTTACTCGACAATAAAAATTGCACTGAACACTCTTATTCATCCTTAATGAACTAAATTAAGTACCATAACGGTACGCGAAACGTGACAAAACTGCCTCTAGACTAGCACGGCCAACTTAGTTCTACTCGCACACTCGCCAGCGAGCAGATCTAAGTTGGCCGTGAGACTAGTGACTATTTACTTGGCTAATTAGTCACTAGTTTGTTTTTTGACCATTGGGTAGCGCCACTACGGAAATTTCGAACGATTCTTTGCTTCTCTCTAATTGGCTAATTTTGAATTTCTTTGGCGCGAGTCTGGTTTTTAAGGACAAGGGTCGCCTTGCATGGCCCAAAGCTACAGAAACGTACTTCCCCCCTATTTTCTTCTGGAGGTACGCAATGTAGGAAATAAAATGGCCGTTATGGTAGTGGGCTTATTAGGCCTAACACTATCGGAAAATTATACCTAGATACTAAATATTATTAGTTAATGTTTGGACTAAAAAAATTATTACGTAATTAGCAATTGTAAAAGTTATTCCAGAAGTTTGAAAAAGGTTAATTCTTACATTTTAATTCGTCAATTCATTTTTATTTTGATCACAGCGGACAAAACCAGGCATTCATCCAGGTACAAAATACAAGTATATTCAAATTATAATAGTAAAAATCTGGAAGAAATTGTAATAAAATATTCGTAAACTGAATGAGAAACCTTTTTACATTAAAAACGTAACAAACTGAAGGTTTTTTAACGTCTGCAGTATTTGGTGCGTAACATTGATAATCATCAATGAGATTGATCGTCTCAATATACTACACTAGTGATCCACAAAAATCGAGTTGTTGGTGAATTTCTAATATATTTGCCCGATATAAAGATTTAATATTGTTGGGGAAAATACATACAATTTCTTTAATTTCTCCCGTTGTTAAAGTTTCCGTGGCGAAAACGAAATTAGTGCGGCTATACGCCTTAATAGCCTAAAAATGACTGTTTTCAAAACCGCGGGAATCACGTTCCCGGAAGTTGGGTTAGATTAGTTCATGCCGCCGCTACCGAGTGGCGCTATTTCGAAAAAATTTGGACGTCACTGTGAAGAAAGGATGTAGTAGAAAATTTTCCTAATGTCATACTTAGGGGTATTATGTTACTTATGATAATACGGCCCTTTTCTTGGTTTCGACCTCGTTGTTCAATGGTACTACGGTAGCTGCATTTGCTTCGGTGACTGTTTTTTTACAATGTCGTTTTCAATCAAATAAAATTCCAAACGTTCCGCATAAATTGTCCATTGTGTTTTTGTTTTATCAAATTCGGGAAATTGTCCCACTGTGGCAGTCATGTTCGAGGTTAGGCTATGATTCACTTTTCCCACCGCAAAAAAAAAGTCAATATGGCCGGCTTCGTTGTCGTCCAAACAAAGGTGTTGTTTTACGAGGCGTGATAACTCGTTGATATCGAATTAACTCGCATTTCCGTCGCCATTTTGTAAAAGTTGTTTGATTAACAATAAAACTTAATTGTAAATGAAATAAACGGTTAATTAACTGTATTAATAAATCATGTTACAACAGGTAAATTTACAACATTACAGCTCGTAACGAAGTCCCCGCGAGAAGTGCGCGTTTTTGATCTTTATCCCCGCGAGTCAAACACGGGTAAGAAATAAAACAATTGTAGAGAAGGTGGCGCCATCATTATGTAGTTACGCTCATTAACTAAATATAGGTTAACATCAATTTCAAAATAGCTAACCTTAACAAGATGCTATTCCAAATGGAAGCCTGGTGTATCTAAACATGGACAAACTAATACGGGACTTGAAACTGTAGAATATGCCCTTTGAAAATTCTTTATCTCTACATGGCACTGTCGAATTTGGCGTCGCGCTACCTAGTGGCATCAAATTGAGTTGAAACCGAGGGGGCATAATGGGTCTCGTAGGAACTTAGGAAGTGGCGGGAGAAGGCTTAGCGTTTTAAAATGTAAAAGAAAGTCATAACCGTCTCTAATACAGCCGACTATGCAAAAGTAAAGCATTTTAATTTTAATTGAATTTAAAGTATTGATGAATTTAATTTAATATATAAAAATGGTACAAAAGAAACGATGTTTCTACGGCGAATGTAAGAGCGATAGCAGATATTCAACTCGCGAATCTATGAAAGGTGTTACTTTTTATCGGTTCCCAAACCCCCCTAAACAACCCATTAAATGGCAACAATGGATATTGGCTTGTGGACTAAATCCTGATGAAAATTTAAGATCGAAATTTAATTATTCAAAAACTGCGAAATTTATTTGTTCAAATCATTTTGTTGAGGGAAAACCAACAATTAGAAACCCAAATCCAATAAAATTAGAAGGAAAAGTAAGTAATGTCACGAAAGGTGAAAATCCTTTACGCTCTATGGTTGTTTTCTATTTCTAATTCAAATTACATGAAGAAACCAATTTGAAAGAAAAGAAAATCACTATAAGAAAGAATATTAAAAATTTTATTATATTATATTTCAATTTACAGTACTCATTTTATTCCAGCTCATATTCTACAATAAAAGGCGCAAAGTGTTACCTAATGAACCCCAAGTTTCATATCAAAATAGTATAGAGGAATCCAACGCTGCAGGAAATGTACTCAGTCGACCTTCTGAAACTTTGAAACATGCATTACCTTTGCAAGATTTAGAGAACACATCAAAAAGAACAAAAATTTCCATTGAAAATGGCTGTGAGAAAAATGTTATTGAAATAGCAAATGTAACTGAACAAAGCAATGAGGTAAATATTAAGTTTTTTTTATACTCAGTGTCGGCTTTTGTACTTAGGAAGTCTAAGCAACTGCCTAAGGCCTCTCGCTTTAAAAAAGATATAGGAGCATCGCAAGGCCTACAAGCTTTGCAAGGGCCCTATATTCTTCTTCATTTAACAGGGCCTCACAAAATCAATCTTGCCTAGTGTCTTGCAAACCCTAAAGCCGCAACTGTTTGTATTCTTTTAAATGATATTGAAATTGGATTTTATTCTAATATCTAGTATTTCTGCCTTATTGCAGCTCGTATTTTGCAATCACAGACTCCGAGTGTTACCTAGTGAAGCTGAAGTTGCTAATCAATGTAGTATAGAGGAAATAACAGAATCCAACGATACAAGGAATGTACCCTGTCAAGGTTTAGGAATTACATCAAACAGAATACGAATCTCCTATGAAAATGGCTGTGTGAAAAACTGTTCTATATCATCCAAAGTAAATGATAGAAACAATGAGGTAATTATTTAGTGGAGTTTTTGTTTAATTTTAAATGTATTATTTATAAATAATTTTCTTTTCAGCTAAAAAAAAGTAACGAGGCCTCTTTGAAATTTGAGTATTTGTTGGAATGTATTGGTTGCCCAAAAAACTGGACTACAGTTTACCGAGATGACTTTGTGAAATATTCCATTGAAGAAAATGAATATTCAGTTATCTCCTACATTATCTACAAAGACTTGACAGTTAAATTGAAAGTTCTGGGAAAAGATATAGAGCAACATGCAGTTCTAACCCTTATTAGGCTAGCAATTCGTACTAAAGAAGACATTTTAACATCTTTAAAAGTTTTAGGAAATTATAAAGTTTGTGCTGGATATAAATTGAACCAATTTCAAGGTGAAAAAACTGGAATAGGTGTATATTATAACTCAACCGAATCTTACCATTCACATAAGTGTCAATTGCTCTTGGAAAAAGATGGTCGAGTTCAATGCTGTAAAAGTTGCCAAATTTATCATGCCACCATGAGAAATAACGCTTATAAAATAAAGAAACGAAATAGTAAGAAAAGAAGGTTAAATCGTCTTTCTCAGAAAGACCTTATTACAAGATTTAAGAATGGGCGACAGAGAGAGAAATATTTTTGCAAACAAGCTAAACTTCTGAGAAAAAAATGCCAGGACCTCATACACCAAGGCCATAAAGTCTCTAAAAAAGACAGTGAATATCTAAGAAAGGTTCTAGAAACCAACATTGACTCAGAAACTGATTTCGTGCATCTGTTTTTGCAACAGCAACTTAAAGCTTTAAACATCCGAAACAAAAAATCAATGAGATGGCATCCAGATGTAATCAAATGGTGCTTACTAGTCCATAGCAAGTCGCCCAGTGCAAACGAATTAATGAGAAGGACAAATGTCATAAATTTACCTAGTCAAAAAACTCTCTATAACTATGCTCTGCCGCTGAATGCTAAACCAGGTTTTAATAAAGAAAGCTTTGAGCTACTTAAAGAACAAATGGCAGAATTAAAAGTGTCTGATAATGAGCACACAAAATATGTCTCACTCCTAATTGATGAGATAAAGGTAAAACAAGACTTGTTCTATAAAAGAACAACGGGTGATTTAGTAGGCTTTTCAGACTTGGGGAACCCTATTAACAATCTTAAGAGACTTGAAAAGGAATCAGACCCTATAAAGAAGAATAAAGTAGAACTTGCTTCATCAATTCTTCAAATAATGATCAAAGGAATAACCTCCAAATTGAAATTTTCCTTGGCCTACTTCCCCTGTAGCAATTTGAAAGCTGAGGATCTACAATATCTTATCTTGGAAGCAATTGAAAGGCTTGAGGGAATGGATTGCAGGGTGCTTGCGGTGATTGGTGATGGAGCGAGTACGAACCGCTATTTCTTCAAGTCAAATTTCATTCAAGAACAAGCAGATTCGATCTCTTATTATAGTTTTAATCCATTTTCTAGAGAGGTTGCTGACCGACCTCTTTATTTTATTTTTGATCCTCCACACCTTCTAAAAACATTTCGAAATGCTGTTGAAAGTAGTTCCATTGATAGCAAGACCCGAATATTGCGGAAGAACAACAAACACATACTTTGGGCCCATCCAAAAACATTATATGATAATGATTGTAAACGTATTCCTAGGAAATATCCGAAGTTAAAGTTTAGACACATCAAACTAGATAGCTATGGAAAAATGAGAGTAAAATTAGCAGCTCAAGTAGTTTCCGCCACTGTGGCTGCCGGAATGGAACAGGAAATAGGGGAAGAGGCGAGTGAAACTGTAAAAGCATTCAAATTAGTGAACAAATTCTTTGATACAGTGAATGTTTCAAACTTTGAACATGCATTTCACCATCGGAATCCAGATATGAAACCATTTCAGTCCCAGAATGATGAACGCCTTAAAGTAATAACTACGTGCAGACAGTAGCAACACTAAGGGTAGGCTGAGGTAAACTATAGGTTATAGCCTACCTGTGATTTTGACAGGGGCAACATATTTATGAAATTAAGGGCGTTGCATTCTTTCTGGTAAACCAAAATTGATCCTAAGAATTACCAATTTAATGAACTCTATCCATTTTATGGTAAAGCTTTAACTAACATAAATTTTTTTGATGGCACTTATAGTAGTTTTTAAAATTTAATTTAGTGTTTTAAAACTTTTTGGTTGAAACTAAATTTCATAGTTTTCCAAAACAAAAGAGACATAGGGAACAGTGCCATAGTGAGGATTTTGGTATTTTACTAAAAATATTTAAAAAAGTTTTATGACCATAAATGGGGCACAAATTTCTTAGCCTACCTGTGGAAAAAGCTTAGCATTGCTACTGTGTACAGATAATTATTTTAATGTAAAACTGAAAGAAACAGGCTCTAATGGTTTTTAATTTTCTTTAGTGGTTGGAAACTGATTTTGTGAACTACTTTGAAGAATGGGAGAAAGAAGTATTGTCACTACCTGGAAAGCTTTCTGTTAAGATGAGAAAAATGATGTTAATTCCTAGTGAAACATCTGAAGGACTTAAGATTTCTGGTACTATTATTGCACACCTTTAGTTTTGTTTCAATTTAGATTTAACAAACCTATTTTAAACAGCCTTGTCAATAGTGGCTATAGTCAGATTTCTGTTGTCCCATGGAGCTAAATATATTTTGACAAGAAAATTAAATCAAGACGCCCTGGAGCAAGAATTTGGAAAACACAGAAGTCTTTGTGGATCGAACACAAACCCAACAGTGGCTCAATATGGACAAAGTGTAGCAAAACTTCGATTATTGAAAGGAATTGTCCCAGAAACATTAAGAGGAAATACTACTATTGAACATAAAAATTTTTTAATAAAAATGTTGTAAAATAATAACTTAGATAAAAATATTACGATATCACAAATGTTTCTTATTGGTATTATTCGGCCCTAATACAGTTCGTAACTTTGCTTGAGCAAATATAGACTTATCATTTTGTCGTTGAAATGTTTCTGTTAGATAATTGGTAAATGCTTTACCATGAGTATTAAAATATGTTTGTGTGATAATTTTAAAACATTTTTCTTGGCATTCTAATGGCAAATTTTCTGAAATTAAGTTCCAATAGTTCATTATAACCGTGTTATTACGAAGTTCTTCTTCCGCATCTTTCTTACGGTTTGTATTTTCAACAGCTGCTGAATCGTAGTATTTTTGGGCTATTTGAGCTATTTCATAAAAAAAGCGAAAGGTTTCTTCATTCAAGTACTTTAAAGCACCACGGTCTATTGCTTTTGTCCATTGCGCATACTTAGCTAACGCATTTTTATCACCACCCTGCTTCATGAGTTTCAATATAAATTCATCCCTTATCAGTGGTGCAATTTTCATTTTCTTCAGTATTTTTTGTAGCTTGTTAACAATGAATCCTCCCACATGGTGGACACCTTCAGTTGATAGATTTTCTTTTTCTCTTCCATTGCACACTGTAGTGTTATTCATATATGCACTCTTCTTTTTCTCAGCCTCCACGTGAAAATGTACAACACCAAGAAAACGTCTAAGTAGTGCCGCAGCGCAAAATCTGCAGGCCCAATCTTCTTTGAGATTCAAATTTGGAACCTATAATATAATTTTTACAATTATTTTAAAATTAACAATACCAGAAATATATAATACATCTCTTGGCTCATACTCAATAGCATTTACTACCCTACTAACTTAAAATGTTTTCGACAACTCAAAACCCAAAAAACAAAACATTCAAATCATAAGAAAAAAAATTGCTAAATCAAATTTGCTGGGTATATTTATGTGTATTGGGCAAATACAACAAAATTACATCTATTATTTACGATTTAATTACAATGAGAACCCATCCATGGTGCTGCTGACTATTCTTATCTACAGTGCCACAAATGGACTAAAACTAAATCATGCCCTACAACAGTTTTGTTCCCATTTAATCAGCATCAAGTATGTTTTTTCAGCTTTGACCTTCGAAGATATAAATTTCATTTTTGAGACATAGATTGGTACTTCTATTCATAGAGATATATTATATATACATGTGCAAATACATATTTAACTTGGAATATTTACTTTAAATTTAATACAAAATTCATAAACAATAAACTGAAAGGCTCTATGTAATTCCTGACTTTGAAAAATTTTTCCAAGTTTGGAACTAAAAGTGTTAGTTTCCATAATTTCACTGCTAATGTTAAGAAAGGTTCCCTTTACATTAGAGAAGTCCTCAGTTGTTCCTCTACTAATTACGCAATTTATCACATCTAGAAGTTCAATTTCCATAGGAGAATCTTTAGTGTTATTTAGTTTTTCAAGAGCTTCTTTGCACAGTAATGTAAATTTATTTGATATGAGATCTGAAAAACAACATGTAGGGTGGGATGATATAACTTCGAACACTTTTTACAAATCGTTTAATAACATAAATGATTTTTAATGAAAAGAAAAAATTCAAGGGTGCATATTAAGAACGTTCCTTAAACACATTCTCCCTCGATTTTAGATTTCTAACGTAATTAAATTTAAACTAATTCAATTTCCCCAAAAACAGTACTGAAGGCTAACTCCGAACACTTACTTTCCAACTCTGAATACCAGAGAAATTACCCATTTTATAGGTAAGAAAGGTTTATGAAATTCTCTATTTTCTATTAGCTTATGAACTTACTGTATCCGTGTATATACAGGATGTAAATTAAGAACCGAATTCGTGATCAAGAGTTTTTTCAGGTACGATGTCTTTAACATTCGCGAAACCTTATTTATTGGGCCACAAATCATTGGCGCAAATCAAAATTAAAACTTTTTAAAATGAATAAGTTGGGGGTAATTTTTTCAAAGTTGTACCATTTTTGGATCGTTTTCTAAAACTTTATGAAATATTTTTTATGACATTCCACAGTGCCTAAGCTTGAAAACGAAGTATTCCTTGTCCATTCTGATTAAACCAATTTCAAGATATGAATTTTTAAACAAAAAGTATTCAGAGTTACAACTGTTTAGAGTTATCCACTCTGACTATATTTTTTTTAAAACTTGACTTTTCCTGTATTATTATTATTATTTTACCTTTGATCAAAAACTTTAATCACTTCGTGTGCATTTCTATTTGGCCTTTGAAAAGATGATGAAGATGTGGTTGTAGCTGAAATTTGGGAATTAGCAATGAGAGGTTGTTGGGTTGCATCTCTTGAAATGAGCTGCGTTGTAATTGCATTTTGTTGACTTGAAATTGCGAATGAGTCAGTAATGCCATATTGTTGAGGTGTACTAGATGAAGGAGCAACAGAAAAAAGTTGATTTGAGCTTGATAGAGGACTGTTTACAATAAACTGGGAAGGCCTAGTTGTTGTATTATCGGAATTGTTATTATTTATTGCATAGCCTGAGGTACTTTGAACCTTCTCTGTCTTTTCAGACCTCAGTTTGACAATTATAGGCTATAGAAAGGAAAATAATTCAGTTAAAAAGTTAATTGCCTAATTGTCAGTAATCAAAAGATGAAAGTATATTTACCATGTTTAATACGTCAAAAACTAAATAGGAAAAGTTTAAGGATTTTATTGTATTATAATTTCTTTATTTAAATAAGATAGTTGGGCCTTGGAGTTCCCATCCAACTCAACGCGATAAAAAGTTTGCCCCCTCGATTTCAACTTCTTTTACCGACACCAGATGGCAACGGTAAAAAATCGGCATCGCCCATGTAGCGTAAGAAATATTTAGCCCATTTCAAGTCCCGTATTAGTTTGTCCATGATCTAAACAAACCTAAAGTTGTGTTTATCACCGTAATGTGTCGGGAATCTTCATCAAGAACTATTTGATTGTACGCGTCGCGCAGGTCTAATCGTGCAAAGACCTTGCAACCCGTCAGCGTAGAAAAAATATCATCAGTTTTAGCATATGTAACATAATCACTCATAAGTATGCCATAAAAGTATTTTCGTTAATGAAACCTTGTTCACGGGATATGACGTAAATTACGTCACTTACAATTCCGTGACAAAATACGCGTCATCTACTTTACTGATTGGAAACGGAAGTTAGTGAGAATTCATCGCACGTTTCTGGCTTTGCCTAAGTCAAGTTTAGCTCGTGTCTCGCGATCACGAGATTTTGTTTCCTGGGTAACCTTTTCAATAGCGCAAGGATTACCCGGGTAGCAACGAAACGTTTCACGTTCGTTGATTTGTGGTTTTGTGGTCAAATTGACGTTTTCTCGTTTTTAATAACTTTATATTCGACGTTGAAAATAAGTGAATATTTCACAACTTATCCACTGCATAAATGTTAACGTCCATGTAACGTCATATTATCGTTTAACATAGATCGTAACGTTTTCGTTATTTTATATTAAAATCAAAACGTTTTGCTAACGTTTTTACTACAGACAATCGTAGGGGAGGCGAAATGGTCTTCGTTAAAAAATATACCAAAACATTTAGCATAGCTCAAATGCTTGGGGGCATAAATTTGGCCGCCTTATGAGCCGAACCTGCAGGCAACAACAATGCTACATTCTTTATCTTTTAGTGTAAATTTGAACTATATTGATATTATTGTGACCGTACTTTTGACAAAAATTACCCACAAATTTACTTAATAGAGTTGCCAGCAGCCAACTGAACTTGCCTAAATGTCCACCTTAAAGTAGCAGATTATTCTGACAATAAAGTTTGGTTTAATTCAGGAAATTCTTGTTATTAAAATAAATCAAATATTATTTAATTAATTAGGTAGATTTAAATAAATTATTTACTTATTTAATAATAAATTGAATATTCCCACCATATTACGTAAGTACAGCCGACTTAACTGCCATCCAATAAAAATTGAGTTTTACGTATGACAACCCTGTTAACGGTTTTTATCCGGAATTGAAATTTCAAACGACGCAAAAAGCTTTCCTCAGTTCCTGGTATTCTCTAAATATTTTAATATGGTTTGCACGTTATAAGAAATTTGTTAGTACAAGAATTCAATTTTTTGGTATTTTAAGTTTATTTTCTGCCCGGTGATTCAGTTCCTTATTACCGAAAACCGGAAAGGTACTTAAAGTTAAGCTCAAGTTGCTCAACACTAATTAATATGCAAAGGCTTAATACGCAAAATTTTTGGTTTCATTGAAATTTGGCAAACAAAATGGTGAGTGGAAGATCTTTCTATCTATTTTTGAATTATTTGTATTATACTATGAAAATCAACCGCTACTTAATTCTAGTGTCTAATTTTCATGAGCAAAATGTTTCCAATTGATATTTTAAAGTGAAATTTAAGTCTGCTAAGGGGTTGTATAATGAGGATAATTGGTGAAAATTATTACAAAATATTAAATAAAATATATTATTACATGTTTGATGATTTTGATCTAAGGGGAAATTCCATGGAAAATTGTAAATTTTTAGGGACTGAAGAAAAATGAGATTTTAGACCAATGTGGCAAATAATTTATAATACTTTTTTTACTAGAGAAACTCATGAAAATTGTAATTTTACCAGAGTATAAAGGTATTATTGGGCTAAAATTTTGTGTTACAACTAAGTAACATTAGAACATTACTGCACTAAAATATCGAGTTTTTAACTTGTAAAAATACTGATTTTTAGCTTTTTTACATGCGATATTTCTTTATTAGCAGCTATTAGCCATTTTTACCATATTTTGCACTATTTTTTTACTGGCCCAGACTTCTGTAGAAAAAACTAGCCTCTTGGTATCATTGGTTAAATTTATTATAAAATATTAGTTGAATAGACCCATATTTGATGTTTTTGATTTGCGACATTCAAGTAATTTCTTTCAAAACAGCAGGGGTTAGTCAAGTTTTCAAAAGTACAGTTTTCCCAATTGATATTTTAAGGTTAAATTTAGAGCTTTGAAGGGGTTAGATAATGAGGTTGGTCAGTTAAATTTATTATAAAATATTATTTAAATGGATTAACCCATATTTTATGTTTTTGATTTGTGACATTCAAGTAATTTCTTTCAAAACAGAAGGGGCTAGTCTAGTTTTCAAAAGTATAGTTTTCCCAATTGATATTTTAAGGTGATATTTAAAGCTTTGAAGTGGTTAGATAATGAGGTTGGTCAGTTAAACTGGGCTGGTCATAACAAAATGGGTTTTATAACCCTACTTCTGAAAGATGTTGTTATTGGTAATTTTAATCAACTGTATTTCTTAGATTAAATATTTTTGCAAGTAAATTTTTTGTTTTATAGCTGCAGTACGGTCAAACGAGTGCTTTAACAAAGCGGATGAGTTTGTAATTGCAGCTGCGATTAAAATATTCCAAGACTCGTTTGAAGAGCCGAAAACAGCTTTCTAGTACCCCGTGAGCTCTACAGTAACTTCAGAATCATCTTTGACTGAATCGAAAGAACCAACAGATCCTACTGAAAATGCAGCAAAGACAGCTAATGCTGAAGCTCTCAAGCTCTTTTTAAACATGGGCTAGATAAAACCAGGCTTATTGCAAGATTCTTGTTTTGTTAATGTGTTTTTTTTTAAATATTTAATTAGGCGTACAAGACTGTCGCTAATTTTTTTAGTATTTTTATTAAATCATACCAAACCTTTTTGAAACACCACGTGAATGGACAGTTTCTAAGTAATTTTTTTTTTATAAAAGTTTGTTTTAATAGATAATTGTTTTGAGAATATTTGTTCTGCAAAAATATATATTTTTTAAGAAATTCAAAATTTGATCTCAACTAGCTAATCGTTTAGTTTTTTCTGCATTTAGACTAACGATTCCATTTATCTAAGATTGATTTTGGTAAAGTGTTTTGTTATGGTTAAAATGTGCATGCTGTGATAACGAGTACCGTATTGACCGCAACCTAGAAAGAAGTTTTGTCGACTAAATAGAAAATGACTAAATAGAAACTACCTCGTTTTAAAAGTTATATAAAAAGTAACCTGATATTAAAATCTTCATAAAAAGGATCTGATACTTAAATAAACAAATTGAAACAAAAGTGCCTTCTTTAAAATACGCCTAGTGTTAAAAGCAATCATTTGATTTTATTAACTAGCATTTGATGTTAAAATCTACCACAGGGTCAACTGTGGTTAAGTGAAATAACTTAAGCAAAAAAAATATTTTGTTGTTAAAAGTTTAAAAAAAGTTTTCGTAAAATTCATTTTATGGTTTTTTTATTGTATTTAAAAGCCGTTAAAATAAAATATCGTCGTTATTCTGTGAGTGTGACGTTTCTACAACCGTTTTAAACATCGTTTAATTGCCAGACATTTTCAACGGATTCATAACGTTTTTGTTTAAATTGGTATCACGTTACAAAAACGTTTTAATAGAGACGTTCTAAAGACGTTAAAATTAATATCGTGGATATTTGGTGAGTATAAAGTTGATCATAACGTTTTTTCACCCGTTTTATCTGTCGTTTTATTGCCGGACATTGTTGACGATTTCATAACGTTTTTTTAACAACAAGTTTGTAACCGTTTTACAACCGTTAATCAACGAAATTTTGCTACCCGGGATATAAGCATTTTTTCATTTTTGGGTCCGCTTAATGTATGTTCCGCGTGAAACAAGGTCTCATTGAATTTTTTTCAATGGAAATGTTATACAGAGGCATACATATGAGTAGTTTTGTTACATATGGTTTTAGGCATAGGATACTGAGCTATGTGTAACGCAGGGTTAGCTGTTGTTTTATAATCTCCACATATTCTCACTAGCTTTGGTTGTCCACGTTTTTGCGGTTTCAATGATGCCTGAAAACTCCTATCTTCTTATTTCATCGTCTACAATTGCTTTCATGTGCGTATAGAATGGATCTAGCATGACAAAATTTTGGCTCATGGTCTGGTTTCAATGATAACTTGACCTTTACTCCCTTCATCTCCCCCAAACCTGGCGAAAATAAATCTTCATATTTGTGAAGGATGGTGTCCAATGTCTGTTTTGGAGCAGCTGTAGTCTTGTTCACTCGTACAGCCCCTCTTAAGACTGAAGGTATGATATCCAATGTGGAATAGAGGCACGTTTGACCACATAAATTTTCTTGATCATTTCTGATTACCACTACTGGTAAACATGCTTCCTTATTGGCATATCTGATTTGAACTGTGACCTTTCCTAAACTATCAAGAGGTTCGCCAGTGACTGATTTTAATGCTCGTGAAAAAGGCTCTAGTGCAGATGCGTGTGGAATGCTTTTATATGTCGCTTCCGAGATTAAGGTATGGCCCGATCCAGAGTCTACTTCGAATTCTAAATCCTTTCCATTCACCTGGCAAGATATTATTTATCTAGGGGGAGGATCATCTTCGTTAGCTTTACGTGATTCTGCCTCAACCATAACTTTGTGCACAGGATACTCATTGATAGGGACGCAATCCTCATCAGTTGAGTCTTGATTACTAACTTGAACAAGATTATTATTCTTGTTCTTCTTCCGGTTAGCCTGTTTGCTATTGTAGGTCGCTGAGTTAGACGAATTGGTAACCGGATTATTTCTACATGCGAGTGCAATGTTGCCCTTCTTTTGACAAGCATGGCATGTAGAATTGACAAATGGACAACGTGAATTTGAATGATTTGTACGCTTAATTGCACCTGAAACATTCAGGATAAGTCTGTCCCTGTGGCTGTGTCTGTTGTGTAGGATTTTCCTTATAGTGGTGCTGTGGTTGCTGCTTCTTTGGATTCCAGTGAAATGAATTTACAGCATTGACTTGTGAAGATGGCGTTTCCTCCTGTGTGTGTGTCTTCATCAATCTTGCGTTGTTTTTAGCTGTTTCTATTTTCTGTACCAGGTCCAGGGCGACCTGTAACTTAATATTGTCCGGCTCGCTGAATAACCTTTGTTGCATGTCATCGTCATTGATGCCACATACAAGTTGATGCATTACCATTTCATCCAAGTGTTTGCCAAAACCACAATGTACCAACAAATATTTCAAAGCTGCAGCATATTCAGCAATCGTTTCACCTTTGACGCGTGTGCGCTTGTTAAAATTTTATCGCTCCACAATGCGAGGTGTCGGATTATAGTGCTTATTAAACAATGCAGCCACATCGGCGTAAGCTGATGTCATCACGGTTTGTGGATGAACTAAACTGTTTAATAATGTCAAAGTTGTAGCCGGCAATACCGATATTAGAACTGCAGTATTCTCAGTATCAGGGGTTTTATTTAAAACAAAATGGGCCTCCAAACGCTGAGAGTATTGTGCCCAAGGCTCCACTTCGGATTTAAAAACCGTCAGCTTCCCCATTTCCTATGTTGTAGTGGTGATTAATTTACCGCTGAAACTGGCTTTGATGTGGTGTTGTTAGTAACTCGATTCTAGAGGGGGTGTTGTGTCGTCTGATTGTTGTCCTCCCTCGTGTACCGTCGTTAGGCTTAATGGTCAGCAACGTGGACGCAAAGGCTTAGCGTTCTGCCACTGGATTCTACTGGAAATTCCTATCTTTCCCAGAAGTTTGAAAATAAATATTGTCTATACCAAGAGGAGTCATCTCCGTCGCCATTGTTATGATTATTCGTTGAAGTAAATGAATGAACTTATGATAAGAATAAAATATAGTTTAATCACTGAGGATCTAAAATTAAGCTCTTTACATTGTGAGTCCTTCCCCTAGAATGGCTATTTCTCCCGCCACCACTTTTTACCTCGCCCGTGCTTCCCCCCTGGCGGTGGTAATGTTAACTTATCATATTATATACTTTTATACACTAAAGTTACTGAAGACAATATGTTCAGTTTTATTTAAGTTTAGGTTTAGGTTATTATTTATCAGCCAATTATTAATTCTATTAAGTAGAGCGTTAGTTTCGTGATAAACAAAGTCAATACATTTTCCACCAAATAACAATGAAGTATCATCCGCGTATAAAAATAGTCCAGTTTTAAATTCAGTGAGGTCATTAATATACAAGTTGAATAATAGGGAGGAGATTACAGACCCTTGGGGATCACCATTTTTCAGGATTTTACCAATAGATAAGATTGAATTTATTTTGGAATAGCAGACTCGGTTATTCTAAAAGGAAATAACAGAAGTTCCCAGAAGAAGTTATCATAGCTAAGCCTTGGAGATATGGCATCTTGCTGTGTAGTGGGTTGCAAAAGTCACTCTACCTATGGTGATAGTAATATTAAATTGCATCGAATTCCTGTAAAACGGCGTAAATTATGGCAAAGACTAATTAATCGTATAGAGTGGAATGCTGCACGGGATGATAAAGTTTGCAGCAGGCATTTTGTTAGTGGGAACCACAGGATGTTGACTGGGTACCAACACTTTCTATGAAAACTATTATAAATAATGTTACCCATAAAAATAAGGATCCAAACAACAACTTCCTTATTACGTAGGGAACACCTCCGTATATATACAGACGAATGACCTTTGATTTAGTCATAAAAGTACATAAAAAAATAGATAACCTCCTTATCACAATTATATAGTGAGGTGTTTTCTTAGAAGGGATTTAAAATGGGAAATGGTAGAAGCCCCAGTGATCGAGTCAGGTTTCTCAGGTAGCGAGTTCGAGAAAACGGAGGAAACCGCTGAACGATAGAAAATTAATTTAAATTAACATTAGTCTGACAATGGCCAAGGTCAATTTTCCTGGAACTGCTACGAGTGACCCGATCACTGGTGGTTTTAAAACGAAAAGGGACTGATCGGGGTCGGTTAGTTTTTTATACAGATTAACGAGGTCGAGGAAGGAGCGACGATCGAACAGAGACGGCCAATTGAGAGTGCAGGGGCGTAGGAACGTTCTAGAAGTTGGAGGGGGCAAAGAGAAACCAAAAGGGGTCTGTAGAATGGTTTTGATTTTTTAATGGAGTGTAGCTTCTCCGAATACACGTGTGCATTTTACTACTATGTAAATTGGCGGGAAAAGACTGAAATTTGAGGTTCTATAAGTTTTTATGCTTTTAAAATGAGAATTTGAGCCTTTTGAAGATTTCAACTGACCAAAAAGTTGGAGGGGGCAATAACATTAGTTGCCCCTCACAGCAAAAATTCTAGGGAGTGGAATTGCCCCCCTTGCCCCCCCCCTGGTTCCTACGCCCCTGTGAGAGTGGCAATTCGTTGCTCACGAGATAGGGACCTCAAGGAATAAATTATTTTTGAGGCACCTACCTGGATATTGTCCAACCGATTTATACTGTCACGGCAACCCGTCAAATGTCGTGCATTTTCTTGTGTACATTTTTCATTGGTTAGAGGCTAAAAATCTATATACTATTAAATTTTAATATAAGCAATTTGGGGGCCCTTTGAGCTGGGGGCTCTCGGCGATCGCCCACCAGCCACCCTGGCCAGTCCGGCCTGGCTATAAGAACCTTAACTTAAGCAGAAACTTTCCACCCCTAGTTTGTGGGATCTAGTTTTGTTATGTCTTAACTTTGTTTGAAATAACTCAAAACTATCATACAAGTTAAATTAAGAACATAGTAAAGTTTAATAACTGAAGAGATAACAACATTGTGGTGAATCCTTGTTCCCGCGTGCCGTCTGCCCGACTACCTCTACCGTCTAGCGTCCTCATGCGGCCAATTGATTAACTATAGCTATACAGTGCTTACATATACAACAATTACCCTTTTTGTTATTTTTTTTTAAACAGTTTTCGGTATAAAAAAAAGTCACTTTTGAGTTAAACTAAATTTCATTGATGAGACGTCTCGGGGGGCGTCTATCACGTCGGAGGTTGTACCGTGGTAATGAAGGGGGCGCACCAGCAGCATTTGGCGCTTGAATCGCTCGTGGGTAATCATCATCAGTGTCATCAGAATTAGTGTCATTCAATGTGCCACCATCATAGCGTTTGAAATGGGACACGTTTCGCGTTATACGGCGATCTTTATTCTGAGCAGTGATCATCGTTCCTTTCACTTGAGTGATTGCCATCGGCTTAGGATCAAATTTTGTCGTTAATTGGTGTCGTTTTTCTTGTTTCACGAGCATCGAATCACCAACCTTCAACTGTGATTGCTGAGCTCGTCGTTTTTGATCAGTATAGATCTTGGCTTTTTCCTTTTTAGTAGCGTCTTTTTCTCGGAGGGTTTTGGTATTTGGTACCGTCGTAGGTACACGAGCGTCAGGTATTTTTGATCGAATTGATCGACCAAAGAGTAATTCTTCCGGGGAAACTTCCGTGGTGGAATGTGGGGATGAACGATAGTTCAAAAGGAATGTGTGAATGTCGCTCTTGCAATCAGTGCCTTCCACGCGAGACGCTTGGAGAACCTTACCCAATGATCGCATAAAACGTTCAACCATCCCATTGGCTTGGGGCCATCTCGGCGTTATCTTCTTATGACGGAAACCCATTTCTCTTGAAAAGTTGGAGAATTCGTGGCCATTGTAAGGTGGACCGTTGTCTGTTTTTCACACTTCTGGTATGCCAAAGGTCGCGAATGTTTTAAGTAATATGGGATGAGCAGCCACGAAAGATGTCGACGAGACTCGTTCGACGACTGTAAATCGGGAATATTCATTAGTCATTACAAGTAGATAGCTTGCGTCAGGTAACGGACCATGATAATCAAGAGATATACATTGCCAAGCATATTTTGGTAGTTCAGAAGGGACCAGAGGCGCAACTGGAGGTGAAGTTCCGGTGATTTGACATGGCAAACAATTTCGAATCATTTTCTCAATTCTTTCGTCGATACCTGGAAACCAAACTTTTTTACGAACCATCGACTTGGTTTTAACTATCCCTTGATGCCCTTCGTGAGCGAGTCTCAAGATACGATCCTGGAGCGGAGGAGCGATGACCAGTTTCTGATCCTTAAGTATTACTCCATTTTTCTCATTTAGCTGGTTCCTGACTTTCATCAGTGCCACCAGGAATTCAATATCAATTCCAGCCGTTTTCCTAGCTGTAGATACATCCCAGCAATTAGTTTGGATATATTTCAAGGCAAGTTGCATGGTGTTATCCGTAGTGTTTACTTTAAGGATGTCGTCTATGGTTAAGCCGTGTGGCGTTGTGAGAGCGCACACTTGTGAAACAAAATTTTCGGCAACCTTACTGAGGCGCAGAGGTTTGGTGGCGTCAACTTCGATAGGATGGCGCGAAAGAAAGTCCGCAGGATTATCACAACCCTTCCGATACTGTACTTGAAAATCATAACGCTGTAGACGGAGACCCCAACGCTCTATTCTGGCAGGAGGTTTAGACAGCGGATTATTAAAAATATATTCCAACGCTTTGTGGTCGGTGATCGCTGTAAACTTTGCGCCGAATAGATATAAGTGGAAGTGTTCCACTCCCCAAACTAGAGCGAGCGCCTCCTTTTCAACCTGAGAATACCGTGTCTCTACATCTGTGAGTGCTTTGCTTGCATAGGAAACAATAGACATGTTCCCGTCGGAATCTTCCTGTGACAAGATTGCGCCAAGTCCAACAGGGCTGGCGTCCACTGTCAGATATGTACTTAACTCCGGATCGAAATACCTAAGGATTGGGTTATTCGTAATAGCTTTCTTAGCCGCATTGAAGGCTGACTCTTCCAAGCTGGTCCACCGAAATAATGTCTTTTTCCTGGTAAGTAATCGAAGGGGCTCAACGATGGTGGTCAAGTTAGGAATGTAGCGCAAGTTGGCGGCGACGCATCGCGAATGGCTTTAACTTTCCGATCTTCGGGGGCGCATCCGTTTTGGCCAAATGTGTGGCCGAAGAACGTTATACTTGTTTTTCCAAATTCACATTTTCGTTTATTGAGGGTAAATCCATACTCTTTCAAACGATTTAAAACTTGTTTTAGAGCCAAATCGTGCTCTTCTGGGGTCACTCCAAAGACGATGAGGTCGTCACTTACATTTTCGGCATTCTCGATATCGCTGATAACTTGTTCGATTACATTTTGGAAAATCTCGCCGGCTGAACAAACTCCAAAGTTCAAACGCTTATACCGGTATAGCCCTTTGTGGGTCGAAAATGTAGTAATGCTTCGGCTATCAGGATGAAGCTCCAGTTGGTGATAGCCATTTTTAAGATCAATTTTGGAAAACTATTTAGCGCCACAGAGTTTGATAAAGATATCTTCGAATGTCGGCGTGACGTGTCTTTCTCGAGCAATTGCTTTATTGGAACAGCGCATGTCGATGCATAATCGAAGTGCACCCGGCTTGTCAGCTTTAGGGCGAGGGACAAGAACCGGTGGAGATACCCAAGGTGTTGGTCCAGTAGCTGTTTCAATCACATCTTGGTCCACGAGAGACTGTAACTCCTCTTCGAGCGGTTTCCGCATGTGTAAAGGTATACGTCGATGACGTTGAGCCACTGGCTTAACCGCTGGATTGATGCGCAATTTAACTTGAAAATTTTTCATTTTACCGATGCCAATGAAAAGCTCTTTGTATTCCTCAAAAATATGAGAATCAGCGTTAATTGTGTTAATCGTTTGCAAAAGGTGAAGATCTGAGCTAGTTGTATAGCTTAATACTGGTAAAGGTTGTCCGTGTCTGGAATTCATGACATAAACATCTGCTTTAAGACGTGTCGTGTTAAACTGAAGGGTAGCTTCGAACTTGCCATCTAATTTCAAGGGCACACCAGAGTCATAAGTGAAAACTCTCTTAGATGTGTTCTTAAGGTTCGGCAGTGGGTCTATTTTCAGAAAACTTGCCGTTTCATTCCTCGTCGAATTTGCGTCATTAAAAACTAAAACTTTATTTTGCAGTGTATTATCTTTGTGTAGTATATTTTTCTTTTAGCAACGTGTAGGGCGAGCGAAAAGTCCTTCGTGCTTCCAAGCTTAATTTGCATTTTTTTACATTATACATTTTACTATCAGCGTTACCGTGATAGGGTTTGGACAAAAAAAAGCCAGCAGTTGTTTTTAGTAGGATTCCTCAGAGCTAATAGTCAGTGCCGGATTAAGAATTAGGCACACTAGGCACGTGCCTAGGGGCCCCCGAGGGTCAGCGGGCCCCGAAAGATCCCACGTCAATACGCTAGTTCAAAGAATAAGTTATTTGAAAAAAAAACATTAAGCTTATTTAAATTTAATAACAGTTTTACATCATGTTTTTTCAAAATGAAAACAATCAATAACTTTGAAACTATATTGATTCTTTTTTTAATATTTATAATATAAATGAAATATGAAATACTATTCCGAAAAACACTAAAAAACGAATTCGAGTAAGTCGAGATAAGGTACCGCGTAGCAGTGGCGGACTGGCCATAGACTGGGCCTAACCGATGGCAGGTGGGCCCCATGATAAATTTGGTCAGTGGGACACCTTAAACCTTCAACAATATGTCAACATTATAGTAGCTTCAAAATATAATAGAAGTTCCAAAACTTTCAATATTAAATTATATTTTTACTGAATAAATTAATATTTTATTTATAAAAAAAGTTCCAATGACATCGTCGGGGTGCCGAGGCGCTGGCGGTTCAGCGTGGATTCATTTTCAAAACAATTTTAACCATTTTTAACACATTTTTAAAAGTTTGGCTAAGCCCAAGTACTCGACGAAAGAAACTACGTAGTTGAACAGTACTAAGTTACGTCTTATATTTGGCAGGGTCCCACACATTTAAGAGTAAATGTGTTTGACCTAATAATGGACCGCATTGTCCAGTCACTAGATTCACGTTTTTTACAACACAAAAAGTTGTATAAAGATTTATCTTGCTTGGACACAGCAAATTTTAAAAATATTACAGAGAAGGGCCTAGAAGATGACGCCTTGGATGGTGTTAAGCTTTGTCCACGAATCAGTAAAGATGAAGTTATGTTGGAATTGCTTTTTTTTTGCTTCGAACTTCGACGTATTAAAATTATTGCTTAATTGAAAAGGAATTGTTAGATGAATTGGATGTAGAAGCAATTATTGACAGATTCGCACTGTCATCTAGTGTATTCCAACGATTACTCAAAATATAGTGGAACATGAAACATGCTTTTAAACAACCGGTTAATAAGTAAAATTTCGGCATTTGTCTAAAATATAAACTAAAAATAACAATCTGTATAATTATGTTTACATATATTCCCTTTAATATGTTATCTGTAATTATTAAAAACATTATATAGCTAAAACATTTCTTTTATAAATGGCGACGAACCAAAGAGTATTCCAATTGAAAGGAACTGTTACAACTAGGTGATATATAAAATGCTATGGCTCAATAAAAAATCGGGATATATTTTAAGCGAGACAAGGGAACACCTATATTGTGGGCTTAGTAGTCCAAAAGGAAGAGGCGTTGGGACCGCAACCCACAGGTCGCTGGTTTGATTCCAGCCTGAGGCATGCCAAGTGGTATTCCTTTATTTAATTAAAAATATTATAGCATTTATCCTTCTAGTTTTCGGCAGTAGCGTAGTTCGCACAAAATTGAGTAAAAATAATTAAAGCGAAAAAATTATTAACATAAAACAATATTTCAGGGGCGAATGTTCCTTTTTCGGAGGGTGTCTCCCCCTGTCTACGCCTCTGGTTTTGGGTGGGCCCCCTTTGACCCCTGGCAGTCCACACTTTTAGACCCAGTCCGCCACTGCCGCGTAGCCTCTATTTCGTTTTACGGTGATCTATAGAGGTAGAACCATACCAAAACGACTACCTTGTAACCTTGCATAACCAATCTCTTGTCCACTCTGTGACTCCGTGTCAGGCCGCTCAGCATAGAGGGGGTTGCCCCACCCTTGTTCATTTTGTTTGGCCCCAGCATAGTTTTTTATATAAACATCGTTAGGATTTGAATTGACTACATTTTCCCAGCATTAAACAAATATGAATAGTCTAACTATAATTTGGATAATCATGGTCCAGTTATTACTTCCTTTAAGTGGGTGCTATGGCATTTTTATTTATTTTTTGGTTTAAGTTACGTTGTGAATTGTCACTTATGGAATTCAGGAACGTATGTAATTAAGTGCTTCGTCTTAGAGGGGTAGGGCGAAAAGTTAGGGTTTTGCCTACACTGAGAGAAATTTCTACTGCATAAATTACAGAAAATATCTGGCAAACCATCATTCCAGAAATGTTCTGATTTCTTTACAGATATTTCCATAATAAAGGTTTACAGAAACCAACTGCTTTTTTAACAGATAAAAAAATGTTTTTCACTTACAGATTAATTATATAAAAATTACAAATATGGCATACCGTTCTGTAGGACAAACTGAACAACCTGTGTTTTTATAAAACATACTTCTGTAAATATGGCATACATTTCTGTAGGATAAACTGAACAACCTGTGTTTTTATAAAACATACTTCTGTAAATATGGCACACATTTCTGTATAACAAACTGAACAACCTGTGTTTTTATAAAACGTACTTCTGTAAATATGGCATACCGACACCGTTCTGTAGGACAAACTGAACAACTTGTGTTTTTATAAAACGTTCTTCTGTAAATATGGCATACAGTTCTGTAGTACGTCTTATGTGTTGCAAAAAACGGAATTCTGTAAACATTTCAGATAATTTCGGTAAAAAACACTTAACCCAGGTTTTCTGAAATACTTTGAATTCGGTTTTTTAAGGAAACTTCTTTTGAAAAACGGACATTCCGTTGTGATAAAAAACCTATATTCTGCAAATATTACAAAATATTGGATACAATTTCGAAAAAATCATTTATTCATGAGCCAATTTCCCAAAATTACTACAGGATTTTATTTTTAATTAATATCCAATCATATTGGGATATTTTGTTTATATAAAAAAGATCTTCACGTTTATAACCTCTTTCGGATTCTCTGGATTTATCTTGGCGATGCATCTATAATATTGAAAGAAAATTAGTTAAACCTTGACCTCAATAATTTATGTTTAGTAGTAGAGTCAGCCCGCATTCAAAGAAAGGACTTATTATACAAGGAAAGATTATTCCCTCTTAATGTTAATACGGGTTGCCAAAACGTTTTCATTTTAAAATTCCCCAACTTTTCCTGGTTTTCCCTGACCGTCTAAAACAATTTTCATGGACCAATCAGTAGAGTAGCTAGGGGGGCGGCACTTTTCACTTCATGGCAACTGAAGCGACGGTCAATACTCCATTTTAAACTAGTTTTGAAAACTATTTCTCTGCAAAAGGTCTAGCTTCGCCACTGGGACCCATAACTTCTTTTGAAGTGGTAATTAAATATGAACAAGAGCACATAATATACTGACATTAGAAAGCTATAAAGAAGTTAAAGACAGTAAATCTAATGTGGTCACCGGCCAGTGATGGTCGTTGTTCTACCCCTGTGAGAACAGTGTCAGAATCTGACAGGCGAGATGCGCGAAACTTCAAAGGGAGAGGAGCGTGAGAGGAGTTTCACAAAGTACGCGTTTCAGATTTGTCAAAAAACGTCCAAAATATTAGAAAATAATTCAATATTATTGTAGTACAGTCCAAAAGAAATAATTCAAACAATGTCATCTTCACGAGTTCTACTACTGTCGAACTATGGTCCCCAGAAAGCTTAGTATGGTTTGCACAATCTTTGCGTCAATGTCCGTCATGTGTTCTACGGCACCCACTCCCATATAGTAAAATTTAGCCAACGGGTTTACTTAATACAATAGGGGTTTCAATAAAATAATAAATAACAAGTTGGCAAGCCAAAATATACCTCTCCTCGGAAGAATTGTCCCTAGTGGTATTAATTTCTCGAGATAACCCTTAAAGATATATCTCCGCAATTTAGAGTTATTTGTTAAAAATATTAACCCATTTCTATCCCGCCCGGTATAAAATTTTAATTATAATTAAAATAATTGAGACGAAACGACCAATTTTAATTTATTCAGAATATCATAAGTTAAGTAGTTACAACAGTAAGTTAGACGTACTATAACAATGCACAATTGAATTAAACCCTTTTACAGAACAAGTTTATCAGTTAAATATAATACGAAGCAAATTTTAATGAAAGAAATATCTACAGAGGCTTTTTGGAATTACTCGCTTACGAAATACTTGCCGCATCTTTAACGCTCATTTTATTTCAACACTCGCCCTTGATGAAGATACCGTAGATATCTGGTAGTGGACGACTCGTTCACTTCCTGTTGACGTTGTGACGCATACCACATGAAAAAGACCAATGCCGTCCAATTTCCAATATCATATAATGACTCGCACACCCAAGAAATCGTAGATATCCAAATATCCACACCAAATGTATTTACAAGAAGCAAAAACCTTACCATAAACAAAGCACAGAGAGCCACTTAACTAACCGCCAGCTTTTAAAGCAATTAACGTTAAATTATCTCCTTTGAATTAACAGAACTATATATAGGTCGTTAAGAAAGTGGACCACCCACAGGGTCTACCCTTTAACCCTCTAATCTCGGCTGACTGCGCTAAAACAAGATTTAACCTTTAAAAAATACCAGATTAGGCCTTCATAAATTCATTAATAAAAAAAGACTTTATTACCTATTATGCTTACGATGCGTGTCTTAATTTCAGTGAATCTAAGCAGCTATCGGTGGTTCTGTGGTAGAGCGCTCGACTGCCAAGCCGAATGGTCTGGGTTCGAAACCTGGGTGGCGCATTTGTTTTTAATCAATAGAGAAACGCTAAATTAGAATTTCTTCGATGCAATAATTTCAATTTCAATTCTATTTCAATTAAACCAAAATTTCGTACTCTATTAAATACGCTTCCGATAAAGCTGAAGGTCTAATTTTCAATAAGGCGTAACAAGTGTCGGTGGTTCTGTGGTAGAACGTCCGCCTGTCAATCAGGAGGTCTCGGGTTCAAATCCCGCCCGATGCGATCGCAAATTGATACTAAGACGAATACCGTGTACAACTGGTGGAAACCCTGCCATTGAACGTTGAGAGGTAGCATTACACTCAGCACTCGGTCCGTCCCAAAGTCATTAAGAAGAAGTTGGAGAGAAAACGCCCATATAAACACAACAGACTCAACATGCACATCCATCAGAACACAAACACAACAAATTCAACACTCACAACCTACGCATAAACATTACAAAAACCGTAATACACCAAACCGTCACGACGGTGAGCGAAAAAACACCATCCAAACCAAACCGCAAATGCATCCGTTAACGCTCACCGTCGCACGGTGGTTTTGCCAACCCTTTGAGAAACTGCGTACGCAGTGATTACACTTTGCACCGAAAATGCGAACGCGTTCGCAGTCCTGACAGACAGACACACCCACAGATCCACCCACAGACCCACCCACAGACAGACACGGTCGTTGTATAACCCCTCCTAGGGGACTTTGTCCCCTCGGAGAGGTAAAAATTAATTAAGCTCACTTTTAAATTAGTGCCTCACCACCTAAGCTCCAGTCTACGTCACTATTTACATTCCTTAACATCAAAACTGGAACATTAAAATCGTATAACTTTAACTTACGCTGCGCTGCAGTTTCGACACTAACTTCAGTCCGGAGTCATGAGCAGTGTTGCCACTCTATGATTTACAAAATTCCAAGATCGAGCTCGAAAAAATTCCAAGAAATGACAAGCGCGAAATTTGAAAGCAGAAACGAAAATTAAGCGTGAAAATTTTGTTTTATACAGGTCACCATGTTTTATAAAAACAAAGTAGTGGGCTCAAAATGACTAAATTTAATTATTTAAATTAACTATTTATGTTTTAAATTAATCTTGTGCACTGGAAAAATTCGTCGTCTACGTTATTTTAATTTTGGTAATTTTTGCGCAAGTTGTTAAACTGTAATTTAATAAATAAGACATTCGGTTACCATAGAAACTTCCAGCAACCAACGCGAGAAGTTCGCTAAACTACTGGATTTCCGTCTGCTAATTCGTCTACTCACAGTCTAGAGTAGAGAAAAAACAACGCAATTTTATTTGATGTTGTGATAACTGACCGCTCTTTTTCTGATACATCAAAATAATCACGTGCTTGGTTGATACTTTGCCGTGGCGTTGTTGATTTCTTTTTTTTTTTTGACTAAAGGTTTGAATAGTTCTTTCTATAAAGTAACATGGCCTTCTTGTTTTAATGTAGCTCTTACGTCACTGCATTTACCTTCTCCAACACTACGAGCGCGCGCTCGCATCACGAGGAGCTTCCTATTTTCTAACGCTCGTGCAAATCGCGCGTGCTAAGATAATTCCACCAAAGCTCAGTCTTGTGACGTAAGAGCAACATGTTATACTTCTACTTTTAACAAGTTGGGTAAGCGTAAAACATTTATAGAAAGAACTATTATAAAAGAGGTGAGAGTTGCTTGTCGCGTCATGACACGAGTAGCGACCCGCACAGTCATGCTGCCGTGAGCGACATTTTAAATCGTGCCTAGCTTGTGCGACGACGATAAAACGACCTGACGGATGACAAAGGCTCCGTATGCTTAGGTGGCAAATCTTTGGTGTGGGATTTCACCTAATCTGCTATAGGGTTTATTTCTCAGTAGCATGAATGTTACATAAGTAAGCCTATCATCAAGAATTAACTTTTTAATTTATTTAAAAAAAATTGGTTTACAAAATTGAAACAGTAAAAATTAGTGGAGTTTGTAAAGAAATTCCCCAAGAGACGAGCCTGGTAGGAACGTGTTCAAGACGGCGGCCGCAATGGCTATGCGTTGGCTGATGTGTTCCACGGAACGTGGCTACCCGGTTACTTTCCAAAATTTCCGGTCAGTTGCGGGTTCCAGGGCCAAGCCAAGAGTTTCAACAGCCAAAGCACAGAACTGGAAGCGATGACCGAGGCCCACATTTATTTGGCGTTTTTCTTCAATTCAGCCTGGATGGCGGCCCAGAGAGGGGCTGTAGAAGACGAAGCCAAATACGAAGGCGCTATGGGGTCGGAGCATGTGAAATCCCATACTAATGATTTACCACCGGACCAAGGGACAAGGGTCATGCCATCTGGGCGTTTGCCATCGTCCCTCGACAAACTGCGGGGGCTCGAGGACGGAGGGCACACAGGTGGACATGTCACGAGAGCGCGCCGTACGATGTCCTTGACGGCGGCGTGGCGGGACAGACGACCAGCGTTTTTTTTTGCAACTTTACCATGGGTCCCGAATGATTCGACATGGGCACCACAGTTGCAGATGCGCGGAATGCAGATATGAACAACCAAGCGAAGACCGATGGCGATTCTAAAAGAATTATCGTCGAGATGAGTACCCAGAGACGGAGAAGGAAGCGCGTTCAGCCAGGCACCGGATTCCTTTGAAACGACAGATAGGAGCCGCGCTTTATCGCGGTCGCAAGAGGCGCGTTCCGTTAGGTGTGACAGTGGCTATCATAGGCTTATGGTAATAACCGCAGAAATTTAGAAAATTTCGTTTCTATAAAATATTTATATTACAACTACGGATATACACGTAAAACTTACATTAAATAATTGTAGGGCAAATTACAAGACGAGATCTATAATTTTTGCAGTTTTTGGTGAAAATTACAGTGCCACAAATAAACATTTGGTCATTTTAACAGCCAAAATCGTTGATCATGGATTACAGAAATAGTTCTGTAATCTCTACAGTTCTTAGTACAAATAACAGTTCTGTAAGTAAAATATACATAAGGATATTGTACAAAAATAAAATGACTGAACTGTTTTACTTGCTTACAGAAACGTACTGCAAAAATTTCGCACACATTAATACTGTACAAAAACTCTGTAGAAAGTACAGAAATTTCTCTCAGTGTAGTCAAATATAAAAAGGTTGGTTTTTGGGTTCAAACAAAGTTCAAATAGCCAGATGGGTGGACCAAGGGGCAAGTCCACCCCCTACGCTACTGAGAGCATGGACGCCGGCAGAAATTATTTCAAGTCATATAGCGAACTCGTTCGATGAAATATACAACCTTTACACATACAACGATCCGATAAATGAACGAGCTAAAGCTTAGTAGGAATAGGGATATAAGTTTCCCGAAATTGATGTAACACACATTTCAAGTAACTGGATCACTCTTCTTCGTCACTGCACTCCCCAAAAAGTTCGACAGAAAAAAGAGGTATGGCTAAAGAAAGGGGTGGTGGAGCAATTTCCCCGTTTGCCCACCTCTGTGGGCGCCCATGGAAAAAAAAATCATTTCCCATTTTCAAAATGGTCATTGTGTCAACTCTAGAAAAAGTTGGTTTGCTTAGCTACCCTCTTACTCCATCCTTGAGTCGTCTACTTGTATTAAAGGGGCCCCCGATAGCCTAGTGCCTAGAGGCCCCCAAGGGTCTTAATCCGGCACTGCCAATAGTAATGCCAAAATTTCAGTATCATCTCCAACAACAGCAATGTTTCCGTTAGTAGAAATCTCCGTTTTTACAATCAATGTCATCCGCCAGATTATTTGAGCTTTTGAGATAGTTTAGTTATAAATGACTCTTAATTCTTTGAATTTCAAATACAACTTTCTTGACTAGTAGGAGCTATAAGATTATCCTCGATGGTTAGTTCAGCTGCCATTGCTTTAGAGGATCTCCTCCTTGGCTCATCTCCCTTTGATGAGAGTTCTTCCGTCAAAAACCACAACGGCATTGGCTTTATAATGTTTCGTATCACGATTACGCTCTTCATTACCACGAGGGACTTCACTTGGTCATTCCGTTTCAGTTTTAGTTCATGGAAGTTCTTACCATTAATTTTTTCATGCACAAAATACAAACTTCTTGGCGATTTCCTGGGAGGATGATTTGTTGAAGCGTCTATAGGCAATGCTTTTTGAAGTCGAAAGTTTGGTTTTGTTAACGAAGAACAGTTTCTTCTTCGCCCTCGTTGGAAGTCGTTGCTTGAGTATCGATTGCCCGCGGACTATTTATCTCTCTTGTATAGTCTCGACGACAGATTTTATGAACTCGAACGTGAGAGAAAGATGAAACATTTTCGTGTAAACCACCACCTCTTCTTTTACTAGCATTTATTAGTGTATTCAGTCCTTTCTCCATCCGTACTGTTTCTCTTTCACCGAAATACTTGCGACAAATCACACACTTTTAGAAACAGTCCATGTCTCGAACTTTTAACCGGGCGTTTTCCTAGTCGACGTCCGATTTTTAACCTTCGAAACTGTTTACCCTAAGTTGTGGTTTTTGACTAGGATATACAATTTCAAATACTATACAACGGAGTGAAAGTACGTTTTACAGACGGGCGCGTTGTTTATTGACTTTAGCCGGACAATGCGAAGTCCAAAGTCGTTAACAAAAATGTGTTAAAAACGGCGATTTCGTTTTTAAAGGGAATATTACCTCAAGGTTTTGGTTCGAAATAAAATCATGTTTGCCTAAGCAAGTACCTCGGAAATAATTCATATTTCCGAGAATTGTATATTTTTTTGAAATTCAAAGCTAAAATCAACACTTATCTTGGCAAAATATTTCATCAGAACGTAAAAATAGCTATTAGAAATAAGAGTTGTGTTTCTGAAGGTATTTAATTTTCAAATTTGAGATTTCAACGCGTTATTGTGTGGCATTTATCAGCCTCTACGAAGTAAGATAATATATTTCTTTTTTTCAAAATATAATAAAATTTTTATTTGCTGTATGTGGCAGTGTGACCTTCACACCAACATCAGCAAGGTACATGTAGTGACAACAGTAAATGAATGACAAGTGAAGCAAATAACAGTTGTAAAAATCCACCGAAAATAAAATAAGACACGGGTATTATCTAATATGCACAGCACGCAGTAGAGTACAAAGGTCCGTGATGACAGGGAGTTCACCTTGCTGGACAGCCGTCTTTAATCCCGACATATCCGAAGTAAACCCGCCACTCAACAAGGAGGACAACAGCTTTACACGAAGTCAGGGCCGTAGCCAGGCTATAGATGTAGACCGGGCGAACCGTAATTTCGGAGGGGCGATAAGTATTCAGTGCCGTCTTTATAGATTTATATTTAACCCCTATAATCAATACGCTAGCGCTGACGTTGGTGGTGCTAACACGAGGGTACATGGTATATTGTAGTAAATGTAACTTAATAATAAAACATTTTACAAAGCTATTCGTCGACCCAACCCTCAGTCTGAGTTGATATTAGAAAACTAAGTAAAAAACAAAGCAAAGAAGATATTGTTTTCAAATCATTTTTATGTCTTCAAGGATTGTAAATGCAAACCGAGTATCTGCTGTTTTAAAACAGTTGTAGTTTTCTATCTTTTTGGTTGTTAAATTTGTTTAATAAGTACGGGGCATCTATTTTTTCAGTACGATTTCTTTCAAAGGTAAAAAAAATTAAATTGGCCATCCTTTGGTGCGACATGGAAAGTCTTTGGGGACGGTTAATCGCAGTTAGGGTTGAAAATTTAGACTCGCATGTTGCAGTGCTACAACCAAAAGTGTGAACCGCTGCCATTAGTTCGTAAGTTTCACGAAAAGGTTCTTTGAATTTAAAAAGCACATCTAGTGTCTTTTGGTCTTTACGCTTTAACAAGAAGTCTTTCACAACCACTAATTCTTCTTTTGAAGGGAGTTTTATGCCCGAAAAATAATATTTTATATGTATACATTATTACAAAACCTACTTTATTTAATTAAATCGTAATGTACCTAATTTAGCTAGACAACGTAATTTCGTTATATCTAATTATTCTAGAAATCACAATCAGAAGCTCTTCATTTTAATCAAAAAATTCTTGTCTTGAAGGTGTTGAATTTGAACTTTGGACTCTGTTGTCTGTGGGCAGTCTCTCAGTAAAAATATAATCTATATGAAAAGTTCTTTTGATTTTTCTTTTGTTAGGCCCTAAACTATTGTCATCGTGGTGCTTTGGTAAAAGAGTTTGAGCTTCCCTCAGTACTGACTCATATTCTTCATCCGTTCTCATAGAAGTAATTTGGCAATTAAGATACCTAATTACTTCTATCGCATCTTTCAGACTCGACCTGCGCTGTTGAAATATTTCATCTGCTGGTTTTAGTAATCCGAGAATCTTCTTACACAAAACCAAACAAAACTGAAATTCCAAAGAAACCATAACTGTCTTTATACCTATGCTTTTAGCAATGTCATCACCACTGAATTTACCAGATTTTATGGCGTCAAGCACTCTTAATATTTCGCAATAGTTCGATAACACAACACGAGTTATATGCAAGTGTCCAGACCATCGTTATTCTAAGACCCGCACAATTGATTTTCCTTCATATAAAGCTGCTACTTTACCATTCTGAAAAAATTCGTGTAACATGACACACCGATCAAAGAAATGACCTATAACATCAATTACTGATATGGTTTTAACAACAACCAAATGGAGCCGATGATTGTAACAATGAACATATGGCACGACTTTGCCTAATTTTTTCTGCACTAACGCACATACGCCGCCTTTCTTGCCACTCATTACACTTGCGCCATCATAACACTGACTGAGAAGGTTAGATTTATCAATTCCATTTTCATCTAGAGTTTTTAAAGTGGCCTGCGTAAACGTGTTAGCATCCAAGTTTTTGGTTGTCGTTATGTCCAAAAAGGATTCTTTTACTTGGCCATCTTTTACATATCTTATAGCTATAGCTATATTTTCTCTATTATTTTTATCGCGTGTTCCATCAACTAAAAGAGAAAACCATGGAACGTCAGCATTTTTGATATCTAAAGCTACACTTTCTCGTACTACATCCGCCATTAATTCAATTATGTCGTTTTGTATTTCGGGAGATAAATATGTAGCATTTTTTGGAATATTGGCCGAATACTCTAAAAGATGTTTGTCTTTTTTAGTGAAAATTCAAAAGGTTTAACGAACAAACCCCTTTCAGCTTTTTCATCAATGAAATAGCTGCCTCGAAACGCGAGCTCATTTACAGCCAAAAATTGAATTACTTTAAACTATAGATTTCATATAGTAACGATTCTTCTCCAATACGTTTTCATTCAACAGAGTTGAAACAGACGTAGAAGAATTTGAACGAAGTATTTATTCTTCCCACATTACAGTCGATCTACGAAAAAATACATTGGTACCTAGAACAAATTGCAAGATAATTTTTTTATATTTGTTTCTAGCTGAAAAAAAATGCGCTGATTTCAATAAAAAAACTTTGCCACTCTACCTCGTTTCCTTCCCCCTTTTTGCCCCGCTTTTGGGGTGAAAAGTACTTATTCACCTGTAGCTCAAGTTCTGTATAACTTATTTGGTACCCAAATACATTTTTAGAACGCTCACGTCATTATCTATAATTAAGTTTCTATAGTAAATATCGCTGCGCTTAGCCGTTAACAAGTTGGACGAGCCTAAATGTTTCCCAACACTCGTGTTTTTTTAGAAATACAATTTTATCTGTGTTTAATGAGAAAAAAAATTGATTTCTTAGGAAAACGTAATTGATTAAGGCGAAAAATATTTATTAAGCAAACATGCCGATCATTAGGGAGTGTTGCGCCGTTTTATTGTATGAATAATAAAATTGCCTAAATGCACTACATTTTTATAAAGCCAGCCAAAATTTAAGGCACCATTCAAAAGAGAAATAGAGAATGCGATATAAAATTTAAAATGCAGTTCGTACCTTCCCGCTAGTTCTTCTGCTAGACCTTCTATACTGTTATTTGACCGCCCGAGAGGGCAAAGTACAAATGGACTCGGTGATACGTGTGTTTTCGTCCGTAAGGACAAAGTGCCATTTAAGTCGGAGCGTCAGTCGAAAACAAAAGAGACCATAGTATTGGATATTTTGAGCTTTTAGAGTTAGGATGGATTCTGAAAATTGTGTTTTTTGCAACAAAAAATTAACTGCCAATGCCAAAGCTTTCGGATTAACTGAAAAAGGTATTGCGAGTATACATACAGCGTGTAAAAAAAGAAACGTTCCATATTTTAAGTTAAAAAAAGGCCAAAAAGTTCTTAGCAAATGTCGTTCCGATTTCATCAATGCAAAGTCGTTAGAACAAACCAAGAGAGCCTAGCAAGCTACGACTAGTAAAGCAACTCTACGATCGAAAGTAAGCAAATTTGCATTTGAGAAAAACTGTTTATTTTGTGGAAATGAAGTATCGGAAAATGCTAAAGCGAAAAAATAAGCGTACCCTGTCAGAACCAAAAATTACGACCATACAATACAAAGCATTTGCTTAGAGCGAAATGATTCTTGGGCACTTGAAGTTAAAGGAAGACTAGAAATGTCCAATGATTTACACGCGAGCGACCCGGTTTATCATAAATTGTGTGATACAAATTTTAGAACTTTGCGCAACGTTCCATCGCAGTATTCGTCTAAGGAAAACGACCCACTAAAACATTCCGGAAGACCAATTGACGAAGTAAGGCTACGTGCCTTTAATCAAGTCGCTAATTACCTAGAGGAACTAACTAACTTCCGTTCACGACCTAAGGGATCTCATGGAAACCTATTTAGAAGGGACAGGCTACGAGCCATATTCCGCGAAATACTTGAAGAAAAAATTAATGGATCGTTATGAAGACCAAATCGTAATAACTGCTATCAATGGGAAGGATGACATTGTAACGTTTCGTAAAACAGCTGCCTTTATATTGAACAAACTCCGTGAAACATCTGATACTAGCATCGAAAAAGAGAAGGAACGACTTTATAAAGCAGTAGCAGAAATGATAAGAAGCGATATAAATTGCGCTCAAATAAATACCGGAAAGGATATCCACGCTTCATCACTCGAATTTACCAGAACATTTTCTTATGTTTTTGCGATTTTTATTCACTTTCAAAAACGTTGACGTTAAAATCGCATCCGTAGGTCAATGTATAATGCAAGCTGTCCGACCACGCATTTTAATCGCGCTTAATTAGCTTCAAAATTTGTGGTAGACGTTTTACACGTTATGGGATTCTCCTGTTCCTACGAAGAAGTACAACGCTTTGAAAAATGCGCCGCTAAAAAATCTCAAACCAATGTTGGTGAATTTTCGTCGGAACATTTTGTACAGTATATGGCGGATAATATTGATCATAATATATGCACGATAGATGGTTACGGAACGTTTCACGGAATGGGAATAATATCAGCAATAACACCAGCAATCAAAAATAAAACCGTCATCCAGCGGGCAAAAAAATAGGAAGATGAGATTCTTCAGGCGGGAAAGATTGAAATTTGATTCCCCGGAAAAAGTAGCGCAAACGCAATGTCTTTAATGAAATATACAACTTTACCAGAAGAAAGTTTCGAAAAGCTTCCGACAAGTAATCTAGAAATTGGAATGGCTATATAAAAACAGCCAACTTCGATATACACCCTGGCATCTTTTTGTTACTTACCTATGATTGACATGGATACATCGAATGAAATCTGCATATATTCTACTCTTTCATTTGTGGCCGATAATGCGGCGAAATATAACTCGATACCCATATTAACATTTGATCAGCCACTTTATTTAAAAGTATTTAGTCTTCTTGAAAATGAAGCGCCCAATAGTGAACTTAAAAATATTGTCCTACGACTTGGTGGACTCCATACAGAAATGAGTTTTCTAGGAACAATCGGATATATTATGGCATGGTCTGGAATAAAAGAACTTTTTGAACTAATATACGCGAAAAATACAGTGGTGCATATGCTTTCAGGGGCTGCTGTAAGAGCGCACTTGCTTTTAGAAAGTGCAATATGGTCAATTTTAATTTCAAAGTGCTTCCCGGATTTTTCGAAAAATCCGGATATACCCGTAACTGAATTCTCAGATATTTTAGATGCTATTTTATCGTCAAATATTTATCCCGAAGAAGTCGAATCCTACGATTCACTAAAAATAATTGTCGTCACTCTAGAAGAGCATCTAATTAATCTCAGTCAAAACTCGTTAACTGTCAGATTATGGACTCAGTATTTGGATATGGTTTCTATTTTAAAGTCGTTTATAAAAGCCGAACGAACTGGTGACTGGTCTTTACATTTGAAATCGGTTAGTTTAACGTTGCCATATTTCGCCGCATCTGGGCATAATAGCTACGCGAAATCAGCTAGAATATACGTTCAAAACATGCAAAGACTTGAAAGTGAATCGCCAAAAACGTTCAATTTCTTCGAGGACGGCTATCACGTTGTTAGGCGGTCAAACAAATTTTGGGCTGGACTCTCAACCGATTTAATTATCGAGCAACTTTTAATGAGAGGAATTAAAACATCCGGAGGTTTGACTAGAGATCGTGGTATGAGGGAATTGCAAAGAGATATTTGGTTGCTATCGAGACCAATTTGCACTGAAATGACTAACGCCATGGAAGAACTCACAGGGAAACACAGGCACTCTCGAGATAAACATGTGGATTTGGCTTTATCGCGACAAGATCGCGACAAAAATGACACTAAAGTTCTAGAAGACTTTTTTCTTAAAACCGATCTTTTTGAAGAAAATTCTACATTGAAAAACATTGCGAGTGGAATAGTAGAGAGCGACCGAGTGAACGTCTACGACTCCAAAACAATAGGAGTTCGTATAATGCGTGATATGGATGGGAAAAGTGTTAGTGACTATACATTTAGGAGAAAAAACCAGGCAATTAATATGGAGAAGAAACTAACTGTTTTAATATCCAATGATAACGTAGAAATCGACCCTTCCGTTTTGTTTCAAAGGCTGTTGATATCCGCTCAAGCCAACGAAGATGATTTATCATAAATATTTAATTACGAACTAGGTAACCACCCGGCTTCTTTATTTGACGATAAGGGATATACTGCGTTCAGCTGCTAAAAGCACACTAGCAGATTCATTATGGGAGATAGAGAAGCGCGATAAAGTGGAAACTACTGAAAACGCAAAATACGTACTAGAGGGAGGAAGTTTACTTCACAAATTACCGTGGCCTAGAGGAAAAACGTATTTGGATATTATAAAGTTGAACGTTGACTACGTTAAGAAGTACAACTCGTATATTGTGGTTTTTGACGGTAACGAGTCTGGCCCATCAACGAAATACATTGCTGAAAAGGCGCACGCATACAAATTGTGCGGTAGGAATAGAAGCTCAAACAGACTTTTCATACTAGAAGTCAGTCAGCACCATTACTAGCGGAAAAAACGTGAAAATCACTGATCCGTCATCGAACATCCTACTATATACTACTTTTGGGGGCCATACTTCATCCTGCAATGGTATCATTTACTTCTGGTGCCAACGCCTACGAAGAAAAGCAACGTGGTCCTTAATCTCTTATTTTGTAAGTTCTATTAAAGATGTCCCTTTCTGATAAGTATCTACATTTCTGTACGAGCACGATGGAATGACGTTATATTTCTCGTGGTTCGATCGGCGCGAGGTTCCGATATGATCGAAAGGCCAAGGAATGTTCGTGACTTTTTTCATGTCAGAGTTCCATCACGGCTCCCAGATGATGTAAGTTTCCCACAAAGAATTGATCCGTTTTCAGGAAGACAGCTATTGGCGGTGTGATAAGGCGCAGACCCCTTCCCGGAGATAAAACCAAACCTGCCCGTTCTAAAACTAGATAAAAAGAAAGACATTATATTGATTTCTTTCGCGCGTTCTGGAACTTTCATCAAAATTGTAGGCTTCTGGATTTCGAACCTTTTCCAAAGAGATAAGGCTAGTAATATAGATCCCTATCCCCATAAGTAACGTAACAAGAGAGTAGTATGACACTACAGAAGATTCGAAACACGACACTCCATCATGGATGTACAGGGTGTTTCGTACGATTATTCAAAAATTTTAAGGAGTTGTTGGGGGTGAGTTGAGAAGTATGCCTGTTTTTTCTCCATTTTCCTACGATGAGTTTAAATAGCGCCAGAGAGCTTCAAAGTGTAGCCTACTAGCCCCTGGAAGTAGGCTGCAACCAGCGCAAAACCAAGCAGCAGAGAAACGATAACTTTAAGGTTTGGGTTCGTGTGATAGGTAAAAAAGGACTTTGTAAAGAAATCGAGGTAACCAGCGTAAAAAAGTAAATTTAAACAGTATTTAAAGTACCTGCTGCTTGGTTTTTCGGTTGTCGCAGCCTACTTCCAGGGGCTAGTAGACCACACTTTGAAGCTCTCTGGCGTTCTTTTAACTCATCATAGGAAAATGGGTAAAAAACTTGCATACTTCTCAACTCACCCCCTACAACTCCTTCAAATTTGTGCATAACTCTTTGATACACCCTGTATATAATACTTTTGGATTCCTTACTGCGGGTAAAACGTGGCCAGCAAATGTCTTTCTGCAGTCAGCGCCATCTAGCTGTTGGTTTAATCAAAGGGACATGATGTCACACCAAAGTGAGCCGGAAATCGAGTGGGAAACGTTCATTTACCAGTCTGTCGTCTGCTCGTGAATCCACGCGTATGATTTTAAAGGTCTCGAATATAATTACGTGAGCCTCGGCCACAAATGTCTTGAATTTACTATTCCTGATTTTATTTCCCTGGTGAAACTTAATTAAGGTAAGTTGATTAGACTTAAGCATAATTTGAAATAAACTGTAAAACTACATAATTAGAAGAAAACAACATCTGAATTCTGGAAAGACCGTTAAGAGCCGAGCGGAAACAAGGTTTGAATTTGATCATGCGCAGAAGATCTAAAAACACGAATTTCCGACTCACTTGAAGGGGGGGGGGGAGAGCGTGGCCGAATGCCTTGAGAATCTATAAGCATTATATGTATATCCATGACTCCACACTCTTTTTGTTGACGGAATAATTGCCACGGTAGTTTGATGGAAAGTATTAGGCTTCTAGCTTAGAAAAAATAGCGCCATCTGCTTTAGTACCCGTCAACTAAATGTGTCAGCAAGTGCAAGACGACTAACGGCAGAAACGAACCAAGTGTTTTTTATGCCAAATTTCTGTTTTTACTTTTGAAAGCGTTTCCATTTTCAGTAAGCCTTGGCTGCTCCGTAAAAAAAGGCTGCGACGATTTTATCTGGCAGTTCCAAAGACTAGTAGCAGCTCGCGGGGATTTGCTAGTCCTTGGCGACCTAATGATTTATGTTGACATTGGTAACATATCATTAAAAAGGCATTGGGAGAAATGACTGTGTCATACTTACGACTACTAGAATACTTATGATATCCCAATATACAGTCTCTAATTACATTTCTATAGATATATTTATTTCATAAGTAAAACCGATACGCGGTAGCGAAGTTACAAGTTATTAATTAAGTTAAACCATGTGTAACATAATTACTCATAAGTGTGCCAGAAATAACTTTTTCTCAATGAGACCTTGTTGCAAGGATATGACGTAATTGACGTCACTTCCCAGTCGATAACGGTTTTATCGTCATCAAAACTAGTTCTGGCGGGGAGGGAAGGAACCAGTTTTACGCGACGTTAGTCCGTATTTTCTTTGGTGGCTATGAAACAAGGTCTCATTTAAATTTTTAGTACAGAGATGTTTAACAGAGGCTCACTAATGAGAATTATGTGACATTATGGTTTAACCGATAGGCGGTACTTCATCCGTTAGGCCTTCATGGCAAAGTTACAAGTTAAGGACTTGTACCTTCACCTTGAAGGCCTATCGGCCGAAGTACCGCGTATCGGTTTTACTTATTAAAAAATATATTTCAGTTTCCCCAAACGTTGTTGTTCTTTTTTAACTCTTCGACCGTTAATGGCGGTAAATACCAGTGAAAACGCATTTTTCATCCCATATTTCAAAATAAGTTCCTTCAGAAATGAACCGAATGTTTATAATTAGTCAATTTTATGTTTCGATTCATTAATTTGTCATTATTTCGCACGAATTAAGTCAGTTTTCATATTGAAAGCGCTTTAATTTTCAATGGGCCTTGGCCTTAAGCTAACTCCATAATCAGGTCGATAACGTTTTTAGGTATGAACGAGCTTTAAATTATTTTAATATTATTACGATAATTAATAAAATGATGTGATATAAGAATTATGAAGATATTATTTCCTCCGACTTTGATGAAGATTAAGCTATACAACACTAAGGGGCCACGAATATGCAGCACCGCACACAAGAAGAATGCAACCCGTCAAAAGTTGCGCATTTTCTGGCGTACATTTTTCATTGGTTAGATGCTTTAGCTCCTGCTGCCGTCGGAAGGGGAAAATTCGGAAATTGTCTTCTCCCCCCACCCGCCCGTAAAACGTGCAGCGTAAAGGCTCGTCCAATGAAATTTGTACGCAACACTGTTACACTGCGTTAGCGTGTTTAAAGGCTAGCTGCGTTCTCCTTGTGTTTGTTGCTCCTAGATGCCATGAGCTCCCTACATTTATTATTACCATTAACCGAAGATCTCGGGGTAAAACCACTCTAACCAGCAGGGAGATAACTTGCAAACTCAACGCGGAAGGAGTGGTTCCGAGAATCCCAATTCTCAAACAGTGCCACAAGTTGAGATCCAACCCGGCTTCTCTTGCTGCGAGGCGAGAGTGCTAACCACTCTGCCACCCCACAATTTTCGATTCTGTACTATAAAATAATGAAGGTAAAAATTATTTTTCGAAAAACGCCCAAAAATTCAAATTCGCTATAAGTCGAGTTACCTGATTTTGGAACTAAGGTTGGGAAATGTCACGAACCCCGCCTCCAAAAAACTTATCAACAACCCCCAAATTCTCCTAAAATTCGGTTACGGCTAAACCAGCAAAATGATGGAAACAACCATATTGAAAAATTGAAGTGAAATATCCGATAAAACTTCGACAACAACCCAATATTTATTTATTTCCAAAGAGTTCGTAAAAGTCTCTATTCCTGAGAGCCAGACTCAAGAAATTCGAAATAGGAATTCTCGAGTATTTTTAAATTAGTGTAACTTATTACTTTGCCAGCAAATCCAATGTTTTTTCTTCGAATCTCCCGGACACTGCGAATTTCTTTATGACTTTATCCACTAGAAGGCGCTATTTGGCCCAGTACTTTTTCGTGGTTAGAGGTCTAGGTCATGTACAATGTTTTTTCTCCTGTAGATTTATCTTTTTGACGCTCTAACTCTTTAGTTTTCATTACAATCAAGTTTCAACCTTTTGTAAAATTCAGCATATTAAAAACTAAGAAAATACAAGAAATATCTATAGTAAGGATTTAAAATTTTCATTTTCTCATATATTTGTTTCCAGTACCTTACGCTCATAATTTATTGATAAAATGTGAATTTAGTTTTGCTTAGACCTTGTCAGACCATTACCATTTCATTTCAATAATATTTATCTTTCTTTTAGAACACTGTCATCATTATAAATTGCGAATTATAATGAAATAATCAATATGATGGAAAGCTATCATAAAGGTATTTGGATCTTTCATTCGGCTCTGAAAGTTTCTTTGCCAACTACTTAACCTCAATATCAACAAGTTCCTACGCACATTAAGTCACTTCAGAACATGTTGAGAGTTCCTCACGTAATCATATTACTTCACTGAAAGTTTATGTTTAAAAAAGCATAATTATTATAAGCCCCCAGTCAGAAAAAGAATGTTATCATACAGTATTAATTAATAGACTGTGAACATTAAGACTGTGATTATTAAAACTGTGATTAGCTATTTGATTATTATACATTTTAACTTGTTAAACAGTATTATACATCTTAAATATTGCTTGAAAATGGTATATCACTGCGTATTTGAGAATTGCCTTTATAAGAAAAAGGATAGAAAAGGATTGGAAGATGAACTTAATTTGGAATAAAAGAACCTCGTTTATCATCGAGTACGACAGGATGAATTCCTTGGGAAAAGATGGGACAATTCAGAGGCTCAACAACCTTCAAAAGCTAGGGGATGTCCATCAAGTTGCTACACATTAATTACTAAAACAAACGCACACATGAGGGAATATTCTATGTCGT
Organism: Leiobunum rupestre; assembly: GCF_980474605.1. Classification (NCBI taxonomy): domain Eukaryota; kingdom Metazoa; phylum Arthropoda; class Arachnida; order Opiliones; family Sclerosomatidae; genus Leiobunum; species Leiobunum rupestre. Next base: position 17,585,735 of record NC_143389.1, read on the forward strand.
GTACATTCCAAGCTAATTCAAGAATCTGTAGCTTACATTTTAAAGAGACAGACTACAGTAAATCAACTACTAAGAGAAAAATATTACTTCCTAATTCTGTACCCGAGGCAAAGAAAATCAAAATATCAAAAGATAGCTCCGGAGTTGAAATATCAGAATTAATCTGTTGTAATAGTCAAAACACAAAATATTTCCAACAGTCAAAAAGACTTTGAGCCCCTATCAACTAACTGTGTATTGATGGTATCTCTATATCAAAAGAATTCAAGTTAGTTTTTTGCACCACTACCTCATCTTAGTTCTTCAAATAAAATGTCGTTGATCGAATCCAAAATTTTATAAAGAAACTTTAAGTACCTCACCACCTCAAGTTGTTAAATCTAATGATGAGAATGCCAAAAACATATTACACCGCAAACGGTTTTTTCTTGAAAATAGCATTAACAACCAAGACATTAATTTCAGTCCATCCACAGAAGAAAATCCAAGTAAATAAAGACTTTTATTATCCAGAATTACGTAGAGCTACCCAAACTGAATGAAACCACCCGAACGCCAGGCCGAAAAATGTATAAACTAAAGAAACAATTAGGTCGAGCCAGGGAAAAAGATAACGAAGGAAGAGGTCCCCCCAAATGTACTTTTAAATTACTCAAAGAATTAAATTCCTTCGCATGGTGTGTAAATTATAGATCAAATGAATTCAGTAATATACAAAATAGTAGTGCCTGTATAGTTTCTCTACACAGGGTATCTGTAGCCGTAGTATAGGTGGGTACAATTTTAAAGTAGTGGAAGAAAACACCACTTGTAACTATGGTCTCGAGAAGCTGTACCAACCGAAATCAAATTATCCATTGTTCAGACTAATTTTCTTCTAGGATAATCGGGTCTGAAATATCCCAGTCACTATCTAGTCTACCTATTAGGCAGAGTGGCTGATTTTGTGAAACAAGTTCTCCCTTTTCTTCCACGGCAAAAAACATTACTCATCATTAACAATTTCTTACTTCCTACATTTACCAAAGCTTTAAGATGCTATTGTAATAGCTATATAAATACAGCTAAAATAATGCTGGAAAAATTCACAAAACCGTTACTTGTGAATTTTGCTCATGATATTACGGATGTTAAAGAAAAAAGGTAAAAAACTTTAATCGGAAACCGTTATCCAGAAAATATTTAAAACTTTAAATTGAAACATTTATTATACCGTATTAAAATGTATTTCAGAACATTGGTTACTGGTGCGTTATCCAATTGTAAATAAACCGTTTAAATTGTTTTAATATCTTAAACAAAATATATCTCTAAAATTATAAATTTTACCTGAAAAACCTTTTAAAATAAAAATTTTCGTCTACTTCAATAAGCGCCACCTATCGGACATCTCTGGCTCATTTTTAAAATTTTTACCGCCCATATAAAAAAACTAGTTTTTTGTCAATTATTGGTTTTAGACGCGCTTGACTATTACAAACGCCTGTAAAGTGATGTTAAATATGTGTTAATTAAGTTAAAAATAAATCTAATAAAGGGACGCAGAATCATTTGCAAAATTCGACCCGAATGTTAGGTAGCTTCTCCTTTTCCATACCTCGTGAAAAATTGGAATTTTTCAGGCTTAGCAAACGAAAATCCAGCAGCTTAAGAAGGCTCTATATAAACTGCAAAGGCTAATTCCATAGCTCCGATACCGTCCTCGGGGCATGTGGGAACCAGAAATTAGCGGCTCATTAGAAACAGGGTTTCTGTTCGGGATCTGTTCGGGATAAGCCCAGTGGAACGCACAACGATTTTCGGAGCACCCAAAGAAAACCTCAACAGCTAAGATCACACCCAAGCCACCACTTTAGACCCAAGTAATCTAATGCTGTTTAATGCCATTAATCTAGGTGACCATTTTACAATGCGTATTAGGGTTGTGGCAAGCCCTTAACGCCAACAGCTCCTAGTCCCTACTCTTACTAATACCGTGAACCGCAGTAAGTTTTCTTTAAGGAAAGGGAAAGCCCAAAAACTCAGCGGAAAACCAAATTTAACCAGCGAGGAGATAACTGGCAAACTCAACGCAGAAGGAGTTGTTCCGAGTTTTCACCCAGTGTCACAAGCTGGAATCGAGCCAGGCTCCTCTCGCTGCAAACGAAAGTGCGTAATCCATCCTCGTACAGTTAAAGAACCCTGCTTTTACGTCACTTTTACCAACGGATGATATAGTGGTTTCCATTATTAGCTTAGCCTTGTTATTCAAACAAAAAATCAACATTTTCTGAAATAGGGTTTTCTAAACTCGCTTGACGCTGGATCCGAGCTGTAATCGAGTCAGTTTGATTTAAGTTCTCAGCGCTGTTCAGAATCCAATTTGGTGACGTCTCTTTTAATCAGTGGATAGTAATAATAATAATTGTCATCTAGGATAATACCCAAGGCACCACCTTAGGCCCAAGTCATCGAGCGACTTTTAATAAATAAAGAAGTCAGAATTCCCGAGAATACATTAATTTAAACTAGAGGAAGACGAGGTCGCGAATGTTCCGAAGAGATGCGGAATATTTGAACACCGTTTCGGATATTTTTCATTTATGTTTTAAATGATAGACATTTCGCGAAATGGTAGACGATATAGTTAAACTTCAGCTGTAGTTATGGTTTATTTATTATTGAATATAAGAATAATCAGCTAAGCTAATACCCAAGGAACCACACAGGTCAACGTCCACTAGTGACTTATGAAGGGAATTACCGGTGGCCGGGTTAAATTGAGTAGCAGCCAGCCCTTCAAACAACGCGAGCCAACAGCTCCCTATTACCGTTAACCTCATCAAGTTTTTATGGAAAGGGGAAACCCCTAAAATCAGTGTGGAGATAACTTGCAAACTGAACGCTAAGCTGGGGTCGAATTTGGCTCCTCTTTTGCAGCGAGGCGTAGGTGCTAACCACTCCGCCACTCCAAATGTAAGGTGGAACCCTGGGGAAACAGATGGCTAAGCTTTGAGTCATTTAATTAGTGTCTATCGAGAGGCGAGTAAGAGCCGGTACGCTTATAAACATCGTGTTTTAATTCATTTATTTCTCGGGCGCAAAATGAGAAAATTAATACATTAGAACTGTTCCGCTTTTATAAGTGTTGAAACGTTAATAAATTATATAAAAACCGAGTCTAGAAGGCGCTATAAATATATAGAAAAGTAAGTTTTATTTAAAATGAAGAGTCTAAATTTGAAATATGCTTTGAACAGATTATAATTTATTGGCTATTGAACAAAATGGATTTAAAAACTGTATTGTACGATTGTTTTTAAAAATAAGAAAAGGGTTAATCAGAAAATTACATTGAATGAATTCGAGAATACATATCATAGATCTATCTCCAAAAAAGAATTATTTGAACAAAAACTAACCGGGCGAGAAACTCATCCGAAAATCACATACATCGTGATAGTAAAGCTCATATTAAAGAGAGTAGAAACTAAATTGAAAAATCGTCTGTGCTACGTGAAATGTGAAATTCGTTGATTCACCGCAAACATGGATGTTGTTATTCGCATCGAACGATATATTTAATTTTACTGTACCATAAGTAACATAATAACAATAAGTATGTCAATTAGCAAAAATTATCGCAGAACTGATTTTCAAAGCTAGTGCGCAATCAAGGTTTAATTTTCCGCACGGAGAATCTTAGCATGGATTAATTAACCTGACAGGGATAGTTCTCTCTAATACATTTTACTATACTACGAGTTGAAGATGTTTGTTTCAAACGAGGCTGCCAGATATTTTTGCCGTCCCCTCAATTTTACTTACTTTACCGATACAAATCCGGAACAAGATTTTATGACACGTCGCCATCTCGCGGCAGCTTTTGGCGAAATTTAATATTTTTCCAACGGTTTGTTTTAATACATTTGATTCCCTTTTTTCATATGGTGTTTAAGCCATTTATGTATATCACCTAATTTTTCGTTAAATTGTTTATAGGCTTTCAAACTGTAAACAAGTTTTCAATAGATAGGCCTTGGCCTACAAAAATAATAATATCATCAATCGCGATTGCGCCTCCTTTGCAATTTTCCCCCGTGTATCGGTAAAATCGAGACTTCCGGTCGTTGACAATTCTGGCCACCAGGGTACGTCTGGAGCAAATATTGTACCCCCGAGAAATATCCCTGTAAGGTTATTTAATCCAGGCTCCTAGTGTCTAAAACGAAATATACTACTTCCAAGGACGAGAATACACTACTCAGCTAGGCTGAAAGTCAAACTCGGAGCTGGGCGAGAATGTGTGTCGGAAAAAGGTTCGATTAAAAATTAGTATTAAAATAATGAACAGTGTCATATTTATTAAAGTTATTATAAAAACTTGTTGAGGTTAACGGTAGGTAGCTGTGGTCTCACGTGGCATGCAGGGCTTACCCGAGGGGCTAACCACTCTTCGAAAGTCTGTACACCGGATTACGCTTAGATTACCACTGCCAAAGGCAGGGACTTCAAAGATTACGCGTAGTCCCATTAGTACAGTCAAAGGTACGGCTCTGTACACCGACTACGCGGAGTGATCAGCCCCTCGGGCTTAACACCACCCTCCTACGCATTGTAACTCGACCACCTGAAATAATGGCTTTAAACGTCGCTTGATGACTTAGGCCTATGGTGGTGCCTTGGGTATTAGCCAAGCTGATTATTTTGTGATAATGTTACTTAATATGACTGAACTAAATTGTCGTACAAATTTCGATTTCGCCAACTCTACCAAAATATGTTAACTCTGGAAATAGTTGGTAGGGCACTTGATCAACCACTCCCTTAATTTGAACCTAATTAGGTAGTGCACCTAATAAGCAAAGAGCCTAGGCCCTCATTTTTCATAAAATCGTTTATCGGTTATGTTTTGAAAACGTACTTTATTTAATCTTTGTTTAATAAAACGAACATTTTAGCAGACACGAATGCACTCAAAGCACGCCCTTTCCTATAACGTAAATAGTCACAATGTATTTACATGTATGTAAGAATATGTTGAAAAAATTCGCGTGCAGCATGGTCGAATTTTTTCTCATCACGAAAGAGGGGAAGGAAACAGTGCGTCACCGACGTGCAGTTTTAGGGAAACAATGAGATCCATTGCTGATTTGATTGACCTGTAACGGAAGGGGGTAGCTGTTAGAGATTGAGGTGGATTTGAAAAAACGCTGAAAATCGTCTTAACATATTTTTTGTCCCTTCTGAAAAGAGGCAACTCACAAACGTAAGACGGGCATTCATTTTCTGCGGAAAGAGTGAAGTTTAAGTAAATGGAGCACGCGAATCTCCCTCCAGACCTGATCGAATTGGTGAAATGGGACACGGAGCTAGAAGCAGCTCAACAGCCTAAAGTGAGAATATTCGAATTCGAAAAATTATCTTCCAACACGCGTTACGATTTGGTTTTAACGTATCTAGCGCCAATCGCCCTAGGTTCTGATAAACGTGGTGGGAAAACGAGGAAGAAACTTTGGTCGCTAGTGGCGTGACGGAGCTAGAAGTCCTCTAAGCAGACGGCGCCTTTTTATTCCGCGTAATCGGTGCACAAGCTTGTAGCTTTGACTGTACTAAAAAGACTAAGCGTACTCTGTACTACCAAACGCTGTACTCTTTGGACTCGGTGTATAGAATTTATAGAAGTGATTAACCCCTCGGGTGTTGATAACAAGTATTTATGCCATAAGTATTCTTACCAAACGTCATTTGTTCCATTAGTATTCTTTTCCAAAAGTATTTATTCCGTTGGTAGGCTGGGAAAAAAGTGTTTATTCCCATGGTAGCTGACAAAAAGTATTTATTCCATTGGAAGGCTGGGAAAAAAGTATTTATTCCATTGGTAGCTGACAAAAGGTATTTATTCCCTTGTTAGGTTGGGCAAAATGTATTTATTCCATTGGTAGGCTTGTCAAAAAGTATTTATTCCATTGGTACACTGTTAAAAATAAAGGTTTTAATTTAGACCTCTAAAGTGGTTAAAACTTTTTCCAATATTTAAGACCATTCAGGGTTTTATCATAAAACATATTTAAACCTTCTGCTCCCCAAATTCAGTCCTTTCGTGGAGTGTTTAAGTACTTATTTTACACTCTTTTATCTATTTTACTTCATAAACAGTAAGAAGTTAATCCTTTTTAAGTTTATTTTCAGTCCTTTATAGGCCTTATTTAATTATTATTTTTTTATTATTCAATATATATTAGGCTGGTTTTCGCTCGGGGGAAATAGCCGAATGAGCGTCCCTGAAATCGTTGAACGAAGGGAGTTGATCACGTGAAGTATCATTTAATACTTTCAGTTTTTGATATACACATATGTAGCAAAAATTTCTTTAGTGCCGATATTTGGGTTATCATAGTTTGACGCCTAAATCAATATCGCCTATATTTAAAATCTGTTATCAAATTTTGAAAGACTTAACCTTAGTTAAATATTACTGGTGATTGGAATTTCTTCGCATTAAGTTATTTTAAAGAAAATATTAAAAACAGAAATAACGTAGTATTCAAATACTAGTCTCGAAATTGGTCCATATAATTTTTTTCTTCGTTTAAGGGAATTAAATGGGTATTCAAAAGGACTAAATGTGAGAACATAACATTTTTATACCTTTACCACCAGGACTGGGAAAGGTTTATTCTTAGGGCTCGTTCCCTTTCAATACCCCAAAAGGTATTGTATTCAACACGAAAGAGTAAAATGGGTCTAAAATAATTGATTAGACCGTTTTTAGTAACCAAATGGTTTGAAATAAATTAAAAGTCCAATTTTGGTCGTTTTAAAAACCTTTATTTTTAACAGTGTAGGCTTCACAAAAAGTATGTATTCCATTGGTAGCTGACAAAAGGTATTTATTCCATTGGTAGGCTGGGCAAAAATAATTCATTCCATTGGTAGGCTTAGCAAAAAGTATTTACTCCGTTAAAATTAATAATACCAAAATTAAGTGATATTAATAATATACTTTATGTCCTCAGCCAGGGATTAAAATAGGCGATCTAGATCTTCACAATAATGATCTTGACCATGAAAATGGTGATCTCGACCATCATAATGTCGATCTTTTTAAATTATCTTGCCAATCCAAAGTAAGCGTTAGTTTTGATTTAAAAACATTTGGAATTTTTTAAGCCTTAGCTTCAAATGGTAAGCAAGTAAGCCGAGGACTTTCATTCACGAATTCGCTACAACTATTTTGATATTTTTAGCGTCATGGTATACAACGGATGTTGTATTGGAGGATTTACTCTTTTTCTCCGCCAGATAGCGTAGATTCCATTTTTTCCTCCCCGCCTGTCTAGTGCTGAATACACGCCCAATTTAAACTTAGGGTGCCTTGATAGTCTTATGGTAATATCGAGTTTAAAAAACTATCATATCAATTGGCGACTGAAAAATATCGCTACGGCCTCTTTGATTCGTCATTGAAACCTGGGTAGTGAGCTGCTAAAGCAGACGCTATTAGTTTTTCCTCATTGTTATTTGTAAATTTGACTTTACAAAAAATTATACTTACATTTTAATATAATATTTTGATAAGTTTATTTAAGAAAAAACGTTCATATGACTTTTTAAGTGTCTGTAGCAGACGCTAGATCATAGGCGCAGCCTCGGAGAAGATAGCGCCGTTATGCCACCTAGACTCGTTTCGGTCGCGAATAAAATATGATTTATAAATAAGTACAAATTCCTGTGCAGCGTAAATTTAACATTTTACATCGAAAGGCGAATAATACACTCGTTATATTTTGAGCTTGAGACGTGATACGGACCTGCGAAGCTACATGACTCGTTAATGTCGTAGATGGTGTTAAGTTGGAAAATAACTCAGATGAATTCAGAATAATAAAGGCTTTTTATTTAGCATACTGTTAGGTATCGGTGCGCGATCACAAGTGTCCCACAAGTAGCTGGCTGCCCCCTCAATAGCTATGTCCTCCCCCTCTCTATGATAACGCCTCAGGCGCCATCTAGTGAACTAAAATCATTATATAGCAGATGGATACTTTATTCGTAGTGATATATATTATAAACTCGTGGTTTAGCTTAAGTTTGGGGTAACTAAGGCTGGTCACGTCAATACAAGTTGTAGCGTGTGTTAGCAGACGATTTTTCGAATTAGATTATACTCCCTTTAATAAAATAGTCGCGATAGACCACCTTAATCTCTTTAATATCGCAATGTGCCATATGCATATTTATAACAACGGACGGAAGTTATACGGCTCGATGACCAGAGGGAAAAGACGCGATCTATCGCGGAGGGCTCGTCCTATCGTTCTCAAGCTCAACGAAAATAGCATATTCCGTCTGCCAGTGTTAGGATCAAACGCGCTTCGCCGGATCTGACGAGCTTAGAGGTTCGGAAAATTCCATTATTTATATTCATTAGGCCATTCAGTTTTTGGCAGAGTCCGAAAATAGATGACGAAGACGAATTATTCCTCTTTCCTACGTTACTGCCAGAAAATCAATTGCAGGGCCAAAAAAAGGGAAAGGGATCCATTTGGAGCGGGCGCGTTGGGTGTCTCTTCTTCGTAATAGTGCCGATGCCAGCGTTTCTCGTTTCCTATTCCTCTCCGTTCCTTTATTTCAAATCATCTCAAACTTTCGCGGCTTCTTCGCCCGTTAATATCGCCAAGGCCTCTGTCTCTATGGAAACTCGGCTCGTCGCGACCGCGGCCACTAGGCACGTTTCGGAGATACATAGTGCTAGTTTTCTCCGCTAAGGGTCGCTGAGGTGAAAAAGAGGAGACTCGGCTCGCTGGAATATGTCTCATTGGGTTCCGAGCGACGACCCGTTCAGTTCGCGCCAACACGAGCGGTGCGCTCATCGAAGGCCAAGACGCTGACGGTGCCAGACACGCGGCTTTCTCGCTTTATCGAACGATTGGACAGATTAGTTCGACTTTCCCGCGCAAAAAGAACCGTTAGATATGTTTCGTAAATGAAAGTTTCCTTATTCTAGTTGACATAATAGAGACGCCGTTTTTTCACATCAGGATTTCGAAAAGTCAACGAATCTCCTCTAAGAAGGTAATCAAAATTTAACTATTTTCATCTACAACGTGGATATCGTATACTACAGAATTTCATGTAAGGCTTGCCGTTTCTGGTTATCTAAGTTCTTATAGTTAATCGAATCTATTTGGATCTGATCTGAACTAAAACTAGAAAATATTATGGGTATTCAATTCTGGTTGTTAAAAATGTGCAATAAAATATAGTTTCTGCAGGAAATCAGCCATTTTACATATAAAGATATCTGGTAATGGAAAACAGAAGTTGCTACTAAGAGGCATAGCTTTTCGGGGAACATTGTAAACGAAAATAGTCGAAATGTATGAGAAATATTTGCTTCCCAAATAGTTTGAAACTACAAAGTATATTAATTTACAATAGAAAATCTTTTGAGCAAAATGGGCGATACAGTGGCGAAACCAATAGGGTTTTTGACTTTTGCAGAATTACAGAATCCTTAAATAATTTCTCGGTGCTCCATTGGGTCAATAAATAAATTGACACTAAAATTAGCAGCCAGAATTAAGTTCATCAATCTAGTGAAGTGTTCCACTCAAAGTACTTGATGAAAGTGGTGACGGTCAAGTACAATCCTTACATGGGTCGCTGACCAACCGTGGCGCGGGACAAGGGACCCTTTTTATAGGAATTATACTCGAGTTCATGAATTTTTTATGGATTTATTTTATTTAAATTGTATTTTATGGCATTCATAGAAGTTTTCAATCCTCTTTTTGCGGGTTAAATTTTGAACTAAATGAAATGTAAACAAAAATTCAAATTAGTTTTAGTTAAATTTAATTAGTATAACAAAGTAAATTATTTTAAATGAGCTCGGAAAAACTTAAAAGATTACATTATAATTTCTTTAAACTCGTGAACTTGGGATCTTACTGAGGCTTCTGGGTAAAAGATTTTGACCTATTTGATTATGGCAAATAAACAATTATTGTACTTTAGTTAGTTTTAATTCTAATCTGATATATTTTAGCAATAGAAAGAAATAATTTCGGAATTTTTTTGGAAACAGTGACAACCTCGTTTTTGCTTGATTAAAGCCTCAAAATAAAAAAGCGAACTATTTTTAACGCGGAGGAACACACCGGTTTATAAAAACGGGCCCCAAGGGCCATGGAATCGAGATCACTAAAACAGGGTTCGTACACGACCTGGAAAACCTGGAAAAGTCGGGGAATTTGAAAATGAATCCAAAAGGTCAGGGAATTTGAAAATGAATCCAAAAGGTCAGGGAATTTGAAAATGAATCCAAATGGTCAGGGAATAGTCGGGGAATTTTAAAATGACCCCAAAACAATCCGGCAAATAATTTTTGAAAGATGTATTAAAAATACATAGTAAATATTTTTAAAGATTTTACCTCAAAACATAAATTAATTCCACAAAAATGGTCAGGGAAAGTTTGAAATTTGGTCAGGGAAAACCTGGAAATGTCAGGGAATTTAATTCCGGAAATTTTGTACGAACCCTGTAAAATAACATTTGATTAAAGGGAATATAACCTACAAAGCAATCTTTATGGAAGACCCCTTCAATTTTTCTAATTTCCCTGTACAGTGGCGAAAAACATTTTTAAAGCCAAGGGCAAGAGCGGCCAGAGCTGCAAACCTTGGTGTCAACGGTGACAGGCGCTAAAGCGTCAGGCCAATGAGAAATGTACACACGAATCTGCGAGTGGGGTGCCGTGTTTGTTGCTACTAGCTCACAATAAGGTATTCATAAACAATATATAGCTATGTGGTCTTCGGTTCGTGTACTTTTAAAGCTATAAGTGGAAGCACAGATAGCGCGGCGTTTCGCGAAAATCACCCGGTGGTGGCGCGACTTGCCGTTTATTCAAAAATCCTCGGCGAAGTGTAATTTTTACGGCGACATCAGCGCGAAGGAGCAAAAGTTTCTCCCCCTTTTAAAAATATCGAAAAAAAATTATCTTATGTTTTTGAAGGAATAAAAAATAAAGTTACATAGAAAATCTCAAAAACAATTCGGCGGCGGGTTCAAAATTTAACGGCGGCGGCGTCGGCGGCGCGCTAAAAAGTAAATGACTCGGGGGCAGCGGCTCTGCGCCAGAGAAAATATCGGCGGCGCTAGGCTCTTAGCACAAACCACCTACCCCAGGCGAACTCAATGGTAGGCGAGACAGGCTAAGGCCTACGTTGGTTCTCACTTAAGGGCCCACAAAACGACTTTCCAAGTAAATCGAATATCAAATATTGTTTTTCAAGGCACGTCAAATACCAAATCGAATATTTATAACGTCAAATAATTTTGTCGAATGTTTTTAGAGCAAAGTTTTAAGCCAGTTAACTGATCAAATACCAAATAGTATTTCGAATATCAAATGATTCGACGTATTTGGTTTTGAAATAACCAAATAGTTTGCATATTTGTCAAAAAAATAGAAAAGTAATTTAAATCACTGTTCATTTTACTTGCAATAGTAAAATACTAAACCAAATGTATAATTTATATTTTATTTTATTTAATAAATTTAAACTATAATACTAAACTTTTTCAAAGAAAACGTTTACAAACCAAATTTAATTTATTTTTAGTAACTACTAACTACCATTAAAAGCAAAGGATCTGCTATAATTTTAATGCTTTGCAAACACTTGATTAAAATGTCGAGTTTTTAAATATATGTAAAACACGAAGGAGCAGATCTTTTATTACAAATATAAAATAATATTTAATTTAATTTATAATAATTTTAAACCAATAATTTAGTGAACTCAAAAATTCAAAACCAAAAAATCTAAAAAGTTACTTACTTCAACCTTTCTCCCAGTTATTAGTTTTGTTTTGAACTAGGTTTACGTTTTAGTTTTACTTTGCTATTCTAGAAAATTCCATAACAAAGAACACGCGAATAATCTAGGCAATAGGCGCTAGAATAAACAGCTTCTGCCTTTCGCTAAGAAGTTTTAATACACGCGGTATGAATAATGGACGTGCAAGTTACTCTTTATATGGTCCTTGCCGCTGCGCCTAAAGAGATGTGCCAGAAATAAGCACTAGTTCGGAAATTTCACAGCGTTCTCCTCTGATGGCCTTGAAACTCAACAAATTAGAAAAAGACCCGCGGTTATTCGACCAGTTGGCAAACTATTTGAAAATACCAAATATTTTTTCCTATCTTTTCGAATATTCGACTATTTGATCAAGAAAAATGAATATTCGCGAACTTTCCCAAGTGCTATTCGATTCGACGAATCGAATATTCGATTTAGTATTCGATCGAATTATTTGGTCTAACCAAATATTTTGCACACCCCTAGGCGACGCACAATTGGGAAAAAAATCTCCTGGCGCCGTCCCCGGAAGAACTTGCATAAACCTCGAAAAAAAGTTGTCTCAAAAGTGAGGCGATTTATTTACAGCAAATAGAAAATAGCGCGTGAAAATTCTTTATTTTACGAAAAAAAAATCGTGCGTGAGCCAACTTCTACACTAAATTTTTTATTGTCACTTGTGCTCGTCGTGGTACCTTTAAAACTGCCTTTACTTGCCGTGAGATGACGCGCTGACCCTATTTTGATTAATAAATTAATCAAATTAATTAATTTTGATTAAATTAAATTTTTAGCATGTTTTAAACGAATAATAATAGATGAATACTTCTTTCTAAGAGATTTTCTATTTACTTCTGGTACTGCTTATGACTTTTACTCATAGAGCAAATTTATTGGTCAGATCCGATTTTATCTATCCATTCTGATTAGCTCCTGGAAATCATAAGACAAAATTTGAGCAAACGTTTTTGGTTATTTCTTTTAAAGGCAGTTCTTATTCAGGTTCATGTTTGATTACGAATTTAATATTTATGCCACCAGGTTTAACCAAATTTTGAACTAACTAGCGCTAGTTACGTTAAAAACCAATGAAAGCGAGTTTTGAAACACTCCCTTTAAAAAAGTAGATCAAATAGCAGACGAATTAAGAGCCTTTCTCTAAATTGGCTGTTTGCCGCACCGAGGTTTGAAATTCCCCAGTGTCTCATCCCAGCTCTTAAAAAATTCCCAGAATATGATTGGCCGTATTTGCTACGACGAAGTACGAAAGGGGAGGAGCCACTGTATTTAAACCGCGAGGTTTCAAACGGTAGAGTTTCCCTTTAGTTTAAATATCACATTTCGGAGAATAAGCAGTTATTTTAAAAAAAGGTCCCCATCGTATTACCCCGTTCGTTGCGGTTTGCAAAGAGAGATAAATCCATAAAGTTATATAAAAAATAAGATTATTTTTGTCATTTCCTTCCGCGGCATATCGGAGGGTGATTCTACAATTAATCGTGCTCTGTTTTTTGTTAGAAATTCTCGTGAGGCAATACAGATCGCGGAAACTTGAAAAAAATGCGCCTCATTGGAATTCCGGCAGAGCCATTAGATTGCACTTTAGGAAATATTTTAAACGGAGAAGGGCTATTTTAAAAGCTGCGCACTTTTTGATCTTGTTCTCCCTTTAATGGTCTTTCCGCGGGGAAGGGCTTAAGAGTGCATCCGAGAAAAATAACATTATATATAAGGTTACGTACACATCTTAATGGATACTTCAAGACTTCAATGTATATTAAGTTGGCCAATTCGGGGTTTTTTTGGGTGAAATCAGAAGTAACTGTCGAGGGTCATAAAAATTAAACGCAGCCTTGACGCGGATTCGATTGGGTCCAAAGTTATCGCTCGTATTAGTTTTCCTAGCCGAGTAAAATTTTAAAATTACCCTGTGCATATGAATATACAAGGTTTTTCAAAAGGTTATGCAAAAATTTGAAGGAGTTGTTAGAGGTGAGAACTATGCCTGTTTTTCCCCATTTTTCTACGATGAGTTAAAAGAGCGCCAGAGAGCTTCAAAGTGTGACCTACTAGCCACCGGAAGTAGGCTGCAACAAGCGGATTATAACGACGCTGAGACAATGAATATAATTGTCAAGTTTAATTTCATAATACTTTAATTCTTAATTTTAGTCGAATATTAATTTAATTCTAAAATTTCGCTTTTAAATTTAACCTCCAGTCTCATTAGAGCTCCATATTCCTATAACGACGAAGCGAAAGACCTCTATAACCTCTCCGTGTATACCCTGGAGTTAGTTTTATGAATATACAAGTATTGTTTATATACAGTATGTATCCGTTACTGTTCGCTCGTTCCGGGATTTCAGAGTTGGGTTAAAAGAGTAACGCTATGACGTCATTTTACTCCGATTCTGTGGTGTTGTTCGATTCGGAGTAAAATTTTTTTTCCTAAATGGCTGCCTGTGGCCTTTTTAGCAGATAAATTCTGGCTAGCCGAAGACAAAATCCGATTTACTCTATTTGCACCTCCTTTTCAGAAGGAGTAAAAAGAGTAGCCCTAATTCTCCGGAACAAGCGAATAGATTATGGGGCAGAGTAATTATGATCAGGTGAATGAAACGTTTTAGCGTAAAAAGAGTACACTTTTAGTCCGAGAACAGGTGAAAAGAAACCACCTAGGTTGGTAATATAAAAAGATATTCTAGGAAAGGTGTTCCTATATGTTAAAATAAATGGAATTTTTCTACAGTTAACGTATGCATAAAAAATTTAAACTCACTCAAAAATTTATAAAATCATGATTTTATTATAAGGATAGTTTCTTTTTATCTAATGTCGTCTGTCGATTTTTTTGCCTAAGGATCTTCCTTGCACTGAGCGAATTCTTCGCACATTGATAGACTTCGCGCGCGGTTTAAATTTTGATCAAAAGTGTCGCCGCCTAACGTCCGAGATTTGAATTGAATGTGTGAAATCTGTCTGCTCATTCAAAATTATCGTTGTACCACAGCTGAATTCAACAGCCTAATTCAATTTAATCCAAACATCGTCTGCTATTTTCTCACACATTTAGTTGACATGTATTGAAAATAAACTCTAGAGACTTTTGGTTGGAATATTTTTATATATGTAGTCGGTTTCAATCGAGTGTTTTAATAATACTTTTTCAAAGTACGTAATGCTCTCGGGCCTGAGGGTAAATTGACCATGATTCAGTAAATATTTATCTAAAATTATGTTTATCTATACTGACACAAATCCATACCTCTACTTGAAAGGCTTATGCTGCCGTATCGCGTATGATACGATCACTCTGACTGATTTGACCCATGCCTCACGTAGTTTGTTAAATTAACGTAGTGACGTCAAAAAAAAAAACGTCAGCCACATCGAGACGAAACTCTGCCGCGATAAGCATTCCAAGTAGAGGTGTGGATTCCTGATACTGAATGTAATTAATGCAATAAGTAGGTTGCCTAACTGGCGCTTCTGTGCAATAACGGTAAAAGGGGAGGGATTTGGGGAACGCAACAACATGTGGGGAGTGAACAGCAAACTTAACGCGGAAAGATTTGTTCGGAGATTAAACCCAGTGCCACAAACGGAGATCGAATGTGCCGTAATCAAACCTCGTAAAGTTAAATAACCCCGCTTTTACCTCACTTTTACCAATGGAGGTCAATGGTTGAGAAGCGGTTTAGCTTCCGTTAGACGTCACTGAATGCTTAACTCTTGAACCGATAAATTACTCGAAATGAATTTATTTTAAGGTCGTTTGAAAATCAAACAGTTCAACGTTTTCAAGATGAGAGTAGAATCTAAGAATCTGTATCATCTTGAATATTTATAATCATGTTTCTCTTGGATATAGTAAACATTTTTTATTATATTACATGATATGTAAAATCATTACAGACAATAACAAATTGACTTTTAATGCACTTTAAACGTACCTTTAATAATTAGTAATGCAAGTATTCAAAAATTAAGCGACAAAGTATCCCTTTGAAAAGCTAGAAGGGCATCTAGTTTCTCTTGGATAAAATTGTACAAGTCAATGAAAATCCGACTTCAGAGTCTCCCGTTGATTTATTCATTAAATCTCTTTCAAGTCTTTCCTACACATAATAATTTAAGAATTATAATTATATTTCAATGATATACAGGGTGTTTCAAAAGGTTGTGCAAAAATTTCAAGGATTTGTAGGGGGTGAGTTGAGAAGCATGCCTGTTTTTGCCCATTTTTCTACGATGAGTGAGAAGAGCGCCAGAGAGCTTCAAAGTGTGGCCTACTAGCCAATGGAAGTAGGCTGCAACAATCGCAAAACCAAGCAGCAGGGAAATGCAAATATTAAGGTTTGGGTTCGTGTGATCGGTAAAAAAGGACTTTGTCAACAAATCAAGGTAACCAGCGTAAAAAAAGTAAACTTAAACAGTATTTAGAGTCCATGCTGCTTGGTTTTGCCGCTTGTGGCAGCATACTTCCAGGGGCTAGTAGGCCACACTTTGAAGCTCTCTGGCGCTCTTCTCACTCATTGTAGGAAAATGGGAAAATACAGGCATGCTTCTCAACTCACCCCCTACAAATCCTTGAAATTTTTGCATAACCTTTGAAACCCCCTGTTAATATCAAGTATTTATTTATTTGTGCTTAGGCAGGATCTAACAGTATGGGTAAGTACATTTGTTCGAATTTCAATCGTTCGAACGGTGGAACAAATGTTCGAATTTCATTCGTCCGAACCGCCGAAATAACAAATGTTTCGATTGTTCGAATTGGACAACTTGTTTGTTTCATTCGTCCGAATCGGTAGCATCACTTGTCCGAATTCTGTCGCTAAATTAGTATTTCTTATTGCTGTTTTTTTTTGGTCCGGATTTTTTTAGTGCAAGAATAAAAAATAAAAATCTACATTGTAATTATCGTTGTTTGTTAGTAAGTGGGAATTGCGTTGAATGTTGTGGATATTTTAGTTTAGGTTAGGTAAGGTTAGGCTCACGTTAATGTTACTATATTCTTATATTAACTAGTGTTCGTACGGGGTCAAAATAAAGTCGGGGTCGGGGTGGGTCTAACCCCGCGAAAAACAAGTCGGGGTCGGGGTCGGGGATGCAAAATTCTTTGTATTTATTAAGAATAGAAAAATTATAAAAATAGCCCAATTTTACGATTTAAGATTAGATAGTGTATCTTGTGTAAGACAGCCTCTGAGCCTAGGGACTATTAGTAATAGTCTTAGTCGATAGCTACGCCGCAAAATTTTCGTTTTCAAAACGAAAACATTTGAGAGAGTTGGCCGTTTTTGATCTATCGAAATCTGGCAGCATTGCCTGCCTTCCGGCCTGTATCTCCATACCGAAAATGGCCGACGATTACGCCGCCGAAAATATTTTACAAAACTGATCGGCGGCATTTTTTACCGTTATTTTGAATTATCGACTAGGATTATAGTAAAAATAGATAAGATAGGTAGATTTTAAAATAGAGGTAATTGTTTAAATAAGTGGTTTTATAAATTCACAAGTTATTTCCAAAGTCCTCAGCTGAGACTGAGAGAGCCCGAAACAACGGCAATTATGAAACTAAAACTTAAAAAAGTGACTCAAGTCGGAGTCAAGCGTCAAGCGAGAGCTACGTCAGCGGCATCAACCGAAGGTCATTCGGATCATTCTATTGTCGCCCACGAAAAAAGGGAGAGGAGGAACCTATCTATTTTATATTTTTAGGATTTAGCGGGGTGCGTCGGCGCGAAAATTTAAAATTACACTACGAAAACATAACCCCGAAAAATGGAAAACCCCGACTTGATTTGCGACAGTCGGGGTCGGGGTCGGGGTCGGGTCGGGGTCGGGGACAAAAGTCGGGGTCCCCGTACGAACACTAATATTAACAATATCTAAAAAACCCAACCAATTCCTAATGTTCGAAAAAACGGACAAACGATTATTCGAACAAATGAAATTCGCCAGTAAAGTTAACATAAATTGAAAGACTAAATCACCAACAAAAGTTGTGATAAATTTTTCGGGCAAATGAAATACGTTTTCGGACATACGATCCTGTTTTCCGGCATTCGGACAAATGATCATTCGGACATTTGTACCACCGTTCGGACGAATGAAATTCGAACAAATGTACCCAAATCTAACAGTAAGGTCGTTCCCACTAAAAACCAATATCAGTTCGTTATCTCATTGGTTTCCTAAAACTGAAGTCTTGAAGCACACGCCGGTGACGTTTTTTCTCCCCCAGCTCGTGCCTATATCATAAGTAACATGAAAACAATAAGTTTGACAATTAGCAAAATTTATCACCGAACTTATTTTCAGAGTTATTTCGCAATCAAGGCTTAGTTTGACACAGAGCCCCTAGGGTCGAAGTATATCCAAGGTTAATTATAAGACTACCAAGGATGATAACATATTACTCAGGTCTGTTGCAAGTCCAAGTCGCAGCTGCGTGAAAGTGTCAGTGGGGAAAACAAGATGTCACGGACGTTTAAGTACACGCAATATCTCCGATGTATTAAATAAATTTTGAATATTCAATTTAAATTTAAATTTTTTCAATTATCTTGTATATTAACTTAGTAAACGTACTATAATAAACCAAGAGGAATTTCTTCGGTAGTTAGTGTTTTTCTCAACCACCCTATATATTAAAATCCATATCTCAATCACCATGTCGTTTAACTAACGCACTTACTTGTTAGCATTAACAACCAAAGAGTAACTTTAACTCAAAGAAAAATTCATGACCATGCTTTATTAATCACCCGGTCCATGAATTAAGAAAAATATTTCTATCACCCTGTACATTCAATTAATAAGCGCACGGTGCGCACCATAAGAAACTAAACTTATGTAAATTTCACCAAAATATCCACTCTGTCCTTTAACATAATCGTGAACTTTCTTAACAAACTAGAGAATTAACAACGATCCTAATCATTTTGTCGTTCATCCAGTGAAAATCAATTTTATCAATAACCATCATGTTCATTGGTATAATAACAAACACCATTAAAAGGCGCCATTAAAAGTAAACACCGAAAGTACCCAACATAACATAGCCATATATCATAATGTAGCATTGCCAACAGCTTATCAAACAAGTCAAGATAGCATAATGTAGCATTGCCAACAGCTTATCAAACAAGTCAAGATAGCATAATGTAGCATTGCCAACAGCTTATCAAACAAGTCAAGATAGCATAATGTAGCATTGCCAACAGCTTATCAAACAAGTCAAGATAGCCAACAGCTTATCAAACAAGTCAAGATAGCCAACAGCTTATCAAACAAGTCAAGATAGCCAACAGCTTATCAAACAAGTCAAGATAGCCAACAGCTTATCAAACAAGTCAAGATAGCCAACAGCTTATCAAACAAGTCAAGATAGCCAACAGCTTATCAAACAAGTCAAGATAGCCAACAGCTTATCAAACAAGTCAAGATAGCCAACAGCTTATCAAACAAGTCAAGATAGCCAACAGCTTATCAAACAAGTCAAGATAGCCAACAGCTTATCAAACAAGTCAAGATAGCCAACAGCTTATCAAACAAGTCAAGATAGCCAACAGCTTATCAAACAAGTCAAGATAGCCAACAGCTTATCAAACAAGTCAAGATAGCCAACAGCTTATCAAACAAGTCAAGATAGCCAACAGCTTATCAAACAAGTCAAGATAGCCAACAGCTTATCAAACAAGTCAAGATAGCCAACAGCTTATCAAACAAGTCAAGATAGCCAACAGCTTATCAAACAAGTCAAGATAGCCAACAGCTTATCAAACAAGTCAAGATAGCCAACAGCTTATCAAACAAGTCAAGATAGCCAACAGCTTATCAAACAAGTCAAGATAGCCAACAGCTTATCAAACAAGTCAAGATAGCCAACAGCTTATCAAACAAGTCAAGATAGCCAACAGCTTATCAAACAAGTCAAGATAGCCAACAGCTTATCAAACAAGTCAAGATAGCCAACAGCTTATCAAACAAGTCAAGATAGCCAACAGCTTATCAAACAAGTCAAGATAGCCAACAGCTTATCAAACAAGTCAAGATAGCCAACAGCTTATCAAACAAGTCAAGATAGCCAACAGCTTATCAAACAAGTCAAGATAGCCAACAGCTTATCAAACAAGTCAAGATAGCCAACAGCTTATCAAACAAGTCAAGATAGCCAACAGCTTATCAAACAAGTCAAGATAGCCAACAGCTTATCAAACAAGTCAAGATAGCCAACAGCTTATCAAACAAGTCAAGATAGCCAACAGCTTATCAAACAAGTCAAGATAGCCAACAGCTTATCAAACAAGTCAAGATAGCCAACAGCTTATCAAACAAGTCAAGATAGCCAACAGCTTATCAAACAAGTCAAGATAGCCAACAGCTTATCAAACAAGTCAAGATAGCCAACAGCTTATCAAACAAGTCAAGATAGCCAACAGTTTATCAAACAAGTCAAGATAGCCAACAGCTTATCAAACAAGTCAAGATAGCCAACAGCTTATCAAACAAGTCAAGATAGCCAACAGCTTATCAAACAAGTCAAGATAGCCAACAGCTTATCAAACAAGTCAAGATAGCCAACAGCTTATCAAACAAGTCAAGATAGCCAACAGCTTATCAAACAAGTCAAGATAGCCAACAGCTTATCAAACAAGTCAAGATAGCCAACAGCTTATCAAACAAGTCAAGATAGCCAACAGCTTATCAAACAAGTCAAGATAGCCAACAGCTTATCAAACAAGTCAAGATAGCCAACAGCTTATCAAACAAGTCAAGATAGCCAACAGCTTATCAAACAAGTCAAGATAGCCAACAGCTTATCAAACAAGTCAAGATAGCCAACAGCTTATCAAACAAGTCAAGATAGCCAACAGCTTATCAAACAAGTCAAGATAGCCAACAGCTTATCAAACAAGTCAAGATAGCCAACAGCTTATCAAACAAGTCAAGATAGCCAACAGCTTATCAAACAAGTCAAGATAGCCAACAGCTTATCAAACAAGTCAAGATAGCCAACAGCTTATCAAACAAGTCAAGATAGCCAACAGCTTATCAAACAAGTCAAGATAGCCAACAGCTTATCAAACAAGTCAAGATAGCCAACAGCTTATCAAACAAGTCAAGATAGCCAACAGCTTATCAAACAAGTCAAGATAGCCAACAGCTTATCAAACAAGTCAAGATAGCCAACAGCTTATCAAACAAGTCAAGATAGCCAACAGCTTATCAAACAAGTCAAGATAGCCAACAGCTTATCAAACAAGTCAAGATAGCCAACAGCTTATCAAACAAGTCAAGATAGCCAACAGCTTATCAAACAAGTCAAGATAGCCAACAGCTTATCAAACAAGTCAAGATAGCCAACAGCTTATCAAACAAGTCAAGATAGCCAACAGCTTATCAAACAAGTCAAGATAGCCAACAGCTTATCAAACAAGTCAAGATAGCCAACAGCTTATCAAACAAGTCAAGATAGCCAACAGCTTATCAAACAAGTCAAGATAGCCAACAGCTTATCAAACAAGTCAAGATAGCCAACAGCTTATCAAACAAGTCAAGATAGCCAACAGCTTATCAAACAAGTCAAGATAGCCAACAGCTTATCAAACAAGTCATGATAGCCAACAGCTTATCAAACAAGTCAAGATAGCCAACAGCTTATCAAACAAGTCATGATAGCCAACAGCTTATCAAACAAGTCATGATAGCCAACAGCTTATCAAACAAGTCATGATAGCCAACAGCTTATCAAACAAGTCAAGATAGCCAACAGCTTATCAAACAAGTCAAGATAGCCAACAGCTTATCAAACAAGTCATGATAGCCAACAGCTTATCAAACAAGTCAAGATAGCCAACAGCTTATCAAACAAGTCAAGATAGCCAACAGCTTATCAAACAAGTCAAGATAGCCAACAGCTTATCAAACAAGTCAAGATAGCCAACAGCTTATCAAACAAGTCAAGATAGCCAACAGCTTATCAAACAAGTCAAGATAGCCAACAGCTTATCAAACAAGTCAAGATAGCCAACAGCTTATCAAACAAGTCAAGATAGCCAACAGCTTATCAAACAAGTCAAGATAGCCAACAGCTTATCAAACAAGTCAAGATAGCCAACAGCTTATCAAACAAGTCAAGATAGCCAACAGCTTATCAAACAAGTCAAGATAGCCAACAGCTTATCAAACAAGTCAAGATAGCCAACAGCTTATCAAACAAGTCAAGATAGCCAACAGCTTATCAAACAAGTCAAGATAGCCAACAGCTTATCAAACAAGTCAAGATAGCCAACAGCTTATCAAACAAGTCAAGATAGCCAACAGCTTATCAAACAAGTCAAGATAGCCAACAGCTTATCAAACAAGTCAAGATAGCCAACAGCTTATCAAACAAGTCAAGATAGCCAACAGCTTATCAAACAAGTCAAGATAGCCAACAGCTTATCAAACAAGTCAAGATAGCCAACAGCTTATCAAACAAGTCAAGATAGCCAACAGCTTATCAAACAAGTCAAGATAGCCAACAGCTTATCAAACAAGTCAAGATAGCCAACAGCTTATCAAACAAGTCAAGATAGCCAACAGCTTATCAAACAAGTCAAGATAGCCAACAGCTTATCAAACAAGTCAAGATAGCCAACAGCTTATCAAACAAGTCAAGATAGCCAACAGCTTATCAAACAAGTCAAGATAGCCAACAGCTTATCAAACAAGTCAAGATAGCCAACAGCTTATCAAACAAGTCAAGATAGCCAACAGCTTATCAAACAAGTCAAGATAGCCAACAGCTTATCAAACAAGTCAAGATAGCCAACAGCTTATCAAACAAGTCAAGATAGCCAACAGCTTATCAAACAAGTCAAGATAGCCAACAGCTTATCAAACAAGTCAAGATAGCCAACAGCTTATCAAACAAGTCAAGATAGCCAACAGCTTATCAAACAAGTCAAGATAGCCAACAGCTTATCAAACAAGTCAAGATAGCCAACAGCTTATCAAACAAGTCAAGATAGCCAACAGCTTATCAAACAAGTCAAGATAGCCAACAGCTTATCAAACAAGTCAAGATAGCCAACAGCTTATCAAACAAGTCAAGATAGCCAACAGCTTATCAAACAAGTCAAGATAGCCAACAGCTTATCAAACAAGTCAAGATAGCCAACAGCTTATCAAACAAGTCAAGATAGCCAACAGCTTATCAAACAAGTCAAGATAGCCAACAGCTTATCAAACAAGTCAAGATAGCCAACAGCTTATCAAACAAGTCAAGATAGCCAACAGCTTATCAAACAAGTCAAGATAGCCAACAGCTTATCAAACAAGTCAAGATAGCCAACAGCTTATCAAACAAGTCAAGATAGCCAACAGCTTATCAAACAAGTCAAGATAGCCAACAGCTTATCAAACAAGTCAAGATAGCCAACAGCTTATCAAACAAGTCAAGATAGCCAACAGCTTATCAAACAAGTCAAGATAGCCAACAGCTTATCAAACAAGTCAAGATAGCCAACAGCTTATCAAACAAGTCAAGATAGCCAACAGCTTATCAAACAAGTCAAGATAGCCAACAGCTTATCAAACAAGTCAAGATAGCCAACAGCTTATCAAACAAGTCAAGATAGCCAACAGCTTATCAAACAAGTCAAGATAGCCAACAGCTTATCAAACAAGTCAAGATAGCCAACAGCTTATCAAACAAGTCAAGATAGCCAACAGCTTATCAAACAAGTCAAGATAGCCAACAGCTTATCAAACAAGTCAAGATAGCCAACAGCTTATCAAACAAGTCAAGATAGCCAACAGCTTATCAAACAAGTCAAGACAGCCAACAGCTTATCAAACAAGTCAAGACAGCCAACAGCTTATCAAACAAGTCAAGACAGCCAACAGCTTATCAAACAAGTCAAGACAGCCAACAGCTTATCAAACAAGTCAAGACAGCCAACAGCTTATCAAACAAGTCAAGACAGCCAACAGCTTATCAAACAAGTCAAGACAGCCAACAGCTTATCAAACAAGTCAAGATAGCCAACAGCTTATCAAACAAGTCAAGATAGCCAACAGCTTATCAAACAAGTCAAGATAGCCAACAGCTTATCAAACAAGTCAAGATAGCCAACAGCTTATCAAACAAGTCAAGATAGCCAACAGCTTATCAAACAAGTCAAGATAGCCAACAGCTTATCAAACAAGTCAAGATAGCCAACAGCTTATCAAACAAGTCAAGATAGCCAACAGCTTATCAAACAAGTCAAGATAGCCAACAGCTTATCAAACAAGTCAAGATAGCCAACAGCTTATCAAACAAGTCAAGATAGCCAACAGCTTATCAAACAAGTCAAGATAGCCAACAGCTTATCAAACAAGTCAAGATAGCCAACAGCTTATCAAACAAGTCAAGATAGCCAACAGCTTATCAAACAAGTCAAGATAGCCAACAGCTTATCAAACAAGTCAAGATAGCCAACAGCTTATCAAACAAGTCAAGATAGCCAACAGCTTATCAAACAAGTCAAGATAGCCAACAGCTTATCAAACAAGTCAAGATAGCCAACAGCTTATCAAACAAGTCAAGATAGCCAACAGCTTATCAAACAAGTCAAGATAGCCAACAGCTTATCAAACAAGTCAAGATAGCCAACAGCTTATCAAACAAGTAAAGATAGCCAACAGCTTATCAAACAAGTAAAGATACATAATGTAGCATAGCCAACACCCTGTATAACAAACATGCGGTGCCCTAAAAAGCACGGTGAAACTATCCACGCCCGTGGTCGATGATCAAATATTTGAGGACAGATGGCGCTTGTATTCTGAATCTTGAAATTGTACGAAGTTAAAATGTGACAATAGTGCTTACGCGGGTTGTGAGGTACTGCCAGAAATCTCATTTAAAATTAAATGGCATAATTCAACCATAAATGTAGTTCGGAATTGGCCAGCACTAACTAAAAATATAATTTTCAACGAAATCAAACTTAAGTTAAGAAAAGTATGTTGATTCCTAGCCGAAAATCACAAAAACTCACTGAAATGGTCAAATGACCCACTTGGGGGCCCCTGATCTCCAAAATTAATAACGGGCTACCGAGGACATGATATATCATCGCGATTGAGATATCCCTGGCCTTTCTACGCCTAATTCTTGGAGAGTTATGTGGAATACGGTGGCGGAGGCCTCGGCTACATTGTACGTGAGCCCTGTACACACAAGTCCCTTAGGGATTTTATTATGTTACTTATATTATATGGATATTCCTCTAAGATACCTCCAGGGCCCCGCCAACCTACGTCACTGTTTGAACATCAAAGCCGGTACATTAATAACCGACCTATCCCAAAGTTGCGAAAATTTTTGAGCTTTGATACACCCACCAAATGCAAAATTCGTACATCATAGCGCTTAAAAGTACGTTAACTTAATTGCTTAAGCGCACCAAGTGCTGACTCTCTATTGTATACCTCTGGCGTAATCTTTTTCGTAAAAGCGGATTTGCATTATTTAAACGACAAAACAAAATTATTTATTAAGCGTCCGAAGCTCGCAACGAAGCCGTGAATTAATGAAAATTAGGTTACATACTTAGGGCTGTTATTATAATTACGTAATGATCCTCCACTAATAAAGATAACAAGTCGGCCCATCCGGAATATTAGTTTCACATAGGTTAAATAGTTAAGCTACCTTCGGTGTCTTACGACGTGCAATAATAATCCAATATAATTAATTTATAACGTCGAAAAATATTCCTTTTATAACATATCGAAAGAAATTATCTAATTCAAATATCCCGATAATTATAATCATATTCTAGCATATCGAAAGATATTGTCTAATTCAAATTTCCCGCCACCCACAAATTATAATCCTATCCTAGCTTATCGAAAGAAATTGTCCAATTCAAATTTCCCGCCACCCGCCAATTATAATCCTATTCTAGCTTTTCGAAATAAAGTAATCATATTGCATTTTTAATTCTTTTTCTTTTAATTATTTTTATTAATTTAAAACTTCCCACTAGAAAGACTATATAACGATTCGCGAAGCGTTATTTCAAACTTCCCAAAAAAATTTCAAACTTCCCACCAAAGCTCGGCGTGTAGCTTGTAGCTCCATCTACCGTGTCGTCGCTTTCCACGCCGACAAACACTTAACGACATGCCGTCCATAGCAATAGTGTCACTTCGAATATATAATCGATGTGAAACTAAAAACTAAAAAAAATTGGTTGTTATATAAAATAATACCATAAATGTCATTAGATCTTGCAGTTTGTTAAGTCTAAAACATTTGCATACCCTAAACACAGTGCACACACCCCTCTAGCGGATTAATTTTTGGAAATTTCAAAGTATTAATTGAAGGTAATGACTAAATTTCAAATACCCTTTTAATACACGACCAAACCTGCACTTCGCTATAGTATGATAGGAGATTTCCCCAAGTGTACGAAGTGAGCTGTTTAGTAGAATTTTTTTTGAGCGAATCATTTGGTCCACAAGTCCAAGGCCATATAATTTGGGTGCGTCCGAATTCTTATCCGACTTTTTTAGTAGACTTGGAAGACTGCTATTTTCCCAGGCTGTCTAAATATTCGGACAGTTTGGTCGACTATTTTGTTAAGACACTATCCTGTGATCACTCGAAAAAAAGTCTGCTTAAGCCTAGACTTAACGCACACAGCAAATATACAAATGTGTATAAATGTATAATACTACTTGAAATAATCAATTAAATAAATATTATCCATAATATTAAGTGTAAGACAAACAGTTTAATAATTAAAAGTTTAGTTCTAATTCATAATTCCAGCAGAATCTGACGAAGGCGAGCTTGGCGAGGATGCGGATGCCATGATAAATAGCCAAAAAATAGACTGCATCGATGTTGTCTAAAATTTAGTCGGCTTTTAAGTCGACCAAATGAATTCGGATGCGATCTAGAATTTAGCCACTTCCGGTTGACCAAAGTATTAGCCAAAAGACAGGGAATTCGGACGCACCCCTGGACTAACCTCGGAGGAACGTCGGAGGAAAAGACATACGCGTCACAATTCTGCATAATGCGGTAGGAATACAGGCTGCTACACACTTTCACCCCCTAAAAGTCAATAAACGTGATATTCGTGGATCCAACATCGAACATCCTACTTTATACCTGGAATGTATTTATTTATTGATAATTCGGGATAATGACTAAGTTGGGACGATCCCGGGGCGTCATGGTCTAGTTGTCTGCCGGCGCGTGCTCCAAGACTTACGTTTTAGGCAACCAATGAGATTCCGGCCTGATTTAATTTTTGATGGGATAGTAGCTTATTGTTAGAGCGTGACGGGATCGAGAGCTACGCTAATAAGCCTCTCAACATAATCATTATCCCCATTAATTTATTCATATTCAATATGAATAATCTCATGTTATCCCTAAATATAAATAAATATATTCTTGTTTATATTCACCTCGACATGGGATGAAATAAGGGGTACGTTCAGTAACGCAAAATCTGGGGGAAATAGGTTTATATTTCATGAGCGCTTGTCGTCATAGTGACGTAGGAAGTTACTGAACGGTGTTATTTCTAGTCAGTGCTGTTTTTAAAGATGGCGGATATAAATATTACGGGGCCGGAAAATCCGAGGACCGGAAAATCCGAGGAAAACAAAAATATTATTTTCAATAATTAATTGGTAAAAGACGAAATTGTTGAGGACAATATTCTACATTGTGGCAACGATCAGTCTTTTATTAAAAACGCGAAAACGGCCATTGCAGTAGCTGAGGCATTCCAATTAAATGATAGGACTTTAACCAAACTAGTAGAATTGTTTATTAAAACAGTGGTATAATTTTAACTCCTCCGCCCGCTTAAATGAAAACACATAATAAGCTGAACGTACCCAAGAAGTTTTTAGAACTGCCCAAATAGTACCTGAACCCCCAAAAGGGCCAAACGGTGCCTCCGTAATCTTAGAGGCCGGTGTGCGCTCTGTCACCGGAGGGGTAAATTTTCTGGGTGTAGTTGCGATATTTCCCGAGAGGCGGCGCTACTTCTCAAAATGTGTTTTTGAAATTTTACCGCTAAAACACGAATATAGCCAGTCTAAATCTTGGCATTTTTAAAGCCGTAGGCATAGAAAGTATTATTCGAGATCTTGTAGGAATGGAATTCAATAATGTATGAAATTTATTAAAATTTACACCTTTTAGTTGTTTTCATAAATTTTTAATATCTTTGGCAAATCAATAATTCCGAAATACCTTTTTAAAATACCTTAAAGGGAATATAACCTGCAAAGCAATCTTTATGGAAGACCCCTTCAATTTTTCAAATTTCGCTGTACAGTGGCGCCTAACATTTTTAAAGCGAAAGGCAAGAGCGGTCAGAGCTGCAAGCGTTGGTGTTCCACACCAAATACCTGAGGTTATATTCCCTTTAAATCACTTAAAACTAAGCTCAGTTTTATCAGTTTAAACATCAGATCTTTATCACAATTTAAACATCAGATCTTTATCACAATTTAAATATCAGATCTTTATCACAATTTAAATATCAGATCTTTATCACAATTTAAATATCAATTCTTTATCACAATTTAAATATTAATTGCCATAAGGAAGATAATACCAATGCTTACAATATCTTTAAATTTGTTAATTTTATTTCTTAGTGTATTATTTTCAAACTTTTAAACCTTTTGTGATAATGGCTTTTTGATATCACAAATCAAATATTAATTGCCTTAAGGAAGATAATACCCATACTTACAATATCTTAAAATTTATTATTTTAATATTTATATGATTTTTAAACTTTTAAAACTTTTCTTGATAATGGCTTTTTGTTAATTTTTTTAACAAATTATCTTCTGTCAGTCGCGTCTTTAGCATGGTTATTTAAGAGAGGCCTCAAAAATTTTCCAAGTAAGACCTTGGGAAGGTTTTTATCTCCACAATGGCATTTTAAAGGTACGGTAAAGTAAGGGAGAATGACTCCCATTTTCTTTCTTCCTAGGAAATAAATTAAGCGAGCACTCTACAAATTCTGTTACAATGACTAGTAGGGAAATTAATAAGCGTGATGGATATTTTAGTCCACCACGATCCTGTTCACTAATTAGAAAATGGATAGGGTTGTTTGATGACGGATGGATCCATTTTTGTAGGCAATCCCAACACTCTGAGTTTTCTTCAGCGATCTTTAGAATATTTTTTGATACGGCAGCATTATCTAAAAAAATATAAAACTTAAGAATATTGGAGACACCACTTACTTACTACAACCTCAGATCAGTTACAATATAGCTTACCATGTAAAGTCAGTTTTTCGATTCTTTGTAACATGAACATTAGTGAAGCAGGTATTTTCACTTTCGATGTATTTTCATCGGGCAAATTTGGACAAAAATCTGTTTTGTCATTTAACACTAGTTATATAAAAGAGAAAAAAGGATAGATAATGTAAAATGGAGGTTTTATTATTATTAGAAATTTCTAATTACCTTCCGGTTTTGACTTCGATCCTTCACTACAGTTGGATGAGGTAGATGCTTTTAATATCCCAATTTTAAGCGTATGCTCTATACTTAAAACACAGGATCGAACATCCATTTGGTCGTTAAAACCGCCAGAATGTCTCAAGTGGCTGAATGTTTGTTCTATTGCAACACTGGAAAGTTTTCGGGTGAAAACATAGTGGAAGTCACTGTTCAGCAAATATTTTACCAAATTTCTTGAAGGCGGCAGTGTTTGTTTTTGCATTGTCAGCCACTAGACGCACTACGGTAAATCCCCATTCCTCAACTGTTTTGATCACGTCAAGAAACATTTGATGTAGCTGCTCCGCTGTGAGATTAGCAGTAAAAAAATAAGCCACTGGTAGTCTAAAATTGGTTGACAAGCCCTGGTAGACGAAGCAGAGCAAGTGAGTGGCTAAAGTGTCACCTACACCTTCCATTTCCGATAATGTGGTTTCACCAAAGTAGCAATCCAAATTTTTGTCGTAAGCAATCGAGGTTTAATGGCCATTTCATCAGCCATCAACGAGCCCAATCTTTCGTTCGGTTCCTTTAATTTGCTATACTCTGCCTTTAATCTTTCCTTGACTAGCGATGTTATTCCCTGTTCTCCACTAGCGTGTCCAATAAACCTTTTAATAATAAACCTGTGAGGCAAATGTAAAATATTCATATCACGAATGAAGTTGTAGGCAACAGGTGATTTTTTGTATAGTAAACAGCAAACTTTTAAAGTAGAATTTTCATAGGGCAAAGTCTTTTTCCCATAAGCAATGACTTGTTCTAATAAAAAATTTGCTTGTAAATCATCACTTAAACTGGAATCTTTTATGTTTTTTATCTGCACAATTTCCTTTTGTTTTCTTTCTTTCTTATAGATCCGGATGGTATTCGTAAGATTTGTAACTTTTCTTCGCAAGCTTTCTACTTGTTTCCTTAATTTGTAATTACTCCTTCCCATTTTTCGTACGTTTGTTTTGATTTGTCGTTTCCGTATGACAAGAGATGCTTGTGTTGAACAACTTTTATGGGTTACAATTACAGGTAACTCTTTATTATTAGGGTTGATAGGACTCCCATTACTTCCATGAACAGATATCACAAAATTTTCTCCCGCTTCATTGTTAGCGTTGATAGGAACTACATTTTTTTCAAGTATTAATATTGAAGGCGACATTGAAGTATTTTGCTCTCCATTATATTGCATTGGTATACCAATAGGAACAGTTGGTACTGTATTAGGAACATTATTTTGGGTTATCACAGTATCTTTGGTTATCACAGTATCTTCGGTAAGTGAAAATAAAATATTTTTCTTTGGCAAAGAACAATTTCTTTTTGGTGAAGATAATTCTATTTCAATCTCATCTGTGGTGTGATCAGTTGTAGAATCAAATAGTACTCTACGAAGTCTTTCTCTTGCACTTTTCCGGCAGCTTCGTTTATTTGACATTGTGTTGTTTAAAGGAGAAAGAGGCAACCTCTTTGGGAGCTGGCTCTGTACATTTTCCCTGCAGTGGTACTGCATGGCCTAGCAATGTTTTCTTTTTTGTGGACGTACTAAAATCAGAATTTTTGAAAAGGCCTCACCTTTGAGACTGAGTAGCTGTTCATACTTTGAGGGATCATTGGGAAATATTTCTTTCAACCAAAGGCTCTTTTTGTTTTCATCATTGGGAAATTTCTGGGAGCTCAACTTTTCTGCAACTGTCACACATGCTAAATTATTGCTTTTCCTTGGATGATTACAATTATTACATTCAGGTACAATGCAGATAACCATCTTTGATTTTGTTGCTGGAGTCTTTTTCCTATTTAATATAAAAATATTTAAGAATATCTAAAGTTATGGAACAAAGGCTAATATTTTCCGTATGCACTGTCCATGGATTTAATAATTTTAATTAGATTTAACGGCTAAATTAACAGTTTTTATACCAAAACCTATTAAATTAAAATCAAATTAAAACTTACCATTAAATATGTTCTAATGCAAATTGAACAGTTGGAACTCCAACGAAAACACCGCACGTCCAACAGCTGTTACAGCTCGCCTCTCTTCTGAAAAACCGGAAGACGCAATATCGCGCGAATGGAGAAAATTTTAAAATTTGCCGGCACTTCCGTTATGAGAAGCAGTGCCCCAGGCGGAACAAATCTGCAACTTAAAATGCCATCGAAAAAATAAAAAAAATCAGCGCGCACCGGCCTCTAAGATTACGGAGGCACCGGGCCAAAACATAATTTCAATGAGCTAAAAAAGCGTCGAATTGAGAATTTGTAGCAGACGAATATTTTAACAAAATTATGAGAAAAAAAGGGCTGTAAATAAGTAACTTAACTTATCAAAATTGGCTGCGTTTGTCGAGATGTACCGCAAAAAGATTTCGACCACAACATATCCCATGAGGTAATCAGCTATTTTACATTTTTCACACTTTTTTGCGATAAATTCACGATAACTAGCACCAAGAATGTATTTATTTATATCTAGGGAGAATGTCTATGTCGAGACGGTTTTTAGCCTTTCTCTCAATCCACCAGGGCCGTCTTAAGACCTTTTGGGGCCCTGGGATAAATTATTTCTTAAGAACTTTGCGATCCCCAACGGTCAGCCTTTGTATGTCCGTTGTTTAAATTCAACTACACAATAATCAAACCAAAACTTTTAATTTCAAAGTATAACATAGTCCTACTGAACAGTGATTCGCTGTTAGGTTTTTAAATTGTTGGTACCGTATATGATACGCTATGTGGCGATGAGTCAAATTACTTTAGACGTAACTAAAAGATACGTAATATTAAATGAGCATAAATATTATTTAATCAACTAAACCCTTATCCCTAGAGTTGAGGCTGTATGGCTGGCCTTTCCGGGGCCCCAAAACTGGATGGGGGCCCTGGGCTGTAACCCATTTAGCCCATGCCTTAAGACGGCACTGCAATCCGCCCGTTGGTCCCCCCAGTACGCTCCTCTGCTTAAAATAAAACGAATAGTACCGGTATTTCCTTGGCTGCTTAAAATTTACGTCACCTAACGCGATGGAAATCAAACGCCGGTGACGTTTTGGCTTTCCCCCCGCGCGAGACGGGGGAAAGGCGTTCAACGTGCCCGGCGATTGTCGCAACATAATCATTCTTCCTAAATATAAATAAATAGATTCTTGCTAGCACTGCCCAAATCCGATTTTAGAACTGCCCAAAACTGCCCACTATTTTAGGCCCTGCACCGAGATACTCACTATCAAAGCGTATTGCTTTCGTGTATACACAAAAAATTTATTTATTAGTATTTACGTCTTCATTAATTTAATTTAATTTATTGATGCGAAATATAGATTGTTATTTAGAAGTACAATATTTCATCATCCCATTGCCACATGAGCGTAATGCAAGTGCGTAGCAGCTAGGAAAAACACCGTTTTGAATCTTACTAGCTTCTGAAATAGGGCTGGCAAAATCCCACGATTTTCAAACGCCGTAGTGTCCCTTAAAGAGTATACGCTCTACCATATGGCTCTACAAATAGTAAATATTTTAATCAATAGGCCGATAAAAATATTTCGCCTAAGTTGTTCTCTTTCCCTCACTACTAGAGGATTTCGGAAAGGGGGTAGGAGGAGGGGGAAGTAAGTTTGTGACGTATGTTCAACAGCAGCGCCATCTATGTACAGATATCAAAACTAAAAAACGTTTAAAACAAATTTCGTCTGCTGCAGTATTTTTTTGGGAAACATAAGCCTTAGCAAGAATCGAAAATATGGCATTTGGTAAATTTTCATTTCTGAACCCCTTCTTGATGTAAAAAAATTAAAATCACAAATATCATTTTTTATTACTGGTATTATTCTTTTCTCACCATTTTCTAAAATTTCATTAAAATCAAAAGTAACTGAAAAATATCACAGTTAAATATTGCATTAATTCATTAACAAACTTGAGGGAGCTAAAGTAAGTGGTTGACAAATTCTTGTTGACCGATTTGAGATGTCCCCACTTTTGTGCCCTTTCAGAGCGTGACAAATCCTTATGAACAAACTTCCGTCTTTCTATCGCACAAACTAAAATGTACCAAAAGTAGCCGCAACATGGCTACAAACTCCTCCCTGGCCACAAGGACACTCTCATAATCCCGAAACAATAGTTCCCTTACTATCATCCATTGAAACAAAGCAATTATTCATAGTTTGCACCGAAGGGAGGGGCCTATGGTCTCCAAGGAAACTGGGAGGGCGATCAAAAATTCAAACCATTTCGCGCGTAGCTACTAAATAGGTAG
The DNA here is from genome assembly GCF_980474605.1 of Leiobunum rupestre. Classification (NCBI taxonomy): domain Eukaryota; kingdom Metazoa; phylum Arthropoda; class Arachnida; order Opiliones; family Sclerosomatidae; genus Leiobunum; species Leiobunum rupestre. The sequence continues at coordinate 17,619,401 of NC_143389.1, forward strand.
CCATTTTGTTGATAATCTCGTCAAAGCTACAAAACGTATTAGATTTATGCTTTAAAATTTTAAATGGGCCCTAAACAAAGCCAGATAAGATTCTAAGGCCGGGTTATTTAAATAAAATATCAAATTACGACCGAAATATCTACGAAAAGAAGTTAACAAAGCTTATCAAAGTTAGGCCTTTGAGGTCATCCTTTTTACAATTACCTTCACTATCGAATAAAATAAACAATTTTCGCTCTCCCTTGGTAATTGAACTACTCGAACAATTTTTAACCAGGCAGATAACCATTTTTAACGTGAAAATAAGTCCTTAATCATTTGAAAATAATTAAAATCCGCAAACAGACGATTGAAACTGTTAACCCTCCCGTTTTACTAAGAAATCTACACCTTCAAAATGGCGGCAAAGAACCGTTCATTCTTGCTCAAATTAAATATTTATTCTTGGTTCTTATATCTATACTTGGAACTGCGTCATTGATGACGTAGGGATGCAAACTATGTATAAATGCTGTTTCGAACTTTCGCTTTAATGTATAAGAGACATTGACTAGGTTGGTGTGATAAGAAAACATTCGTGACTCGGTTAGATTGGAACATACGGTAGCCTTTGTTTTTGTGTTTTTTACTTCTTGAATGATGTTTTGCAATAATCTCATCCGAATATTCTTTGGGGAAATCTTTTAGAAGTTTAGTCCAATTTCCTTTTGCTATTCTGCAATTTTGAGTTTTTTGACTGAGCTTAGTGAGCTATTGTTAGGCCTTGGCTTAAGAGCGTCCCTGAAAAATATTAATGATTAAAAACATTTTTTGTCTATTCCATAATGCTTTTATTTAAATACATTAAATTCAATTTTTTTTAAATGTTATTTAATTTACATTTATCAAAAACATTAACAAACCTTTTCTTTGGAGAATCCATCGCTTCAAACTTGCCGATTCGCGAATTGCGAATTCGTTAGACTGCAATAAAAACCGTCGAAGTTGGCCGTAAATTCCGACCAATCAGAGAAATCCTCTTTTTCGCAGGTTTACGCGGGGGAAGTACTGATGGGAAGTCTTCTAGTAGGATAATATTTTTATCGGCCAATTCAGCACCCCACACAAGGAGAACACAACCCGTCAAAAGTCGTGGATTTTCTTGTGTACAATTTTCATTGGTTAGACGCTTTAGCGCCTGCTGCCGTTGGAAGGGGAAAAATCGGAAATTGTCTCCCCCCGCCCGTAAAACGTTCAGCGTAAAAGGGTTCGTCCAACGAAACTTGTACACAACACTGCGTTAGCATGCTTAAAGGCTAGCTGCGTTATCCTTGTGTTTGTTGTTCCTAGCTATAAGGGACATACGTACAAATTTCGCCAAAATATGGTATATTTTAAAACAAAAAATATATTTACGCAATACAAGATTTTGCGTTTCATTTATAATTAAATTAAATTTCGCTTATTATTAATGTAACATACCATTTATCTGAAAAAATTGTGAGTGTATTCGATTTGTATCAGCCATGCTATTACTTAAGTTTTATTTGATATCTTAATATCTTGGTTTGATTTATTAAAAAAATTAAAGTATAAATAATTACACTAAGATAAAAATAGGAAACCATTCATTCGCTCAACCGTTAATTTAAAATTTTGAACTTAGAAAAGATTGTTTCGGTTATTTTTAAATGAGAGCATCGCTCAAGAAGGAGAGTGAGAGAGACATTTTCGGGTTGAATTATGCTCGTTCGAATGGGCCGTGAAATCGTTGGTTTGCCAAATAGCGTCCTGGAAATCGTTCCAGAGCGAAACAATCGATCTCGCGTTTTCTCTGGAGCGCGAGAAGGATAAAGTTTAAAATGGGAATTTAATATATATTTCCCGCTTTTGAAACGCGGTGGAGCCGAAAATTAGCGGGACGGCCGATGTTGCTTCAACCTTTGTTTCCATCTCGCGGCTCGCTTGGATTCGTTGGCAAAACGCTGAAGATAAGAGTTCGCCTGATAATAGCGTATTTATGTAAACGCGAACGTCCCAGCGCCAAATTGGAACCGTAAAATATGGAAATTGCTTTCTTAATATGTTGCGCCATTGCGTCCGAATTCTACTCGGATATGTAAAAATAATGAGCTCTTCGCAAAGTGCTATTGACGGATACTTCTCTCGATTAAAGGTCCGCGGAATCGTTTCGAAAATTCTGGACGAATTTCAGGTAGCTCCTCCCTTTTCCATTACGTGATTCCGGCAGGGTAGTTATTTTTTAATTCAGAGCAAACTCAATTTAATCTAGGGGCAACAAACACAAGGAGAACGCAGCTAGCCTTTAAACACGCTAAGGCAGTGTTGTCTCAAATTTCATTGGACAAACCTTTACGCTGAACGTTTTACGGGCGGGGGGAAGACAATTTCCGAATTTTCCCCTTCTGACGGTAGCAGGCGCTAAAGCGTCTAACCAATGAAAAATGTACGCAAGAAAATGCACGACTTTTGACGGGTTGCGTTCTCCTTGTGTGGGGTGCTGTGTTTGTTGCTCCTAGATTTAATTGAGTTGGCTCTGAATTGACATTGCTAGAGAACTTAGGCTCCTACATTTCCATAAATACATTGAAGTATTTTCAAACAATTCTCTGGCCCTTTAAGAGCATTAGTTTTGGGAATGCAAAATTTACAGGCCTGTATCTGGCAAAGGTGATAGGATCGTAAGATATTTACTTAACTTATTTGTAGAGCGTTTATTCTTTAAAGGCCACTACGGCGTTTGAAAAATGCGGTTGAAAATCGTGGAATTTTTCCAGCCCTATTTCATAAACTAGTAAGATTCAAAAGGCATTGTGACCCTTTAAACGGGAAGCAGTAGGCTTTAACCAGTGGCATCCGCATAAAGACATGAACCAACTCCCGTAATAGGCGCTTCAATAAAGGGCGCTTTCTTGTTCGCCCCCCCCCCCGACGCGCATGCGCGCGAGTCACTGAATAGTCACGTGTTTATGTTAATTTTATTTGTAAGGCTCAAGTTTGATAGCGCGCGCATTTTTTCCCATCAGTAGGCGCGTGCGAAATTGATCGAGCCCTTCTATATTGAAATATTAAGCAGAGTGCGCTTTAAAATATCACGCTTTTACAAGTATGTCCTGGCTCTCTGTATTACCACTTCTAGGCAAATCGCTGAACAGGTTTTATTTAAGCGTCTGTTGAGAAATAAATCAAAAGAATTAATAGAGTAAAATATGCCTTTGGAAAATACTCTAACGAGAATGTTCAATCCAAAATTACTAATTTTCTACTATTAATTACTAAAAATACATAATATATAATAATAAAACCAACCAAAAGAATGAAATTTAATTAATACGCTATATATTAATATTACGTATTTAGAAAATAATATAATAGTTATAATTAATTAATATAATAATACTCTTATTTCTTTCAAGAGATGGCGCTCTAGACATTAAATGAAGATGGAGCCTGCAAAGGGGGAGGGCTGGAGTTAGTAATACAGCATAACACCGTAGCTATAAGCCAAGGTTCCTAGAAAAATCTCTTACATAGGTTGGCGCAAACAGACTCTTTTCATACAAAAAAACAAACACTCCCGTTAAAAAAAACGGGGAAAGATATCCGGTTTCCCCCCTAAAAACACGTCACTGGATGTCAGGCAACAAGTCGTCGCTCTCCCTTTTGTCGTGAGAATCGAGTATAAAAATTTATCTCCCTGCGCAAACGCGAGTGACGTCGCTGGCGTTTTATTTTGTTTACCTTGTTTATTCAGTAAGGAATGAAGGCACACCGCGCTTAATATCTATTATCAAGTGGGATACTCTTGTGATGGGTTTTAGGATACCTCTAGCTTAAGGCACCTGACAGTAAGATTTACTACCGCATAGGCTAACCGTGTATTGAAATTTAGAGAAAAAATAGTGTTTTATTGTAAAAACCGAGGAAAGTTGAGAAACGAAAAAACAAACAACTCCCTTTTAGGCTTTTCTTCTAACTGGTCGCGATAAAAAACAACGGTAAATGTAAATTGTGGCCGTTATTAGTTGATCCATGGTAGATCTATTTGAAATAATTTTAATCGTGATCAGGTCCGTAGCCTGCCTCCTAAAAAAAACCTACTCCCTCAAATGAAATTTCGAATTGCCCCAGCTGCCCCCTCGAAAATATCCTCTGCTCCTTCTCTATTATAGCTAGTCACTTAATTAATACGTCGAAATATTCATGAACATTTTAATGAATACAGAATAAAGACGATTTTTTTTGTATAATTTTTTGTCCCAGGCTTAGACCTTTTAGTTTGACTGTTTAAGAAACTGATAAAATTTCAATACAAGATGGGCTATAAGCTGCAGTCCCAGGTTCTTCCATGTGTAAATTAGTTCTTCGTATGGACGACGAAAACGTTAATTTTATAACGAGAACTGCGTTTAAAAATATTAGTCGGTTGATGTGCATTGCATTTTTAAAGTTTGACCACTTTTATTAAACTTTAGGAGGTTGGATAACGGAAACTTTCGGAGCTGCTTATCCAAATTTCCCATCCTTTATACTTATTGCGTGGAAGCGCCATCTGGGTTAGCTATAATTTAAAATAAATATTTTGTGAAAAAATTATTTTGTTTTTTCTAAGTTATAAACAACCTTCTGATTCATTCCCGATGATGTATCAGTAAAACCGTAACAGTTGTTGAACGATTTTTTCCTCTTCCGGTTTTGACGTCACGATAGTTATCGGAAAGCTATCAAATTAAACTGTTCTAAGAGCAGGTTTTTCGGATAAGTATCATAAATGCCACGCACACGTAGAAGATTTCTGCTTGCCGACATTTGGACTGATTCATTTTAAACGGGTTTTGTGCGTTTTGGCTCTCAACAATCATTTACGTCACGATAAGCAACCTCCAAAAAGTCGAATAACCCTGGTTTGACAGCAGCGCTCTCTTCTGTATCTAGCGTTATTCGAATCCCGTCCGTTACCATGGCGACTCAGCCGCAACGTGAAGTAGCTCAGGACAGCAGCGCGCGCGTTAGTAGTATTCACCTAAGCGATTTTGTTTTTGCTTGGATCTACCCCTTCCAATTTGCAACGAGCTGTTTCGACATCCGTTTGAACCAATAAAAGTTTGATTTATCGCGACAGTTTTGATTTCAAGGGCGATATAGCATCGATTACTGAAACAAGAAGTTCGTAAAAAAACCCTTCCCTCTACCGGAGAAAAAACGCGTAACTATCTCCGCGCATGCGCAAAGGTAAAATATAAAGATATTCCAATTTTTTTTAATATTCGAGGGCCAATTAACGGTGCCTACAAGACGTACGAACAACAAACGCTTCGAGTGGCTTTGGGGATGGATTACGGTTTTTAATTCGTAGTGCGCAGGCGCGGTTTTTTTCAAACAATATTATCATAAGCCTATCATAAGGTCCCCATAAGCAAAGGTCTAGGCCAAATTTTTTACTATCACATACCCGTTATTAAGAGGTAGGTATTCAAAATCTGCACCTCTTAGTGGCCACATCCTCAACTAGGCATTTCTCCAAATGAATGCGCCCAAGCCATGCGCGAACGTTTTTAAACTTAGAACCACACGGGAAAAATCTACGCCGATAGCCCTCAGCCCTTAACACCGTAGCTTTCAAAGTTAAAATTAATACTTAAATCTTGGCAAAATAATTCATCAGATCGTGAATATAGGTATTAGAAATAACAGTTGTGTTTCTGAAGGTATTTATTTTTCAAACTTGAGATTTAGATGCGTTTTGTGTGGCCATTTATCAACCCGAGCGTGGCTGCTCTACCAAGTAAGATAATATTTTAGATGTAGAAACTTTGCAAACGAAGATGTCGCTACTGCCCTATCGTCGTATGTTAATTTTCTTATCTCCAGGACAACGCCGTTAACATGGACCCCTATGGTAGACCTTTGCTTATGGCGACCTTATGACAGTCTAATGCTATTATAAAGTTTTGGTTTTGGTTTGGAGCGTCACTTGGATGTCTCTTCACGAGCTGGGTGTCGGCCGGCGTTAGGAATCGGGAGTCTTAACTTCCTAAGCAATATACGGACAAACGGTGCATTAATAATTAAAAAAAATATATTGTATTGTTATTTTACTAATAATTACTATAATTAGGCTAGTAGCCTAGTATACCAGTCTTTTATATGCCGCTAGTGAAAATAATGTTACTTAAGTTGTGGAAAATGTTTCATTTAAATTAGAGGAATATTTTTCAGCATTGAAAGTTAGTTTATACGCATTTTAAATTTAATTTCCTAATGACTCGAATAAAACCAGCTCTTAATCAAGTACTCGATAACCCGATTCGTTAAAAATATTACTCGAGGTTTTTTCTTAATTACTTGACTCGAATAAGAGAAAGTTTCCCTTTAATCAAGTACTCGATTACTCGACTCGACTTTAATATTACTCGACTCGATGAAAAAAAATTTGGTACCCGATACCCGACTCGATTGCCTAAAACCACTACTCTCACAGCCCTACTTTCGGGCTGTTTCGTACCTTAGCGATTTTGGCGACATCTATAAGTCATTTGCCAAAACACGTTTAAACACGCCTCTCGTTCAAAATTAGTTTCTATAAGTTTAACAAATTCAAGAAGAAAATCTGCCAAAACAATTGTAAAATGCTTTGGTAATTAGCCTTTTTAAGTACCGGCCAACGCGATAAGCTCATAATCTTCTGGATTTTCGTCTGCTAATTTGACGAGGTACGTCTCAATTTTGATACTTAAATAAATTTTGAGATATTAGCGTACATTAAATGTTTGATCGTTAAATTTAAACTAACTGTACTGGATTTAAACCTGCTGAAATTAGCAACTAGAAATGTAAAATATAACAACATAAAATTTTGAAAAAGGTGGTTATAAATATTATCATAAGTAACATAACAACAATAAGTCTGACACTTCCTATTGCTTTAATGCTAATTTTCTAACCGAACTTTTTTTCGGCACTGATACTCTCTTCAAGCTGTGACTTGGACTCGCGACTTACCGTTTTGGATGACTACGTTTGGATAAAATTTAAGCCTAATATCGGAGAGCACGTTCTGGAGTCGCGAGGGGCTTTGGCTTTGTTTAGAAGCGCGCGTGCTAATCATGCCTGATAAAAAAAATATGAGCTCGTAGCGCCGAGAAAAACATTTAAAATTTTTATCATTTTAGCCTAATATTCCACCTATCTATCGGAAACCAGATATTTTGGCTTAGCGGAAGTCTCGCATATTTTAGACACTAGAGGGCTCTGTGCTGAGAAAACATCTTGATTACGCAATAACTATGAAAATCAGTTTGGTTGTAAATCTCGTTAGTTGACATACTTATTGTTATTATGTTACTTATGATATTATTAAATTGCAAATAAATTCCAAATATTAAGAGATGGCGCTAATGATATTGGGCAATATTACGATTGACAATCAGACGCAAGAGGAACACCATTTTATACTACGCCATAAGTCTATCATAAGGTCCCCCGTAAGTAAAGGTCAAGCATAGAGCCCATGTTTACGGCATTGTCAATACGAGAAGAAAATTAACGTACGACGATAAGGCAGTAGCGACCATAGAAATCTCATAGGTAACTAGAATGCTGCCGTGTAACTGGCAAATGGGCCAAACGCCGTGGCAGACGATAGCCAGATCTCAGCCAATCAGAGCTCAAAGAGTGGTTCTGCCAAGAATTTAATGTCACCAGAGAGAATGACGTCACCTATCTCCCGCTATAGTAGCGGATCCAAGGAGGATTATTATCCTCCTTGGCGGAAGCACTCTACGGCCTCTCATTGGCTGAAGGTTCAAGGCGAACTGGCGTCAAGCTCGGCCGTAGGCGGCAGCATTCTAGTTACCTATGAGATTTCTATGGTAGCGACATCTTCCTTTTCAAAATTTCTATTACATCCAAAATATTCTCTTACTTGGTAGAGCAGCGTCTAAATCTCAAATTTGAAAAATAAATACAACTCTTATTTCTAATATTAAGTTTTAGGTTCCGATGAATCATTTGACAAAGATAAGTGTTAATTTTAAGTTTAAAGAGACAAAATTGTGAATAAGCCTTGGCTACGGTGCTAAGGGCTCGCGGCGGAGATTTATCCCACTTGGTTCTAAGTTTAAAAAAGTTCGCGCATGCTTGTGCGCATTCATAATGCATTTCGTGAAATTTATTTCTGAGATGCATAGTTGAAGACGTAGCCACTAGGCGGTGCAGATTTTGAATACCTACCTCTTAATAACGGGTATGTGATCGTAAAAAATTTGGCCGAGACCTTTGCTTATGGGGACCTTATGATAGGCTTATGACTACGCATATACGCTTTAGGTATTGACGGATTTTGAAATGACGTTTTAGCGCGCGACACTACAGGTTCATGTCTTGGGCGCACAGCCTTCTTTGCGTGCTTTTTTACCATAACATGTAGAGGTATTTTCACGCGCAAAATGCATTTTAAAAGTCGTCAATTGAGTAAATTTTAAATTCTGTTTGTAAGTTTTCATGTTTCTTAAACATCATATTTAAGAACACTGGCTGTAACGCTCATTTTCCAGATAGAGTGCTGGAATGCAGTGGCCCCGAAAATCATTATCGCTCATTTGTCCAAGCAATAGGTTAATTACAAATGTTGGTGGTTGTGAATTCTTTTTGCGTCGTGCCCACTACCTTTTTAGTCTGCTTTCACGTCAACTCTTATAGATTCTCAATGGCTGTCAGAATATTGAGTGTTGGCGCCGTTTCTTCTGGCACAACATCCATTCTCGTCGTGTTGACTTGATGTCAAATAATTTCGGAGAGGCTGCACTTCACAAACCCCCATTCTAAATGTACGACCCTGCAAGAGAAAACAACCTGATGATGGAAGACTTACTTGAAGAGTGCGTGTATTGGCAATAGCATAAGTAAAATAATAAACCCCCATTTCTGGGGAAGGATGAAACCTTCTATCTTAATAATAGTGTTTCCATCAATTATAAGGGTAGCGCTCTGAAGAGAAGATTAGAAACAAGTCGCTACCTTAGAGCAAGAGTCAAGCAAGTCTGAAAACCCCTATTTGAAAAAAAACCAGTTTAAAGTTCGAAATCTAGCATAATAACAATGATAATCTAAAAATGAAAATTGATAAAAATAGAGTGAAAATATATATTGAAAATTTTGTACTGAGTCACCTTAATTTAAAAACACACAAAGATTCTTATTTTGAATTTCTTTCAATAGTCACGTATCTCGACTTACTTGACTTTTGCTCTCAGGTAGCGCAGTACTTGGTGGTTCTTCTTCGACGCGGTGGCGACATCTGTCGTTGCGCATTTTAGATGTAGCGAAAATTATTACCCTATGCAACATAATTCACTCATGATTATTCCTTAAAATAATTTAATTTAATGAAACTTAAAATCACGCTATAATGTACAGAGTTGTGATAAAATCATGTTGGTATCACAAAAATAAACTTTTAAAGGGGAACGGCCAAGCTTTTCCAAATATGGCCGCATTTCCGTATCAAAAGATTAACAAGATGTTCAATATAATAACACGTACCTTTTTTTTGTCTTGAAAAAATAGCTTTTGGCCATCTTATGGGCTGCCGTCAGCGCCCCTAACCCCGTATGAGCGATTTGCGCACTATCCTAACTTTTAAAATCGCGCAATTTAGGTCTCTTATAACTGGAACCACGGCCAACTTTGATCACGCGCTGTTCGCGCTACTACGGCCAACACATTCGTCGAAATTCCGCGAGCAAGGATTTTCCCCCTATAAACTGTACTATAATGTGTAGGAGTTCAGTGCCACGCTCGGTGGTTATATTGTCTTCAATGTAAAAACTATACTAAAAATAATAATCCGCTAGGGGCGCTGACGTCATACACATCTTTTGCTCATAGGTTAACACAGAAACGTCAACGAATGAGATGGCCGCTGTAGTGCGAGAGATGCGCGAGAAATCAAAGTTGGCTGTGCTGGAACGCACCACGCGTGCAAAACATTTTTTTTTGCGTCTTCAGCAGCGCGCGCTTTTACGTTGTTTTTCTGTCTCATCGACTTCTCACCAGGTGTCGCGGCGGACGCGCGCTTTTCGATTTCCCGAAATTTCTTTATTTTATTAACAATTAACCACTCAATATTTTTGATGCGGTTTTCGCCATAAATTTTAGTTTTTAATGGGCCATAGGGCTATCTAGCTGGTTAAAGCTTGACCGTTCCCCTTTAATGCAATTTTTAAAAACAGATATTATATATTTTCAGTCTCGTCAGTATTCGAAGCCCATGAGGACAAAAGCTTACGTTACGAATAGACCATCGTACTCAATTTGAATAATGTTTCATACTCGATGCGGGTTATTCCGAACTTTTAGCACTAGTGAACCGGGAGGGGGGGGAGTCTTTGATGGATAGCTTCCTGTCTTTTTGGCATGTTTTTATACATGTTTTCTAGTCGACAGAAAACACCATAATCTCAAAACAATTGCAATTCTTCAAGAAGTTTCTGCTGTGGTAGAATTTGATAATGTCAAAAAAATTTATGGTACTTTAATTATTTGTAATTAAAAGTTTAGTTTGACCAAGAATGCGTTTATTTCTAGTTAAGGAAAATGACAAAGTTTTTGTTGCTATGAGCGTTGTTGACTGACTTTTAGTATGAAAAGTCTGTAGCTTCTATCCCTACCGCCTTATTAGTGCTCGGAATTGTTTATTCACTATCCACAAATTTTCCGATTTATTTAAAAAACGTTGGTAAAAAGAATATAATTTTAACTTATTTAATTATGTTTTTTACGCAACCAAGCATTTATTTGAATAAAAGTGGTATTTATTTAAATAATTGTTTGTTTTTTTTTTAAATAATAGGCTTATTTATTTTCGATTATTTAAATATTTTTAAATTTTTATTCAACTATTGATTATTTAAATAAATATTATTTAAATAAATATTCTTAAATATCGCCGAGCTTATTTTATTCATGGATAAAAATTAATCGAATGTCGAGCACTACGCCTTATGCAAAGTTTGTAAGCGTGCGCCTTTACCGCGGGCATTTGTTTGGGCTTATAGGCTGCGAGCTAGGAAATCTTATCATACGCGATACGGAAGGATAAGTATTCCAAGTAGAGGTATGGATTCCTGTGTGAAGTAATAGCAGTCTTTAGCAGATGGATTTTGAATTTCAATGTCTTTCCGGTTGAAACTTTCAGCTGTTTATATGTAGAGATAATTTTGAACGAGCAGACAGCTTTCGTATATTAAATTTATTCCTCGGTGGGTAAGCGTCGATACTGCCGGGAGTAGTGGCTCACTCGTGTAATCCCAAGCGTCTGGGAGGCAGAGTTTGTGGATGGCCGTGTGAGGACGACCACTAATCCCCCAACAGGTGGTTGTCATACTTCCGCCACGGGTGTCCCAACCCCTGTCCCCACGTATCCCCCCGTTGGCGTGGCCGTAACACATATCTCGCACCTGTTTGATCAAATGGACGAGCGGACTGAATTGTCCCACCCGTCACAATCGCTTCTAAAAAAAAAAGCGTCGATACGCGATACTTGTGACCAAAATTTAAATTACGCGGAGTGGTTAGCACTTTCGCCTCGCAGCAAGAGGAGCCGGGTTCGATCCCAGCTTGTGGCACTGGGTGAAAACTCGGAACAACTCCTTCCGCGTTGAGTTTGCAAGTTCTCTCCCCACTGGTTTAAGGGGTTTTCCCCCGAGTTCTTCGGTTTCCCCTTCCATAAAAACTTGTCGAGGTTAACGGTAATAGTTAGTGTAGGGAGCTGTTGGCTCGATCTCGTGGCATGCAGGGCTTGCTACCACCCTCCTACGCATTGTAACCCGGCCACCTGAATTGATGGCTTCAAAAGTCGCTTGATGACTTAGGCCTAAGGTGGTGCCTTGGGTATTAGCCTAGCTGATTATGATTATTATTAGCCTATGGGCCCAGATGATTCGTTCAAAGAAGATTCTGCTAAACAACTCAATGCGTACGTTTGGGGAAAATGCCTTTCGTAATTATTTCAAGTTACGGAGAATGCGTTAAACAGGGCTCGTACACTACCTGGAAAACCTGGAATTCAAAAGGTCAGGGAATTTGAAAATTATTCCAAAATGTCAAGGAAAAGTCGAGGAATTTGAAAATCGTCCCAAAATAATAAGGCAAATAAATTTTTGAAAGTAAATATTTTTCAAGATATCTCAAACCATTCATTTATTCTACAAAAATGGTCAGGGAAAATTTGGCAATTTGGTCAGGGAAAACATGGAAATGTCAGGGAATTTAATTTCGGAAATTCTGTATACGAACCCTGGAGTAGTTCCCAATCCCCCCTCATGATCGAAATGTAAGCTCCATCCCCTTAATTCATTCTCCTTAAGAATAAATGAACATATTTTATGTGTTTGGCTTGTTAAAGCCTCAAAAAGGAACGAACTACTTTTAACCGCGGTGGAATACACCTTTTCATAAAATCCCTGTAAATAATTATTTGAGGGATGGAAGCAAATTCTTGAGCAACCGGGTTCAAACGCGTCAAATCAATCAGTACGTATTGAAGAGATATTGTAGATTTTTCGATTAGAGGCATTTGTAATTGAAGCTGGTGGAGGGTGCGTCAAAGGTCATTACTCCGAGTTAAGTTGGCAGCGCGGCAGGGTGTCCTCCAATTCCAGTAATGAGATGCCCCCTTCGTTAAGGGACAAATTGAAGAAGTTTCGGTAATAGGAAAAACAATTGGGCGAGCAGTCGCGGTGATTAGAGAAGGAAGTTCAATACAATCTATATTAATTGGACCAACTAGTCCAATTAGAGAAGACTCGAACTTACCATTAGCTCATTTCAGACCATCCAACGAACGACCAAGATAAAAAGTTCATCAATCTGACTTAGGGGGCTATAGGCGCCTATTAAAGGCCAATAGAACTTCCAACGAGTTCCTTACAGTTTTAGGGATTACCTGGGCGTCAAACCACTAAACAGCGCCGTTAGAAGGAGCGGACAATATTGGAAGCTTTTGGACAAAGCGACATAAATACAAGAGGCAAGAACGGACAGAAGCAATTGAGAACTATCAAATAGATATCCCCTCGCTTCTATGACGTTCTCTTTCGGATGTAATGGGTGGAGCCTAATTGAACAATATGTCGTTGACGCCATCTGCGAGTCAATAACACTATTTTATTAATTAATTGTTAAAATAATTATTTAGCCAATTAATATATAATTTAATTTTTTAATATTTAGTTTTATTGAAATTATTAAGAGTTATAAGAATAAAATAATTAAAAATAATCATTTCCAATATTTAGTATGTAAATAATATATAAATTTTAGTATTTATTACAAAAAATAACATAATTTTAAACGTGTTTTTAAGGAAACTAGCTATAATTTTTTTCAAATTAAACTTGGATATGGGTAGAGTCCAAGGTTCGTAAAAGAAAAGCACTGGGTAGAGTCAGGAAACTATAGAGGTATACACTTGGAATGTCTAAGGTGCCATTGGGACGGTGATACGAAAGCGCGTCGAGAAAAAGGCGGGGCTTAACTACGTCAAGTGTAAGACGTAACACGACATTCCTAATTCATTGGCTCGAGGTTTGACGCGAAAAGAATGCGTCGTCATGGTAACAAATAGGCGATCTTCCCGCGCAAAATAGGCTTATAAAACAATGGATTAAAAACCTCAATTTGTTATCGTACTTAATATTTTAAAGTAATTATAATGTTCTTCGCGAAAGAAGTGTAGTGATACCTAATTTCAGGTATATAAAAGAGACAATCAGGTAAGATAATAATATAATAACTATGACTAGGCTTAATGACGAGTTTTCGTCGAATGAGGGTAGCGAGGCGCGAGAGTTTAACTCGTGAGTTTTCCCGCTTTAAGACACGCCCGTTTCTACGAGCTTCATCACGGCCGTAAAAATCTTCCTTAGATATTCCAAGTGTATAGGCCTACCTATATAGTTTCCTGGTAGAGTATGTATAAAAAATTTGGGGGAGTTAAAATTCCAAAAACTTTGTTAAAAATGTTAAAAAATTATTTACAATTTAAAAAAATTAGTTAATTTAAAAAAATTAGTTAATTTAAAAAAATTAGTTAATTTAAAAAAATTAGTTAATTTAAAAAAATTAGTTAATTTAAAAAAATTAGTTAATTTAAAAAAATTAGTTAATTTAAAAAAATTAGTTAATTTAAAAAAATTAGTTAATTTAAAAAAATTTGTTAATTTAAAAAAATTAGTTAATTTAAAAAAATTAGTTAATTTAAAAAAATTAGTTAATTTAAAAAAATTAGTTAATTTAAAAAAATTAGTTAATTTAAAAAAATTAGTTAATTTAAAAAAATTAGTTAATTTAAAAAAATTAGTTACCGTTTTAAAATATTAGTTACCGTTTTAAAATATTAGTTACCGTTTTAAAAAATTAGTTACCGTTTTAAAAAATTAGTTTTAAAAAATTAGTTAGTTTTAAAAAATTAGTTAGTTTTAAAAAATTAGTTAGTTTTAAAAAATTAGTTAGTTTTAAAAAATTAGTTAGTTTTAAAAAATTAGTTAGTTTTAAAAAATTAGTTAGTTTTAAAAAATTAGTTAGTTTTAAAAAATTAGTTAGTTTTAAAAAATTAGTTAGTTTTAAAAAATTAGTTAGTTTTAAAAAATTAGTTAGTTTTAAAAAATTAGTTAGTTTTAAAAAATTAGTTAGTTTTAAAAAATTAGTTAGTTTTAAAAAATTAGTTAGTTTTAAAAAATTAGTTAGTTTTAAAAAATTAGTTAGTTTTAAAAAATTAGTTAGTTTTAAAAAATTAGTTAGTTTTAAAAAATTAGTTAGTTTTAAAAAATTAGTTAGTTTTAAAAAATTAGTTAGTTTTAAAAAATTAGTTAGTTTTAAAAAATTAGTTAGTTTTAAAAAATTAGTTAGTTTTAAAAAATTAGTTAGTTTTAAAAAATTAGTTAGTTTTAAAAAATTAGTTAGTTTTAAAAAATTAGTTAGTTTTAAAAAATTAGTTAGTTTTAAAAAATTAGTTAGTTTTAAAAAATTAGTTAGTTTTAAAAAATTAGTTAGTTTTAAAAAATTAGTTAGTTTTAAAAAATTAGTTAGTTTTAAAAAATTAGTTAGTTTTAAAAAATTAGTTAGTTTTAAAAAATTAGTTAGTTTTAAAAAATTAGTTAGTTTTAAAAAATTAGTTAGTTTTAAAAAATTAGTTAGTTTTAAAAAATTAGTTAGTTTTAAAAAATTAGTTAAGTGTATTGTTGGGATCAGTGTTGTAAATAAGGCGTGGGCGTCGGTCAAAAACCAGTTTATTTTGGGCTATGACCAGTAAATTAAATGGAATCTGGGGGGTTCACTGGTCATAATGACCAGTTTATTTTTAATTAAAAGTATAATTGTATACCGAAAAGAGAAAATGATAAAAGCGTTGCGCTCTCAGCTTCTCACAGCCAATGAAATTGCGGATTTCGACTTATTTCTACTCCTAAATCTAACGTATTTCCCGGCATCTGGCAGTAATGAAATTTGACGTTATTATGCTACAATCAGTCAGATTCGTCGAGCTGAATGCGATACATCTAGATCAATCATGAAGAATATGTTTAAGAAACATAAGCATAAAAGACATTAATGCCTATCGGGCAATTTCTTTTTGGCTTTCAGAAACAAAAAAAAAGTCGGAAAGGAGTAAAACTGTTTTTATTCGAAGAACAAGAAGATGATGTAAAACTGTAAATACGGATAAGTTTTTATTCGAAGAACAAGATGATGAAATATTTTTAAAGTTCCTTAAGATATGTGATAAATATCAAAGTTCTATGGTTTGTGATAAATAAATATCATTATAGTTCCTAATCGCTATTAACTTTCAAAAGTAAAATAAAAGAGGGAGGGAGATAAGTGGGGTAGAAAAGAGTGGTCATGAACTCATGACCAGTAAATTATTTATTAAGTAGGGGGTATTGTTGTCATATTGTAACCCGGCCACCTGAATTGAAGGCTTTAAAAGTCGCCCGATGACTTAGGCCTAAGGTGGTGCCTTGGGTATTAGCCTAGCTAATTATTATTGTTATTATTATTGACCAGTACTTTTAAAAAGCTTATTTCCAACACTGGTTGGGATTTACGTCTAAATGTTGGACTTCGGAATCAATTTAATATTCCTATTCAATAACACTCCTTCGTTCTTAATCAAACATTAGCTGGCGAAGGAGTTTTCACACCGCGCCCAATTCGTTTGCGGCGTAAAGTATTTAGGTGTCAACGAGGCTTATAGGGCCTCTAACGGAAATATTTAATAATTTAATCTTTTGTTATAACCATAAAAAAACCTTAACAACGTGGGTATGATAATAAACATGTACATTTCTGCGGGGCAAAATCTTTCCATAAATAAATTCATCGCGTTACGGGCGTTTTCCCCGGTGTTTTCTTGTTCGGCTTTAACGAGAAACTTGGCGAGATTTTGCGTCTCGTAACTCGGTCGCTATCTTTCTCCAGGCGCCCTCTAGTGACGCGACCTCGCTCCGTGACGCAACACCGAATTTCTGACATTTACGACAAACTCGGAAAGAAGGGAAGGGAAACTCGACGAAATGTTTTAAAATTTAAGTTTGTTCTTTATTTCCCCTGGTGACTGTGGTGTGTCAGGGCTAAGGCGTAGGCTCTGTAGCTTCTACCATAAGTTTATAATTACGTGCATCAGCTAAATTTCTACTGAGAGCCAATGTTGGGCATTTTCGTCACTCGGCGCTCGCACTCGGTAGTCTATATCCGCTAACGCTCAACCATTTTTGAGCGGTAAAATCGGCTCTCCTATCTTTTTGGTTTTTTTTTGAGCGGGAAAATAAGCTCTCCTATCTTTCGCTCTTTTTTGAGTGGTAAATTAAGCGCTCCTCTCTTTCGCTCTTTTTTGAGTGGTAAATTAAGCGCTCCTCTCTTTCGCTCTTTTTAGAGTGGTAAAATAAGCGCTCCTCTCTTTCGCTCTTTTTAGAGCGGTAAAATAATCGCTCCTCTGTTTTCGCTCTTTTGTGAGCGGTAAAATAAGCGCTCCTCTCTTTCGCTCTTTTGTGAGCGGTAAAATAATCGTTCCTCTGTTTTCGCTCTTTTGTGAGCGGTAAAATAATCGCTCCTCTGTTTTCGCTCTTTTGTGAGCGGTAAATTAAGCGCTCCTCTCTTTTCGCTCTTTTTTTAGCGCTGAAATTGGCGCTCATCTCATTTTCGCGCTTATTTTAAAAAACATTTTGCCGCTCAATTTCGTTTATAATAACAAAAGCGCTCACAATGAGAGGAGCGGTGCCCATCACTGCTGAGAGCCATTTCCATTCATTTTTTATGCACTTCAGACTAAGTCGTTAGGCCTAACACGTGCCCTTGGACTCGTCCGAGGGGTAAGACACTCTGCGAACTCGGTGTACACTGCCGTACCTTTGACAGTGCTAAATGGAACTCGCGAACTCTTGAAAATATGTACATTTAACAGTGCTAAATGCTGGAACTCGGTGTACCGATTATATCAGACTGTCTTACCCCTCGGACTCGTCGTCACAGGTTTTAAGTTTTTGCCAAAGATAATCTGTGCTCTTGACACTGATCAGACATCCCACTGTACAAGATGAGGTACAAGTTTTTCACCTCCAAATTTAAAATTACACGGACGGGTGGTATTCTATAGGTAGAAGCTTGGAGAAGAGAAGGTGTTTCTCGAAGGGAAAAACTCGGAACCCCAGCTCGGGAAGCGGAATTTTAGTTTGGTCAGACCTCATCTAGTGCTGCCATCATTTAGAGTAATTTGAAACTAGCAATGTAGTTTTTATCTTAATTTAAAGGGGAACGGCCGAGCTTTTCCAAATATCGTCTTATTTGCATATCAAAAGATCAACAAGACGTTCAATATACTAACACGTACCTTGTTTCGTCTTGAAAAAAAAGTTTTTGGCCTAAAAAGTTGAAACGCCAAATAACGCCATGTATTTGGGTTTGAATTTTCCGCCATCTTAAGGTGTATCGCCAGCGCCAGCACGACCTTAGTAAGCGATTTGCGAACTAGCCTAACTTTTGAAATCGCGCAATTTAGGTTTAGGTGTCGTATAACTGGAACGCGCCCCGCGTGCAAAAAAAAACCAAATCTTTGGCGTCTTCAGCAGCGCGCGCTTTTATATTCCATTTTTTTTTCCCAATTTCAATCAAGCAAAGGAGAATCTCACCGATTCCTCACCAGGTGTCGCAGCGGACGCGCGTTTTTCAATTTCCCGAAATTTCTTTATTTTATTAAAAATTAACCGCTTAATATTTATTAATGCGGTTTTCGCCATAAATTTTCGTTTTTAACGGGCTATAGGGCTATCTAACTGGTGAAAGCTTGACCGTTCCCCTTTAACCTTTAAAATCGTATATCGGACTAAAATGTCTTCTGCTGCTTTCCCGGGCTTAAATATACGTAGCACATGTGGTTGTACTTTCCTCTCCAGAAACACCTCTTCTTCAAGCTAAAAGCTAATCAAACTACATTATATAGTTAATTTGCCCTCAACTTCGTTTTTTGGTCTAAATCGTTTAGAAACTTGAATTAATGCTAAAAAACCCCAATTAGTGTTTATAAAAACCAATTTTCAATTCCAATTTGTCATAATTTCGCCTAAGTAAACATCAGATTTCATATTGAAGGCGTTTTAATTCTCAATAGGCCTGTCGCTATTGTTAAATGAAAGTTAGACACAGTCACTCAGCGCCAAGTACGTTTGCGGCATAAGTGTGAACTAAGTAACTAGGTCGATAATTATTTTGGTTTATAGAGCCATTAAAAAGAATATAAACAAACATAAAAATTCTTAATAGGTTCCATGGGAAAAATAACAAAATACATTTTTAAAGGTTATAAATATAAAACTAAAATAAATGTTTTTTTTAGTAGTTTAATTTTATATGACCATTTCACAACTTCACCAATTCTTCCAAATAGTTTTCGCCTAGTTTCTGCCTTGATTTGCTTAGTAGAATCTTCTTGGAACAAATCATCTAGGCACGTAAGCTAGCAGGAACGTAAATGTCCACAAGGCAAGATAAACTTGGTTTGTTCCTATCTTCATTTTCTACTAGGAAAGTGCGATAACGCGAATTCCGTAACACAGCTTATATTAAATCCATTGAACAGAAGTGACTCAACGTAGCAACAGTTCCCAATTTCATTGGCTGCTGATTAAGTCATCAAGTCCGGGGTCTATGAAAATCGAGAATTTCTTACTAGGCCTAGTTTATCGTACTTTAGTTTAAATTAAATTAGGTTAGGTTACATTAGGTTAAAGTTAGGTTACGCAAGGTTAAGATTAGGTTAAAGTTAGGTTACGCAAGGTTAAGATTAGGTTAAAGTTAGGTTACGCAAGGTTAAGATTAGGTTAAAGTTAGGTTACGCAAGGTTAAGATTAGGTTAAAGTTAGGTTACGCAAGGTTAAGATTAGGTTAAAGTTAGGTTACGCAAGGTTAAGATTAGGTTACGTAAGGTTAAGGTTAATATTAGTTTACGCAAGGTTAAGATTAGTTTACGCAAGGTTAAGATTAGGTTACGCAAGGTTAAGATTAGTTTACGCAAGGTTAAGGTTAAGATTAGTTTACGCAAGGTTAAGGTTAAGATTAGGTTACGCTAGGTTAAGGTTAAGATTAGGTTATGCAAGGTTAAGGTTAAGATTAGGTTACGCAAGGTTAAGGTTAAGATTAGTTTACGCAAGGTTAAGGTTAAGATTAGGTTACGCAAGGTTAAGATTAGGTTACGTAAGGTTAAGGTTAGGTTACGTTACGTACGGTTAAGGTTAAGGTTAAGATTAGGTTACGTATGGTTAAGATTAAGATTAGGTTACGTATGGTTAAGATTAAGATTAGGTTACGTACGGTTAAGGTAAATATTAGGTTACGTATGGTTAAGATTAAGATTAGGTTACGTATGGTTAAGATTAAGATTAGGTTACGTACGGTTAAGGTAAATATTAGGTTACGTACGGTTAAGGTTAAGATTAGGTTACGTACGGTTAAGGTTAAGATTAGGTTACGTACGGTTAAGGTTAAGATTAGTTTACGTACGGTTAAGGTTAAGATTAGGTTACGTACGGTTAAGGTTATGATTAGGTTACGTACGGTTAAAATTAGGTTACGTAAGGTTAAGGTTAAGACTAGGTTACGTAAGGTTAAGGTTAAGATTAGGTTAGGGTAGCTTTATTTTAAAAACAGGTTAAAATAAACACTTCAAAGTCAGGGTAAATTCATCTTTAATTATATATTACCATTCGTGGAAATTTCGGCTCTAATTACACTTCACGATTCAGGGAAATTTCGGATTAAGTTACATTTTATATTTCAGGGAAATTTTAGCTCTGGTTATATTTTACATTTCAGGGAAATTTCTTATCTTGTTATATTTTATAATTCAGAAAAAATTGACATGGAATTACGGATCATTATAAAAACACCCTTTTCGAGCGAGCCTGACCTTTCCGAAACGAACGCCACCAGGAAGTAATTAAGATAATAACTAGCCCAAGACTAAGATCGTTTCTCAGTACGCTAAGGCTTACTTCACTGAAGGATTAGATCTTGACAAATTGACACAATTCAAGCTTAAGGATTCGTAGATTAACGAAACAAATTTGATGGTGGAACGCCGTACTACTATTGTTTCGCCTATATGGATGTATTCGCGACCGAAACTAGTCTAGGTGGCGCTGTGGCTCTTCCGAGGTAGCGTCTGTGATCTATCGTCTGCTATTGTCAAATTAGATAATAGATAAAAATGCCTAAATCTTTGGTTCGTAGCTGCTCCGTGTTACCATGTTGAAAACCCAAAACCGTGTACAATAGCCCTTTAAATAAAAGATAATTCATATTTGATTTAAGAGTTTGTGCCAGGCTTGGAAATAAGCGGTGGTCACTGGGTCAAAGACCAGTTTATTAATTGCTCAGACCAGTTTTTTATTCAAAAGCTAGAGGTTCACTGGTCCAGTGTACAGTTTATTAATTCAAAATTATCTACCGTATTATTAATCAACTGGTCTACGTGACCACTTAAATAATTCAAGAGTTGGGAGTCACTGGCCAATTAGACCAGTTTTGAAATAAACCATATTTCCAAGACTGTTTTCGACGTAACAAGTGTGCTGCTGCGACTGGACATATAACTGGTTTGTCTATGGTTTCTGTTTATGAGAATTTCCTATGTATAGATCTGGCAGCATTTTTGAACAGGGGGCAAGGCAGGCTGGGAGGAGTTTATTTAACCGCCTATTATAATAAAATTCCAAAACGAACCTTTTATTTCATTCATAATAGCTCTAGTTTGCGATGGAAACTAAAAGAGGGCGTAGTGATAGCTTTCGGTAGCGAATACGAAGCTTAAAACCCCTTTAATACACGCTCGTAAATCTTGAAATAGACCAGATAGCCTTTCAAGCTAATTAGGTTTAGCTCATCACAAATTTCCGGCACTTTGATGAAGTCACCAAAATAAAGCTGAACCAGTCTATTCTTGTTATGTATCGCTAAAATCTTGTTTTTTCTGTTTTAAGTTATAGCTAAAACATTGATTATGGAATGTATAGTAAATGAATGTTCTGAAATTACTTTATTGAAAGAGGTGTATGAGTGGTCAAGGTATGACAGTTGGTACTGACCATTCTTCATTAGATTTCTGCCTTGTGGCAAAATTAAGATTTTCTCCTGGAAATTTCGGTGTTGAATTTCGGGACAGTTGTGAGATTATGTTGAACCAATGGGAGATTCTGGAGGATCTTTGATAGATTATGTTGGATCGTTGATAGCTTCTTTTCAACATTTGGTAGATTTTATTGAACCGTTGAAATATTATGTCATGGACAAAAATTCGGCTTATAAATCAATCAATTAGTAATAATAATCAGCTATATTAAAGGGGCTCCAAAGTTCGGTGGCAAAAAAAAAATTGAGCATGCTTTTCCTTCACCCCAACCCCTCACTCGGCCTTGGCAGCGGCGGGCAGAGTCAATCGTAAATTTCGCACTTTACTGACTTTACACACATTTTGCCACCAAACTTTGGAGCCCCTTTAATATTAATAATCAGCTATATTAATAATAATAATCAGCTATATTAATAATAATAATAAGTTCTATTAATAATAATAATAAGTTATATTAATAATAATAATAAGTTATATTAATAATAATAATAAGTTATATTAATAATAATAATAAGTTATATTAATAATAATAATAAGTTATATTAATAATAATAATAAGTTATATTAATAATAATAATAATAATCGGCTATATTAATAATAATAATAATAATCGGCTATAATAATAATAATAATAATAATCGGCTATAATAATAATAATAATAATAATAATAATAATCGGCTATAATAATAATAATAATAATCGGCTATAATAATAATAATAATAAGATATATTAATAATAATAATAATAATAATCAGCTATATTAATAATAATAATAATAATAATCAGCTATATTAATAATAATAATAATAAGCTATATTAATAATAATAATAATAAGCTATATTAATAATAATAATCAGCTATATTAATAATAAAAATCAGCTATATTAATATTAATAAAAATCAGCTATATTAATATTAATAAAAATCAGCTATATTAATATTAATAAAAATCAGCTATATTAATAAAATTAAGTTATCTGGCGACTTTTAATGCCTTTAAATCAGGTGGCCGGGCTATAATGCGTAGGAGGGTGGTGGAAAGTCCTCCATACCACGCGACTCCGCGAGTGAACCGCTCCCTACAACCATTACCGTTAACCTCAAAATTTTTTTAGAAAGGGGAAATCGAAGAACTCGGGGGAAAAAACCCTTTAACCAGTTGGGAGATAACACGCAAACTCTACGCGGAAGGAGTTATTGATAAAGTCGATCCAAATTCTCAATTTATTTCGTTTTTCTGTCACGCTGAATACAAAGGCCCTTCAGCGTGACGAAATTAGCAACCGGTCTCTTGGCTCGGTCTGTCGATACTCGAATCCGTCATTGGAATATCGGGAGGCGGTCTCGGTGACACTTTTAACAATACGAATCAGTTTCCTTCTAAGTTATAGCTTTTGGCGCCGATATTTTGACCTTCGACGCGATTTCTGACACAATTCTCGAAGCATTTTATGATTGGAATTTAATCCAGCGCCGTTTTTAAGAAAGGTTCGTTAATTTTGGAATAAAAAGTTTTCGTCGCTAATCTGACGAATCTCCGCAAACTTCCATCGATTTCTGAATCGAAATTTCAATTAGAGCAGTTCGCGTTATTGACTTTGGATTTTCTATGGCCGAAAATTCTACATTTTTCCCTTACAGGGAGGGTGATGTTTTCTGTCATCGAATATAGATTAAGGTGTCAAATAATGTTGCAAAAAGTGGCGAATAATAATTTTAATGGCTAATGCCAAATAATGGCAAATAATAAATTGTAATATAAATAAAAATAAAAAAAACATTCCAAAGAAAAAATATATTTGTGCTATTTTAGACAAATATGCTGGATAAGTTGCCAGGTTTTGAGCTAAAAACTCAATTATAGCCGAATCTAGTTATTTATTTTGGCTATTTTTCAACGATTTTTCCTGAGTTTGAATTCGTCTGCTATATATCTTTAAGGTGTTTTTAATGGTTCTTTTGTGAAAAACTGAAACATTATCTCGCGTGTAAGTGATGCTACATATCTGAAAGATATTATTTGCATCATTTAAATGCAGTTACAGATTATTAGGCACTTTCTAAAAAAGTGACATTTAGGTAACACTGGAGCTCTTCATACAGTTACGATACCGCGGCATTCGAGAAATGTATTCGTTGCACTTGCCCGTGGTTGTGGCTTGTGTTCGTTGCCCAGGTAACCCGTTAAGGTCGGCCATGACATTAAGACGCCCATAACGGTCACGCGATTATTTCGGCTGATCGTGTGACGATTTTCCTCGTCATCTGTGACGTCAAATTAACTAGGTCGTATGCTTACGACGCTACGAGCAAGCACCTAATAGTCCTTTCTACAAAGTAACATTGGCCTTCTTGTTTTAATGTTTCTGCTGCGTCACTGGTGACGTATCGATGACGTTTAATTACGAAAAGACCTTAACATAAGAGTAAATTCGACGAGGCAGCCGGATTTTAAGCATAAACTGAATATGATAAAATCATTGTAAAAGATGGTACACATTTTATTCGAATTTTTCATGAAAAAAAGTTTGCAAGAGCATATCCAAATATGATTATTTGCAATTTACGTGATACATATTTTCTATCACAAATCGAATATCGTAGTTTTTTATTTGTTTACACTCTTAACCCCCTGTCTAAAAAAGTAATGATCTAGCTTCTGAAGTCTGGCGTACGTGGCGCGGTCAGTCAAATGAAATACTATCTTTAGTTGGTTTATCGATAATTTTCTTATTTTTAAATATTTTTCTGAAAATATTTTTCTAACGCCGGTATCGGCCAATATCGGCTTCGCTTAAGCCGATATTGGCCGATACCGATATTAGAAAAAAAGGCGATATATCGGTACGTCCCTAATAAAATGTAATCGCTGAATAGAAAGTATGTGGGCGGTAGCCTATTCGTCTAGTGATTACCGGGAGTAAAGCCACGCCCCCCTTTCTGCCCGTGGAGGGGGGAGAGACTCCGGTACGATCGTAGCCTCAGAGATCCTACTAGTCGCTGCGCTTATAGAGATATGAAACTCTCACGAAAACGCGTCAAGAAAAATTAAAGCATCAGCGCCGCCGATCAGCCGGGAGAAACCCATTTTTCGCTTATGGTATCGCGATAGCTTTTTCCAAGACGTCGAGGGGCGCCACCGTCGGCAAAGTATAGAGAGTCGCTGGGGGTATTGGAAGTGTCATATCTCTATATGCGCAGGATCTCTGGTAGCCTTTTCTATGTCCGTGCAGGTGGAGGGTATCTTCCGGGAATCATGTGACCTGAGGCTGTAGTGCGCTCCCTCTTTCGGCTGTGTAGTACGTCCAGGGTAAATGCAGAAGGCGAAATCTCGAACGCGACGATCGCCTTTAACAGAATGCCTCGTTTTGAACCCGCGGTGCTGTGGAAGCGGGCAGAGAGAAATTGCCGCTTAACGGATCCTTTTTGCCTTTCTCGTCCACTAGCCGGCCGAAAACTTGAGCTAAATGCCGACCACAGCTAAGCCTATTCTATTTTCTAATTTTAGCTTTGGTTAGATAAGGTTAGAACGCGATTAAGGACTATAGTCCTTAATGAAGAAGGATAAAAAAATAAACCCTAAACAAATTTGAAGAAATTTTAAAACTTACAAATAGCTCGTACCATTAGTAACATAATAACAATAAGTATGGCACTTCCTATTGCTTTAATGCTAATTTTCTAACCGAACCTTTTCTCGGCCCTGATACTCTCTTCAAGCTGTGACTTGGACTCGCGACTTACCGTTTTGGATGACTACTTTTTGATAACAATGAAGCCTTATATCGGAGAGCACGTTCTGGATTCGCGAGGGCCTTTGGCTTTGTTTAGAAGCCCGCGTGCGAATTACGCGTGATAAAAAACACGAGCTCGTGGTGCCGAGAAAAAACTTTTTAAATTTTAACATTTCAGCCTAATATTCCACTTAACTATCGGAAAGCAGATATTTCGACTTAGCGGAAGTCACCCATATTTTAGACACTAGAGGGCTCTGTGCTGAGAAAACATCTTGATTACGCAATAACTGTGAAAATAAGTTTGGTTGTAAATCTCGTTAATTGTCATACTTATTGTTATTATGTTACTTATGCTCGTACCAATAGGTCTTCGAGCAAACTTAAAGCTGCGAATCTCACACCAAATAGGTCTTCGAGTGAAAAACTAAATAAAATTAAATAAAATATCGAGAATTTCCAACGGTAGACCGGTTTCGTCCTTTTTGGGACTCGTCAGTACCGTGCGGGAAATCTGTCTTGCGACTGTTAAACCGAAAAGAGAGCTATTTATAAGACAAACTGCATTACGGGCTTCGTCACCGTTAAAATTGCGTCTGCTCACTCCCGCGTCACACGTAGCCTTTGACAGCGCCTCACTAGGGGTGGATTTTATTCTGGTAATGACTTCACTTCGTTACTAGCTCTTAGTAAAATATTCCCCAAAGTGACCAACTTATGAAACAATATTATAAACTTATGGTATTACCTATTGTTCTTGCGTGTTTCTATAAATTATCTGACGTTGCCGAAATAATATCGATTATGATTGAAATAATATCGATATGATCGAAATAATATCGATATGATCGAAATAATATCGAGATGATCGGATAATATCGATATGATCGAAATAATATCGATATGATCGAAATAATATCGATATGACCGAAATAATATCGATTATTACAAAAACATTATCGCGTATCGCAAAAGCATTCTCGCGTATTACAAAAGCATTCTCGCGTGTCGCAAAAACATTCTCGCGTATTACATAAACATTCTCGCGTATTACATAAACATTCTCGCGTATTACATAAACATTCTCGCGTATTTCAAAAACATTCTCGCGCATTTCAAAAACCTTGTCGCGTATCGCAAAAACATTATCGCGTATCGTAAAAACATTCTCGCGTATTACACAAACATTCTCACGTATCGTAAAAACATTCTCGCGTATTACAAAAACATTCTCACGTATTACACAAACATTCTCGCGTATTACACAAACATTCTCGCGTATTACATAAACATTCTCGCGTATTACACAAACATTCTCGCGTATTACACAAACATTCTCGCGTATTACACAAACATTCTCGCGTATTACACAAACATTCTCGCGTATCGTAAAAACATTCTCGCGTATCGTAAAAACATTCTCACGTATTACACAAACATTCTCGCGTATCGTAAAAACATTATCGCGTATCGTAAAAACATTCTCACGTATTACACAAACATTCTCGCGTATTACATAAACATTCTCGCGTATTACACAAACATTCTCGCGTATTACACAAACATTCTCGCGTATTACACAAACATTCTCACGTATTACATAAACATTCTCGCGTATTACATAAACATTCTCGCGTATTACATAAACATTCTCGCGTATTACACAAACATTCTCGCGTATCGTAAAAACATTCTCGCGTATTACATAAACATTCTCGCGTATTACATAAACATTCTCGCGTATTACATAAACATTCTCGCGTATTACATAAACATTCTCGCGTATTACACAAACATTCTCGCGTATCGTAAAAACATTCTCACGTATTACACAAACATTCTCGCGTATTACAAAAACATTCTCACGTATTACACAAACATTCTCGCGTATCGTAAAAACATTCTCACGTATTACACAAACATTCTCGCGTATTACAAAAACATTCTCGCGTGTTACAAAAACATTCTCGCGTTTTACAGAAACATTCTCGCGTATCGTAAAAACATTCTCACGTATTACACAAACATTCTCAAGTATTACACAAACATTCTCGCGTATCGTATAAACATTCTCACGTATTACACAAACATTCTCGCGTATTATATAAACATTCTCGCGTATTACACAAACATTCTCACGTATTACACAAACATTCTCGCGTATTACACAAACATTCTCGCGTATCGTAAAAACATTCTCACGTATTACATAAACATTCTCGCGTATTACATAAACATTCTCGCGTATTACACAAACATTCTCGCGTATCGTAAAAACATTCTCACGTATTACACAAGCATTCTCGCGTATTACATAAACATTCTCGCGTATTACATAAACATTCTCGCGTATTACATAAACATTCTCGCGTATTACACAAACATTCTCGCGTATCGTAAAAACATTCTCACGTATTACACAAACATTCTCGCGTATTACAAAAACATTCTCACGTATTACACAAACATTCTCGCGTATCGTAAAAACATTCTCACGTATTACACAAACATTCTCGCGTATTACAAAAACATTCTCGCGTTTTACAGAAACATTCTCGCGCATTTCAAAAACCTTGTCGCGTATTACAAAAACCTTGTCGCGTATTACAAAAACATTCTCGCGTATTACAAAAACATTCTCACGTATTACACAAACATTCTCGCGTATCGTAAAAACATTCTCACGTATTACACAAACATTCTCGCGTATTACAAAAACATTCTCAAGTATTACACAAACATTCTCGCGTATCGTAAAAACATTCTCGCGTATTACACAAACATTCTCGCGTATTACAAAAACATTCTCGCGTATTACATAAACATTCTCGCGTATTACAAAAACCTTGTCGCGTATTACAAAAACCTTGTCGCGTATTACAAAAACATTCTCACGTATTACACAAACATTCTCGCGTATCGTAAAAACATTCTCGCGTATTACACAAACATTCTCGCGTATTACAAAAACATTCTCGCGTATTACCGAAATATGTTTATTTATCGTGATACATGTATATTGTATTACGGTATTACGTAATATTTATGATTGTTATATCGACCATCAATGTTTGTTTCTGAAGTATACTAAACTCTAATAATAAAAAATCCCCACTATAAACATGGCGACCTTGAGAATGGTGATTTCGACCTTCAAACAGGCAATCTTTAGAATCGAAAATTTGGTCACCTTGCAGTATAGGGAGGTGAAAAAATATATCATGCACTAAAAGGGGAAATTCATAAAACGTTGAACGTCAAAATATTTCGTCCGACTTCAATGCAATGAAATAGGAGTCGGGCGCAAAATATTTTGCGATCGAGCGAAAATCGCCATTCATAAAAATGGTCAAACGCCGCTGCGCGCAGAAAGTAAAAAATATTCTACGGAGAGTCAAAAATTTTGTAAATTTTACCATCTACCCTTTGTAAATTGAAGTATATTTAGCGAAGTTAGCGTATAATATGTGTATTTTAGTCAAATCATAAACTAAATGCTTAAGCTGTAATAAAATACTTGTTTACTTTTGATGCCCAAGACTTAAATAAAATTGGCAATAGTGACCGTATGTCGAAGCATTTCATTAAAACCACTTACGCCGGCATTACAAACCGCTACGATTTTGAAATTGACCAATACTATCAATAGTTTGATATTTCGATAGCAGCATCTTCTGCGCACGCGCATTGTCATTTTTGACGGATCATGATTTTTTTGCAAATTTTGATTTTCACAGAATAGTCTGCCAGTGGTAAGCGCATCTTTTCAATGACAAAGTTGGTGAGCTCTTTCTAAATCTCACAAATAACTTTATTTCAGCGAACAAGAACAATTTTTTCGTCAAAATAACATTCTACGAAGCTTTTGAATACTGTTAGGCTCTGTTTATCCTACACGATTTGTGGGAGTTTCGAGGCCAAAGATACGTAGTACCATAAGTAACATAGTATAAAAAATTATCATCGAATTGATTTCTAGAGCCATCGAGCAATCTAGGTTTTGTTATCAGCACAGAGCCCCCTAGTGTCTAAATATGCCAAATGCGAAATATACGACTAGTACGATAACACTCTAGTCAGTGCAAGTCCAAGTCGAAACTTTGCAAGAAGGTCAGTGTTACTAAAATGATTCCCGGGATGAAAACCACGCCCATTCGCTTTCCCTCGCGTATTCGTTCTCCGTATAGGCGGAAAATATCTCTCGGGTATCATGTAAACAGAGGCTGCAGATGCAGCTTAATATTCTCCGTTCACTTGAATAAATTCTTACCTTCACCGATCCACAAGTTACATTTGTATAGCGCCATTGAAGTTCGCCCCAGGAAAAAAATATCTTTCTCGGCCATACGGAAAAGTAACGAAATATTGACTCTAAAATCCATTCGAGGTAAAGTGCTGTTTGCATTTGCCGCCAAAACCTTTTCGACGAGAATTTGCTCTTTCGAGCCGTTGATTTCCGAAAGGCGAGGAAACCGGACTACCAATACCAGAAAAAAGAAATACTTTCTTCCAATTTAATACCGCGAATACAGTGTAAACTTTCGTTTTAAATAAACCAAATCAATATTTAGAAGCGGCCTCTCGAGGACAGCTCTCGAATAAAGAGAGGAATTTTTGTATTGGGAGGAGAACCAAGGAAATATAGGAATATTGACTTATGCAAATGGTTCACCTGATGCTCAACACTAGAACCTTCTTCTTGGGCAAATTCGTTTAACGCGTAAAAGCGCTGAGCTAAGACTTCCCGAAGAAGTCCCCTTGGAATAGCCACTCGCGTACTAAGCCATAGACGTACGCCTTACAATTTACAAGTATAAATAGCCGCTATAAATTGGAACTGCGAAGCGAAACCTTACGCCCTATGTCGAATTTATTTTACAAGTTTAACGGATTATTTATTAAAAGGAGCGGCGTGCGAGTGGCGCCACTCCGCGGAAAAGTCGAAAAGCTTCGGTTTGAGCGGAGCGAAAATGGAGACCCTTAATTAATTTTAAGCGCTATATTAAAAAGGCCAACAGCTTAAAATAATTAGGGTCTCCGTTTAAGGGCAATTACTGTTTATCATTCGTAAGTGGTTCGTCTATTAGCTCGTTGACAATTTTCGGTCGAGACCAGCGCGCTTCATATTTTGATAGAACGGCTTGAATTTCCGCGAAAGTGGTTCACGCACTAAATGAACCGCTTCTCGTCCTTCAAAAGGTTAGACAGTCCATTTGTTGTTTGTTTAAAGGGAGGCTGACGAGTTCTGAAATTTACGAGTGGTTAACGTTGAGGCAGGGACTTTATCACAAATATAATATTATCGACCGAAACGAGTCTAGGTGGCGCTGTGGCTCTTCCGAGTTAGCGCCTATGATTTAGCGTCTGCTTTTACGAAATTAGAGATAAAAGGCTAAATCTAAGCCTCGGTATTGCTGGGTGTTACCACGCAGGAAGAGCAAAACATTTTGAAGTTAAAATAAAATGCAAATATTTTCATCCACCATAACAATCTAATTCGCGTAATTGCCTATCTGAACTGTCGTCTGCAACTTCGCTTAGTTGAGAAGCCATAAAAGGCTAAACGCAGATATAATTTGTCTCTAATAATGAGGTGCTGCGCTGCACATATATGCAAAGATCGAAGATAACCAAGCAGACACCAGGCAAGAACTAGCTCATAACGTTTGAACTGTTCGTAAATTCTTGGTAAAAGACTTTGCACAAGCAGTAGCTGACGACAACTGCCAGTCATATTTTGAGAAACATTTGTAGTATCAATAGGGCAGATACTGATAGTAAGTTTATTTCTATTTTATGTTTTCAGTCATCAAGATTCCGCGTAACTCGCAATTATTCGGAAGACAGAAGTTAAATAAAGACCTATTATCTTTGTTAAAATTTTTAGCACGTTAAACGAGATTAATACATCGAAAATTAATTTAAGAAAATAAAATTAGTTGATTTTTATTACTTATATCATAAGTAATATAATAAACATAAGACAGTATGAGACTTCCTATTCACTCAATGCAAATTTTTTAATGAGAGTCTGTTTCCCTAAAGACAACGTAAACAATTACGTACCGACGGACTGACAACTCTCCGCGAACTGGTCCTAGTATACATAGTTTGCATCCCTACGTCATCAATGACGCAGTTCCAAGTATAGATATAAGAACCAAGAATGAATATTTCATTTGAGCAAGAATGAACGGTTCTTTGCCGCCATTTTGAAGGTGTAGATTTCTTAGTAAAACGGGAGGGTTAACAGTTTCAATCGTCTGTTTGCGGATTTTAATTATTTTCAAATGATTAAGGAATTATTTTCACGTTAAAAATGGTTATCTGCCTGGTTAAAAATTGTCCGAGTAGTTCAATTACCAAGGGAGAGCGAAAATTGTTTATTTTATTCGATAGTGAAGGTAATTGTAAAAAGGATGACCGCAAAGGCCTAACTTTGATAAGCTTTGTTAACTTCTTTTCGTAGATATTTCTGTCGTAATTTGATATTTTATTTAAATAACCCGGCCTTAGAATCTTATCTGGCTTTGTTTAGGGCCCATTTAAAATTTTAAAGCATAAATCTAATACGTTTTGTAGCTTTGACGAGATTACCAACAAAATGGCTACCTATTTAGTAGCTACGCGCGAAATGGTTTGAATTTTTGATCGCCCTCCCAGTTTCCTTGGAGACCATAGGCCCCTCCCTTCGGTGCAAACTATGTATATGGAGGAAGCGCGGAAAATCGCCGATGGCCCACCGGCAGCCTTTTCGACGAACCATCCAATTAGGCCTATTGAAAATTGAAATGCTTTAAAAGTGTAAATAACACTTACTTTTGGAAAATAATGATGAATTATTGAATCGGAAGATAAAAATGTCTATTACAAACACTGGTTCCATTTCTGAAGTTAGTTTTGTTCGAATTTCAAACCTAAACGCGTGTACGCTCGTATTTCTCGCCATCAAACTAACCAACTAGGGTAGGAAGAGACGAGTTTCCTGTTCGAAAACTTCCTATTTCGCAATCACACCACGACTGACTATCATTAACTGAATTCGTTCTGTGTTTATTATGATACTTATGCTAATATGGATAGTTTGGTTATAAAAGCCTTCGAATCTAACATTCTTACTTGTAAAAAGATAGATAACCGGTTAATTTTTAAAATTTGAGGCTCACGAAAAGTCTAATAGCGTTTTCCATTTGACTGCTCTCGAGCGCTCTAGATCGCTCTGATCAACATTTTAAATTCCATTTGCGTGCTCGGATTTGCTCCGATCAAATTTCGCGTGTTCCATTTCCCGCTCTCGGGTGCTAAGAGATCGCCCACAAACCGATCTGCCGATTTTGACAGATCAACGGATCGAGATCGAGATCATAACAAATTTTTGCGCGTTCCTTTTAGATTTTTTTTTGAAAAATTACAGACCAAGACGTGAAAATTCAAATTACTAGCTTACGTAAGACAATCAAGAGCGGGAATATGCTAATGGAATATTCGATTTGCGGTTTTACTCTAGTCGATTGGGTCGAGATCTATGACGTCAGAGACAGATTCGGAGCGAATCTCGAGCAATAAAATGGAAAACGCTATAATTGTCACCATAAAGCTATTGAAATATGTCAGTACTTAAAATTAAATGTGAATATGGTAGATGAGTTAAACTCTGCTCAAACACACACGCCATCGTATTTTCAAGCTTAAAGGATTGCCCATTCGAGGTCATACGGAAACGGAGTCAAACTATTACCAATTGCTTCGAACACGTTCGTTGCTGTAGTAGTTATCGCCTGAAATTCAAAATGAAATGAAATGATTATTGATGAAACTACTGATATTTCAACGCCAGAACAAGTGAGCATTACAGTGTTAATAATCGCCTTGAAGTTTTCGGGAAATTTCTTGGATTTTACAAGACGGAAAGTACAACCGCAGACACGCTTTTAAAAATAGTGGAAGACGTTTTAATAAGATTTAATTTATCTCTTGGAAATTACCGTGATCAATGCTACGATGGTAGCTTGATTTGTAACTGTTTTCTTCTACAAATCGTAAGTTGGTTATTATTGTTTTTTCATACCGCGCGAAAACATTATTCTCGTTGGTGTAACCACGTGGTGCAAATTCGCTCTCATTCGCGAATTTTTCGATTTTCTTAGCTCACCACCAACGAACCCAGGATTTTAGGCCTAGCTTAATTTATTTATTATGGAGAAAACTGAGTTAGTTTCCGAGGGTTTGACGTTGATATATTCGATTTAACAATGTTTTGGAAAAAATTAATTGCCAATTGAATATTTTCAATTATGGAGATTGAAACATTAGGCCTTGGACGCGGTATATCTCTTCCGCTAGCCTCACACACTTGGCCCTATATCCAGTCCCCCTTAACAACTTCCCAATCATTAAACCCCGACAGAATATTAATCTTTGTTTTATTATATTTCTTTTGAATAATTGCCCTACTTTTTTGTATAAAGGATCCGAAAGGTAAGCTCGAAAACGTCACTTTCCTCGGCCATTTTCGCGACTAAGGAATGCGTGGATTTCGCTATCGCATAAGAAACGCGAGAGGCGCTTTTATACAAAATAAATTCGGCCAACAGGGTTCTGCTGTTTTACAAAGGGAAAGGCTTTGGCATGCGCAGTCGTTCTTTTTATCTGTAAGATAATTTAGCACCCTGCATGGCCACTCGCCCTTTGAGTAAAGCGTCAAATCTAGGCTCCACGAGGCGTACGTAGGGCTCCGAAACAATTTGACCGCGATTCTCAAGCTCACGCGTTTTTAATTCCGAAAGATTACTTTCGAAAAGTCTATTTCAAACTAGTTGACACTGTCTTTTGCTCAATTGACTGAAATTTCGAAAGGTTTAAGAAATTACGGAACTTACGAATTGTTAGAAGAGGCTGTCATTCATTCGCTTAACTGGTCGTTGAGTAGTGAAACCACTGATTTCAAACGAAATGTGGAAGGAATATTCTCAGAAGATTTAAATTTTGATCGTCCGCGCATACGCTTAAAAATGCTTTCGCTTGAAAAGCTCATCAATTAATTTAATTTTTTAAATCCTCAGCGTAGAAATGTTTTCGCAATTTACAAACAAATTGACATGTAAGTACTCGTTTGAGTTATTTAATCCTCAATAAACAACTATCTTAAATAACTTTAATTTACTATAATACACCTTACATTAATCTAGTTCAATGGAAACTAAAATATAAATATCTAAAATAAAATATGGCATATAGAATTGCATTTGGGGTGCATATGAAAAGCTGCACGTTTTCACTTTGGCGTTCTCAGCTCTAAAGTAAATAATATATTTTAGCCTCCCCTCGAACCATTATGTAGTGTAGGGTGAGGAGCCCTTCCTCTTTTAAATAAATAGTTGTTATCCGTTGACTCGAGTTCCAACAATATTGTAGGAACCTCTACGCCTACGTTTGACACTCCACCTAATCTGCATTCCGACCAATCTTCCAGGGATACCATTCTTACTTTATTTTATCATTTTTCCTATCATTCAATGCTTTCCTTTATTTTCCTATAATTTAACCATTTTTCCGATATTTTCCTATAATTAGATATTATTTTGTATTTCGCGTGGTCTTTTCGAATTTCCCGCGTGCCTAGTTCGCTTTTCATAATGCAGATGGCGCTTCATGTAGTAAATCCCTTTGATAAAATGTAAACTGCTTCTCCAAAGAACTGCACTGCACTGAACTGAATTAGGAATATTGTCGTCTGCTTATTAATCTGACTTCACTGAGGCTTAGCGTTGCCTCTTATAGTAAAACCAATTTAAATTTTAGATAATACTCCTATATGTTCCTATATTATCAAAGAAAATACTCCTATATTTTCCTATATTATCAAAGAAAATACTCCTATATTTTCCTATAAATCGGCTGTTGAATTTCCTATATTGCTATAAATTGTTTTGGGTTTTTTCAGTGGTGACCCTGATCTGCATTTTGGCATATGAGTGTTTCCCCGAGTGTACGCAGTGTGCTGTTACAGCAGAATCGTCTTTGAATCATATTCGACTAAGTTCGCGGGAATCCACAATTTAACTAAAACAATAAGATTTATAATTTTTAGGCCTTATTTAAGGAAAAATATTTTTCTTAAAAATATTTTAAAATCTATTGACACACTTCCGAATCTCAGTTAAATTCATTCGTGTATTCCAATAAAGGTAGAGGCGTGGTATTTAAAGTACTTAACCCAAATATTTCTAGCGAAAATTAGGAAAATTCCCTAAAACCTTAATTTTCGAAAAATCCCTTAATTTTCCCTTTTTCCCTCTCTTCCAAAACAAAACCCCTTTTAGGTCGGAAAATCCTTCAGAGTGGAAGCACTGCGTCCTATACTTAATATTCTCTTTAAGCGTAACGAATTTATAGGATATGTGACTTTTCGATTCCACTCTCTTTATGTATTCACTCGTGAGTTCGCGTAACTACATTACCATAAGTAAAATAACTAAAACATTCCTCGAAGACGTAAAAGTTAAATAAGCACTTCAAAGTTTCGAAAAGAGGGAACCGTAATTTCAACTGCCTGTTTGGGAAAAGACACGTTTGCTACGTCAGAGACAGATCTTTAGTTGCTGCTCCTATCGAAGGCTGAACGACCTTGTTGTACCTGAAAGCTTTTAATTTCACGTAAATTTTATTTCTAGGGAAGCGGGAAGCAAACAGGTCATTTTATCAAAAGGACAGTCGCCAAATGTAATTTTAATAACACTGCTGAGGGCTATATAAAATAAAAAGCAAATATGGGTTTTGTTTAGAAAATTTCATGACCGAGTTCGATTATATTAAATATATTGAATCATTTGGTAATATCAATAAACTTTTTCTCAGTTCTTATTCTAAGAAATCAATGGACCGATACGCAAAATAAATAATAACTTAATCAGCTGCTAATTGGGTCGGTAACTCGAATTCCAGGGTAAATTTATTCCGACGATAAATGTAATTTTTTGGCTGATGGCAGCGAGAACGAGTGTTTATTGAAAGAAGACGCGAAATATATTTTTAGAAAGAAGACGCGAAATATATTTTTAGAAAGAAGACGCGAAATATATTTTTAGAAAGAAGACGAGCAATATATTTTTAGAGAGAAGACGCGATATATATTTTTAGAAAGAAGACGCGAAATATATTTTTAGAAAGAAGACGCGAAATATATTTTTAGAAAGAAGACGCGAAATATATTTTTAGAAAGAAGACGCGAAATATATTTTTAGAAAGAAGACGCAAAATTTATTTTTAGAAAGAATACGCCAAATATATTTTTAGAAAGAAGACGCGAAATATATTTTTAGAAAGAAGATGCGAAATATATTTTTAGAAAGAAGACGCGAAATATATTTTTAGAAACGCGAAATATTCAAATATACTAAGTCTTTTAGAAAGAAGACGCGAAATATATTTTTAGAAAGAAGACGAGCAATATATTTTTAGAGATAAGACGCGAAATATTTTTTTAGAAAGAAGACGCGAAATATATTTTTAGAAAGAAGACGCGAAATATATTTTTAGAAAGAAGACGCGAAATATATTTTTAGAAAGAAGATGCGAAATATATTTTTATAAAGAAGACGCGAAATATATTTTTATAAAGAAGACGCGAAATATATTTTTAGAAAGAAGACGCGAAATATATTTTTAGAGAGAAGACGGGAAATATATTTTTAGAAAGAAGACGCGAAATATATTTTTAGAAAGAAGACGCGAAATATATTTTTAGAAAGAAGACGCGAAATATATTTTTAGAAAGAAGACGCGAAATATATTTTTAGAAAGAAGACGCGAAATATATTTTTAGAAAGAAGACGCGAAATATATTTTTAGAAAGAAGACGCGAAATATATTTTTAGAAAGAAGACGCGAAATATATTTTTAGAAAGAAGACGCGAAATATATTTTTAGAAAGAAGACGCGAAATATATTTTTAGAAAGAAGACGCGAAATATATTTTTAGAAA
The DNA here is from genome assembly GCF_980474605.1 of Leiobunum rupestre. Classification (NCBI taxonomy): domain Eukaryota; kingdom Metazoa; phylum Arthropoda; class Arachnida; order Opiliones; family Sclerosomatidae; genus Leiobunum; species Leiobunum rupestre. The sequence goes on from NC_143389.1 coordinate 17,656,804, forward strand.
GAAGACGCGAAATATATTTTTAGAAAGAAGACGCGAAATATATTTTTAGAAAGAAGACGCGAAATATATTTTTAGAAAGAAGACGCGAAATATATTTTTAGAAAGAAGACGCGAAATATATTTTTAGAAAGAAGACGCGAAATATATTTTAGAAAGAAGACGCGAAATATATTTTAGAAAGAAGACGCGAAATATATTTTAGAAAGAAGACGCGAAATATATTTTAGAAAGAAGACGCGAAATATATTTTTAGAAAGAAGACGCAAAATATATTTTTAGAAAGAAGACGCGAAATATATTTTTAGAAAGAAGACGCAAAATATATTTTTAGAAAGAAGACGCGAAATATATTTTTAGAAAGAAGACGCAAAATATATTTTTAGAAAGAAGACGCAAAATATATTTTTAGAAAGAAGACGCAAAATATATTTTTAGAAAGAAGACGCAAAATATATTTTTAGAAAGAAGACGCAAAATATATTTTTAGAAAGAAGACGCGAAATATATTTTTAGAAAGAAGACGCGAAATATATTTTTAGAAAGAAGACGCGAAATATATTTTTAGAAAGAAGACGCGAAATATATTTTTAGAAAGAAGACGCGAAATATATTTTTAGAAAGAAGACGCGAAATATATTTTAGAAAGAAGACGCGAAATATATTTTTAGAAAGAAGACGCGAAATATATTTTAGAAAGAAGACGCGAAATATATTTTTAGAAAGAAGACGCGAAATATATTTTTAGAAAGAAGACGCGAAATATATTTTTAGAAAGAAGACGCAAAATATATTTTTAGAAAGAAGACGCAAAATATATTTTTAGAAAGAAGACGCAAAATATATTTTTAGAAAGAAGACGCAAAATATATTTTTAGAAAGAAGACGCAAAATATATTTTTAGAAAGAAGACGCGAAATATATTTTTAGAAAGAAGACGCAAAATATATTTTTAGAAAGAAGACGCAAAATATATTTTTAGAAAGAAGACGCGAAATATATTTTTAGAAAGAAGACGCGAAATATATTTTTAGAAAGAAGACGCAAAATATATTTTTAGAAAGAAGACGCGAAATATATTTTTAGAAAGAAGACGCGAAATATATTTTTAGAAAGAAGACGCGAAATATATTTTTAGAAAGAAGACGCGAAATATATTTTTAGAAAGAAGACGCGAAATATATTTTTAGAAAGAAGACGCGAAATATATTTTTAGAAAGAAGACGCGAAATATATTTTTAGAAAGAAGACGCGAAATATATTTTTAGAAAGAAGACGCGAAATATATTTTAGAAAGAAGACGCGAAATATATTTTAGAAAGAAGACGCGAAATATATTTTAGAAAGAAGACGCGAAATATATTTTAGAAAGAAGACGCGAAATATATTTTTAGAAAGAAGACGCAAAATATATTTTTAGAAAGAAGACGCGAAATATATTTTTAGAAAGAAGACGCAAAATATATTTTTAGAAAGAAGACGCGAAATATATTTTTAGAAAGAAGACGCAAAATATATTTTTAGAAAGAAGACGCAAAATATATTTTTAGAAAGAAGACGCAAAATATATTTTTAGAAAGAAGACGCAAAATATATTTTTAGAAAGAAGACGCAAAATATATTTTTAGAAAGAAGACGCGAAATATATTTTTAGAAAGAAGACGCGAAATATATTTTTAGAAAGAAGACGCGAAATATATTTTTAGAAAGAAGACGCGAAATATATTTTTAGAAAGAAGACGCGAAATATATTTTTAGAAAGAAGACGCGAAATATATTTTAGAAAGAAGACGCGAAATATATTTTTAGAAAGAAGACGCGAAATATATTTTAGAAAGAAGACGCGAAATATATTTTTAGAAAGAAGACGCGAAATATATTTTTAGAAAGAAGACGCGAAATATATTTTTAGAAAGAAGACGCAAAATATATTTTTAGAAAGAAGACGCAAAATATATTTTTAGAAAGAAGACGCAAAATATATTTTTAGAAAGAAGACGCAAAATATATTTTTAGAAAGAAGACGCAAAATATATTTTTAGAAAGAAGACGCGAAATATATTTTTAGAAAGAAGACGCAAAATATATTTTTAGAAAGAAGACGCAAAATATATTTTTAGAAAGAAGACGCGAAATATATTTTTAGAAAGAAGACGCGAAATATATTTTTAGAAAGAAGACGCAAAATATATTTTTAGAAAGAAGACGCAAAATATATTTTTAGAAAGAAGACGCAAAATATATTTTTAGAAAGAAGACGCAAAATATATTTTTAGAAAGAAGACGCAAAATATATTTTTAGAAAGAAGACGCGAAATATATTTTTATAAAGAAGACGCGAAATATATTTTTATAAAGAAGACGCGAAATATATTTTTAGAAAGAAGACGCGAAATATATTTTTAGAGAGAAGACGGGAAATATATTTTTAGAAAGAAGACGCGAAATATATTTTTAGAAAGAAGACGCGAAATATATTTTTAGAAAGAAGACGCGAAATATATTTTTAGAAAGAAGACGCGAAATATATTTTTAGAAAGAAGACGCGAAATATATTTTAGAAAGAAGACGCGAAATATATTTTTAGAAAGAAGACGCGAAATATATTTTTAGAGAGAAGACGCGAAATATATTTTTAGAAAGAAGACGCGAAATATATTTTTAGAGAGAAGACGGGAAATATATTTTTAGAAAGAAGACGCGAAATATATTTTTAGAAAGAAGACGCGAAATATATTTTTAGAAAGAAGACGCGAAATATATTTTTAGAAAGAAGACGCGAAATATATTTTTAGAAAGAAGACGCGAAATATATTTTTAGAAAGAAGACGCGAAATATATTTTTAGAAAGAAGACGCGAAATATATTTTTAGAAAGAAGACGCGAAATATATTTTAGAAAGAAGACGCGAAATATATTTTTAGAAAGAAGACGCGAAATATATTTTTAGAGAGAAGACGCGAAATATATTTTTAGAAAGAAGACGCGAAATATATTTTTAGAAAGAAGACGCGAAATATATTTTTAGAAAGAAGACGCGAAATATATTTTTAGAAAGAAGACGCGAAATATATTTTTAGAAAGAAGACGCGAAATATATTTTTAGAAAGAAGACGCGAAATATATTTTAGAAAGAAGACGCGAAATATATTTTAGAAAGAAGACGCGAAATATATTTTAGAAAGAAGACGCGAAATATATTTTTAGAAAGAAGACGCGAAATATATTTTTAGAAAGAAGACGCAAAATATATTTTTAGAAAGAAGACGCAAAATATATTTTTAGAAAGAAGACGCAAAATATATTTTTAGAAAGAAGACGCAAAATATATTTTTAGAAAGAAGACGCGAAATATATTTTTAGAAAGAAGACGCGAAATATATTTTTAGAAAGAAGACGCGAAATATATTTTTAGAAAGAAGACGCGAAATATATTTTAGAAAGAAGACGCGAAATATATTTTAGAAAGAAGACGCGAAATATATTTTAGAAAGAAGACGCGAAATATATTTTTAGAAAGAAGACGCGAAATATATTTTTAGAAAGAAGACGCAAAATATATTTTTAGAAAGAAGACGCAAAATATATTTTTAGAAAGAAGACGCAAAATATATTTTTAGAAAGAAGACGCAAAATATATTTTTAGAAAGAAGACGCAAAAATAAATATTGAGGAAGTCTTTTGACCTTCATTAATTCGCTCTGCTCCGTACAAAGGCAAAAGAAAAATATTCGTAAAATTCATTTTGCTTGGAGAGAAATTCGATTCCATTTCCTATAGTTCAACTGCCGGAAATTCCAGCTCTTAAAAGGCAGCGTGATGGACACCTCTAAAGAGAGAAGGGTGTATTTCAGGCAAGCGGACAGCGAGGGGTATAAGGGCCCTCCGCACGTGCTCCGCCTTTCTAAATAAGAAGCTGGCCGGAAGAAGAGGCCTTGTAAGGGCGAACGCATTCTTCGGTCGTCCAAATCGATTTCTGCTCTGGTCATCCATTCTTCGTCGGCGGCGGAGACGCTAATATTTTACGTTGCGGCGGAACAAGAATTTGACACCGAAAGAGGCCGATTCAAGATGGATAACCGTTACCAGCGTAATAAAGATATTAGGTGTACGATTACTCCGATACCGCCTTCATTCTCGTGACGGCCCGTTGATAATCGCGCGGATGCCGTTAAATATTCATGACGCAAAAATTTCCCTAAAGTGAATTGTAAGAGCTAACGCGATGAGACCTTCGCTAAGGCCAAATGTATATTACTTCAGAGCGTTTCGTTGCGCAGTTTATTAAATATTAAAAGTCGAGTCACGAGCACAAATAAGTTAAAGTGCATCCTTTCATAAATTAAACTTGGTTCACATCAGGTAATCGTGACTGAAACGAGTCTAGGTGGCGTAACGGTGCTAGCTTTTCCGGGGTGGCGCCTATGATCTGGCGTTTGCTACAGACAAATTAAAAAGTCCTAAGAACGTTTTTTTCTTATATAAACTTATCAAACGATGCAAAAAAGGATCATTATTTTTAAAGTCAAATTTACCAAAGGGGGCGTAGCGATAGTTTTCGGTGACTTCGGTCGCGAATATTTGCGATTGTACGAAAATAATTCGCGAACGTAACGAGTCTAGGTGGCGCTGCGGCGCCATGCCCTTCCGAAGTTCGGAGGTCGAGCTTATTATTTAGCGTCTGCTATTGTCAAAAGCCTAAATCTTTGCGTCGAAATTGCTCCGCGTCATGAAACATAATTTACATCATATCCCGTGAACAAAGTTTCAATAAAGAAAATGCTTTTATAAAAATCATACATATGGTGTGCACATATTAACGTTTTATAGGTTATATTGTAAATGCGTACAATACGCTATTTCGCTATTTAATGCTAGTAGCATCTGCTAGTACCTATCTAGTTTTCGACGAAAACTAAAAGAGGGCGAAGCGATAGCTTTCGGACGTGAACTGGAACCCGTGTAAATGGCGGATAAAACCTGACAAAGAATTTTGCGAAAAAAAGGATTTATAGCTCTCTCCGGGAAATGATTTTCTCTGGGCGGAGGTCTGCTTCGTCACGGACATGTAGTTTTTATTCAAGCCATTCAGAAAGTTAATAATTTTGGGCCAGGGATGTTAAACTACCAAACTGTGACATTAATTCCAGTGTGGCACGAAATAACCGTAAAATGACTAGGAACCAGAGGCCCCGGAATGGTTGTGACAGTGCTGGTCTCTGGAAAGCCAAAAAGGGCCAAGGCTTAGTATTTAGTATTTTCACAAGTACATAATATATCTCTTAAGGCTCGTTCACACGGGCAATGTTTTCCTGGTTTTCCCGTTGCTCTAGCGCGCGGGAAAGCGACTGTACACACGGACAAAATTTGCCGTATTTTACCGCCGCGAGCGCGGCCGGTAAACGATAAACCTGATGACCTTTTATGATAGCACGCCAAAATTCATAAGCCTACTTTTAAAGACTTCCAAAATCGCTCCTTACACAGTGACATGTGACAGCGTAAAGCTGATTGGTCGAGTACTTTAAAAAAAACTAGAAAATAAAGTAGAGATATTTCAACATATTTTTCTCCGATTTCTCGTTTACCGACCGCTGAAAAATCCGGCAAATTTGGTTCGTGTGTACAGTCGTTTTCCCGCGCGCCAGAACAACGGGGTAAAACGAGAAAATAGAGGTTGCGTTCAGTAAGACCATAAGTCTATAATATTGTTCCATAAGTTTGTCACTTTGAGGAATTTTTTACTGAGAGCTAGTAACGAAGTGACGTCATCACAAGAAGAAAATCTCCCCCTAGCGAGGCGCTGTCAAAGGCTACGTGTGACGCGTTAGCAAGTGGACGCGAAACTGCGACGAAGCCCGTATTGCAGTCTGTCTCGTGAATAGCTCAAAGTAAAACTTTTGCGCGTGAAGAATAGGATGTGTCACACTTATGTAACAATGTTATATACTTATGGTAAGACCATTAGTTTTTTTTCATTTTATTTTATAGAAACACCTCTTATGCGTAAAGCGATAGGTATAGAATATCTTAAGGAGTTTTCATTCGAAATGTTAGTCAACAGCGCTTCTAGCCGCATTAATTGGTTAATTCATTGATTTACAATCAAATGTACTACTTTATATTGCCAATAACTTTCAAGAATCCATAAATGTAAACCTACAGCTGAAGTTTAACTATACCGTTCAGAGATAGGCAAAAACTAAATTTCCGCGCTCGGGCTCTTCTCTTTTAATACAAGAGGGGGAGTCCGCGCTCGGGCTCTTCTCTTTTAATACAAGAGGGGGAGCCCGTGCTCGCGCTCTTCTCTTTTAATACAAGAGGGGGAGCCCGTGCTCGCGCTCTTCTCTTTTAATACAAGAGGGGGAGCCCGTGCTCGCGCTCTTCTCTTTTAATACAAGAGGGGGAGCCCGTGCTCGCGCTCTTCTCTTTTAATACAAGAGGGGGAGTCCGCGCTCGGGCTCTTCTCTTTTAATACAAGAGGGGGAGCCCGCGCTCGCGCTCTTCTCTTTTAATACAAGAGGGCTAGCCCGCGCTCGCGCTCTTCTCTTTTAATACAAGAGGGGGAGCCCGTGCTCGCGCTCTTCTCTTTTAATACAAGAGGGGGAGCCCGCGCTCGCGCTCTTCTCTTTTAATACAAGAGGGGGAGCCCGTGCTCGCGCTCTTCTCTTTTAATACAAGAGGGGGAGTCCGCGCTCGGGCTCTTCTCTTTTAATACAAGAGGGGGAGCCCGTGCTCGCGCTCTTCTCTTTTAATACAAGAGGGGGAGCCCGTGCTCGCGCTCTTCTCTTTTAATACAAGAGGGGGAGCCCGTGCTCGCGCTCTTCTCTTTTAATACAAGAGGGGGAGCCCGCGCTCGCGCTCTTCTCTTTTAATACAAGAGGGGGAGCCCGTGCTCGCGCTCTTCTCTTTTAATACAAGAGGGGGAGCCCGTGCTCGCGCTCTTCTCTTTTAATACAAGAGGGGGAGCCCGTGCTCGCGCTCTTCTCTTTTAATACAAGAGGGGGAGTCCGCGCTCGGGCTCTTCTCTTTTAATACAAGAGGGGGAGCCCGTGCTCGCGCTCTTCTCTTTTAATACAAGAGGGGGAGCCCGTGCTCGCGCTCTTCTCTTTTAATACAAGAGGGGGAGCCCGCGCTCGCGCTCTTCTCTTTTAATACAAGAGGGGGAGCCCGTGCTCGCGCTCTTCTCTTTTAATACAAGAGGGGGAGCCCGTGCTCGCGCTCTTCTCTTTTAATACAAGAGGGGGAGCCCGTGCTCGCGCTCTTCTCTTTTAATACAAGAGGGGGAGCCCGTGCTCGCGCTCTTCTCTTTTAATACAAGAGGGGGAGCCCGCGCTCGCGCTCTTCTCTTTTAATACAAGAGGGGGAGCCCGTGCTCGCGCTCTTCTCTTTTAATACAAGAGGGGGAGCCCGCGCTCGCGCTCTTCTCTTTTAATACAAGAGGGGGAGCCCGTGCTCGCGCTCTTCTCTTTTAATACAAGAGGGGGAGTCCGCGCTCGGGCTCTTCTCTTTTAATACAAGAGGGGGAGCCCGTGCTCGCGCTCTTCTCTTTTAATACAAGAGGGGGAGCCCGTGCTCGCGCTCTTCTCTTTTAATACAAGAGGGGGAGCCCGTGCTCGCGCTCTTCTCTTTTAATACAAGAGGGGGAGCCCGCGCTCGCGCTCTTCTCTTTTAATACAAGAGGGGGAGCCCGTGCTCGCGCTCTTCTCTTTTAATACAAGAGGGGGAGCCCGCGCTCGCGCTCTTCTCTTTTAATACAAGAGGGGGAGCCCGTGCTCGCGCTCTTCTCTTTTAATACAAGAGGGGGAGTCCGCGCTCGGGCTCTTCTCTTTTAATACAAGAGGGGGAGCCCGCGCTCGCGCTCTTCTCTTTTAATACAAGAGGGCTAGCCCGCGCTCGCGCTCTTCTCTTTTAATACAAGAGGGGGAGCCCGTGCTCGCGCTCTTCTCTTTTAATACAAGAGGGGGAGCCCGCGCTCGCGCTCTTCTCTTTTAATACAAGAGGGGGAGCCCGTGCTCGCGCTCTTCTCTTTTAATACAAGAGGGGGAGCCCGCGCTCGCGCTCTTCTCTTTTAATACAAGAGGGGGAGCCCGTGCTCGCGCTCTTCTCTTTTAATACAAGAGGGGGAGCCCGTGCTCGCGCTCTTCTCTTTTAATACAAGAGGGGGAGCCCGTGCTCGCGCTCTTCTCTTTTAATACAAGAGGGGGAGTCCGCGCTCGGGCTCTTCTCTTTTAATACAAGAGGGGGAGCCCGCGCTCGCGCTCTTCTCTTTTAATACAAGAGGGCTAGCCCGCGCTCGCGCTCTTCTCTTTTAATACAAGAGGGGGAGCCCGTGCTCGCGCTCTTCTCTTTTAATACAAGAGGGGGAGCCCGCGCTCGCGCTCTTCTCTTTTAATACAAGAGGGGGAGCCCGTGCTCGCGCTCTTCTCTTTTAATACAAGAGGGGGAGCCCGCGCTCGCGCTCTTCTCTTTTAATACAAGAGGGGGAGCCCGTGCTCGCGCTCTTCTCTTTTAATACAAGAGGGGGAGTCCGCGCTCGGGCTCTTCTCTTTTAATACAAGAGGGGGAGCCCGTGCTCGCGCTCTTCTCTTTTAATACAAGAAGGGGAGCCCGTGCTCGCGCTCTTCTCTTTTAATACAAGAGGGGGAGCCCGTGCTCGCGCTCTTCTCTTTTAATACAAGAGGGGGAGCCCGCGCTCGCGCTCTTCTCTTTTAATACAAGAGGGGGAGCCCGTGCTCGCGCTCTTCTCTTTTAATACAAGAGGGGGAGCCCGTGCTCGCGCTCTTCTCTTTTAATACAAGAGGGGGAGCCCGCGCTCGCGCTCTTCTCTTTTAATACAAGAGGGGGAGCCCGTGCTCGCGCTCTTCTCTTTTAATACAAGAGGGGGAGCCCACGCTCGCGCTCTCCTTTTTTCCCCGAAGAGTCGAGCTCGCGCCCAAAAATAGCTCTCGGACTCTTTAGACCCCAGAGCCCGCCGATCTCTGCTACCGTTTCGCGAAATGTCTATCATTTAAAACATAAATGAAAAATATCCGAAACGGTGTTCAAATATTCAGCATCTCTTCGGAACATTCGCGACCTCGTCTTCCTCTAGTTTAAATTAATGTATTCTCGGGAACACTGATTGAAAGAGACGTCACCAAATTGGATTCTGAACAGCGCAGCGCTGAGAACTTAAATCAAACTGACTCGATTACAGCCCGGAGCCAGAGTCAAGTGAATTTAGAAAACCCTATTTCAGAAAATGTTGATTTTTTGTTTGTATAACAAGGCTAAGCTAATAATGGAAACCACTATATCCTCCGTTGGTAAAAGTGACGTAAAAGCAGGGTTCTTTAACTGTACGAGGTTCGATTACGCACTTTCGCTTGCAGGAAAACCGAGGGGTAAGACACTCAAGAACTCAGGTGTACATTTGCTATTGGAACTCTTATGAACTCCCCTGAACTCTAGAGAACTCAAGAACTCCCGCGAACTCTCAAGAACTCCCCTGAACTCTAGAGAACTCTCAAGAACTCCCCTGAACTCTAGAGAACTCTCAAGAACTCCCGCGGACTCTCAAGAACTCTCCTCGAACTCCCGCGAACTCCCTCAAACTCTCGAGAACTCTCCGAACTCACCAATGAACTCTCTGGAACTCACCAATGAACTCTCCCGAACTCTCGAGAACTCTCGAGAACTCTCCCGAACTCTCGATAACTCTCCCGAACTCTCGATAACTCTTCCGAACTCTCGATAACTCTTCCGAACTCTCGATAACTCTTCCGAACTCTCGATAACTCTCCCGAACTCTCGATAACTCTTCCGAACTCTCGAGAACTCTTCCGAACTCTCGATAACTCTCCCGAACTCTCGATAACTCTCCCGAACTCTCGATAACTCTCCCGAACTCTCGATAACTCTCCCGAACTCTCCCGAACTCTCGATAACTCTCCCGAACTCTCGATAACTCTCCCGAACTCTCGATAACTCTCCCGAACTCTCGATAACTCTCCCGAACTCTCGATAACTCTCCCGAACTCTCGATAACTCTCCCGAACTCCCGCGAACTCCCTCAAACTCTCGAGAACTCTCCGAACTCACCAATGAACTCTCTGGAACTCACCAATGAACTCTCCCGAACTCTCGAGAACTCTCGAGAACTCTCCCGAACTCTCGATAACTCTTCCGAACTCTCGATAACTCTTCCGAACTCTCGATAACTCTTCCGAACTCTCGATAACTCTTCCGAACTCTCGATAACTCTCCCGAACTCTCGATAACTCTTCCGAACTCTCGATAACTCTTCCGAACTCTCGAGAACTCTCCCGAACTCTCGATAACTCTCCCGAACTCTCGATAACTCTCCCGAACTCTCGATAACTCTCCCGAACTCTCGATAACTCTCCCGAACTCTCCCGAACTCTCGATAACTCTCCCGAACTCTCGATAACTCTCCCGAACTCTCGATAACTCTCCCGAACTCTCGATAACTCTCCCGAACTCTCGATAACTCTCCCGAACTCTCGATAACTCTCCCGAACTCTCGATAACTCTCCCGAACTCTCGATAACTCTCCCGAACTCTCGATAACTCTCCCGAACTCTCGATAACTCTTCCGAACTCTCGATAACTCTTCCGAACTCTCGATAACTCTTCCGAACTCTCGATAACTCTTCCGAACTCTCGAGAACTCTCACGAACTCTCGAGAACTCTCCCGAACTCTCCTGAACTCTCCCGAACTCTCCCGAACTCTCGATAACTCTCCCGAACTCTCGATAACTCTCCCGAACTCTCGATAACTCTCCCGAACTCTCGATAACTCTCCCGAACTCTCCCGAACTCTCGATAACTCTCCCGAACTCTCGATAACTCTCCCGAACTCTCCCGAACTCTCCCGAACTCTCCCGAACTCTCCCGAACTCTCCCGAACTCTCCCGAACTCTCGATAACTCTCCCGAACTCTCGAGAACTCTCACGAACTCTCGAGAACTCTCACGAACTCTCACGAACTCTCACGAACTCTCGAGAACTCTCCCGAACTCTCCCGAACTCTCCCGAACTCTCCCGAACTCTCGATAACTCTTCCGAACTCTCGAGAACTCTCACGAACTCTCGAGAACTCTCCCGAACTCTCCTGAACTCTCCCGAACTCTCGATAACTCTCCCGAACTCTCGATAACTCTCCCGAACTCTCGATAACTCTCCCGAACTCTCGATAACTCTCCCGAACTCTCCCGAACTCTCGATAACTCTCCCGAACTCTCGATAACTCTCCCGAACTCTCCCGAACTCTCGATAACTCTCCCGAACTCTCGATAACTCTCCCGAACTCTCCCGAACTCTCCCGAACTCTCCCGAACTCTCGATAACTCTCACGAACTCTCGAGAACTCTCCCGAACTCTCGAGAACTCTCCCGAACTCTCCCGAACTCTCCCGAACTCTCCCGAACTCTCCCGAACTCTCCCGAACTCTCCCGAACTCTCCCGAACTCTCGATAACTCTCCCGAACTCTCGATAACTCTCCCGAACTCTCGATAACTCTCCCGAACTCTCGATAACTCTCCCGAACTCTCGATAACTCTCCCGAACTCTCGATAACTCTCCCGAACTCTCGATAACTCTCCCGAACTCTCGATAACTCTTCCGAACTCTCGATAACTCTCCCGAACTCTCGATAACTCTTCCGAACTCTCGATAACTCTTCCGAACTCTCGATAACTCTTCCGAACTCTCGAGAACTCTCGAGAACTCTCGAGAACTCTCCCGAACTCTCCCGAACTCTCCCGAACTCTCCCGAACTCTCCCGAACTCTCCCGAACTCTCGATAACTCTCGAGAACTCTCCCGAACTCTCCCGAACTCTCGATAACTCTCGAGAACTCTCCCGAACTCTCGAGAACTCTCCCGAACTCTCCCGAACTCTCCTGAACTCTCCCGAACTCTCCCGAACTCTCGATAACTCTCCCGAACTCTCGATAACTCTCCCGAACTCTCGATAACTCTCCCGAACTCTCGATAACTCTCCCGAACTCTCCCGAACTCTCGATAACTCTCCCGAACTCTTGATAACTCTCCCGAACTCTCCCGAACTCTCCCGAACTCTCCCGAACTCTCCCGAACTCTCCCGAACTCTCGATAACTCTCCCGAACTCTCGAGAACTCTCACGAACTCTCGAGAACTCTCCCGAACTCTCCCGAACTCTCCCGAACTCTCCCGAACTCTCCCGAACTCTCGATAACTCTCCCGAACTCTCGATAACTCTCCCGAACTCTCGATAACTCTCCCGAACTCTCGATAACTCTTCCGAACTCTCGATAACTCTCCCGAACTCTCGATAACTCTTCCGAACTCTCGATAACTCTTCCGAACTCTCGATAACTCTTCCGAACTCTCGAGAACTCTTCCGAACTCTCGAGAACTCTCGAGAACTCTCCCGAACTCTCCCGAACTCTCCCGAACTCTCCCGAACTCTCCCGAACTCTCGAGAACTCTCCCGAACTCTCGAGAACTCTCCTGAACTCTCGATAACTCTCCCTAACTCTCGATAACTCTCCCGAACTCTCGAGAACTCTTCCGAACTCTCGAGAACTCTTCCGAACTCTCGAGAACTCTCCCGAACTCTCGAGAACTCTCCCGAACTCTCGAGAACTCTCCCGAACTCTCGAGAACTCTCCCGAACTCTCGAGAACTCTCCCGAACTCTCGATAACTCTCCCGAACTCTCGATAACTCTCCCGAACTCTCGATAACTCTCCCGAACTCTCGATAACTCTCCCGAACTCTCGATAACTCTCCCGAACTCTCGATAACTCTCCCGAACTCTCGATAACTCTCCCGAACTCTCGATAACTCTCCCGAACTCTCGATAACTCTCCCGAACTCTCGATAACTCTCCCGAACTCTCGATAACTCTCCCGAACTCTCGATAACTCTCCCGAACTCTCGATAACTCTCCCGAACTCTCGATAACTCTCCCGAACTCTCGATAACTCTCCCGAACTCTCGATAACTCTCCCGAACTCTCGATAACTCTCCCGAACTCTCGATAACTCTCCCGAACTCTCGATAACTCTCCCGAACTCTCGATAACTCTCCCGAACTCTCGATAACTCTCCCGAACTCTCGATAACTCTCCCGAACTCTCGATAACTCTCCCGAACTCTCGATAACTCTCCCGAACTCTCGATAACTCTCCCGAACTCTCGATAACTCTCCCGAACTCTCGATAACTCTCCCGAACTCTCGATAACTCTCCCGAACTCTCGATAACTCTCCCGAACTCTCGATAACTCTCCCGAACTCTCGATAACTCTCCCGAACTCTCGATAACTCTCCCGAACTCTCGATAACTCTCCCGAACTCTCGATAACTCTCCCGAACTCTCGATAACTCTCCCGAACTCTCGATAACTCTCCCGAACTCTCGATAACTCTCCCGAACTCTCGATAACTCTCCCGAACTCTCGATAACTCTTCCGAACTCTCGAGAACTCTTCCGAACTCTCGAGAACTCTTCCGAACTCTCGAGAACTCTCGAGAACTCTCGAGAACTCTCCCGAACTCTCCCGAACTCTCCCGAACTCTCCCGAACTCTCGAGAACTCTCCCGAACTCTCGAGAACTCTCCCGAACTCTCGAGAACTCTCCCGAACTCTCGAGAACTCTCCCGAACTCTCGATAACTCTCCCGAACTCTCGATAACTCTCCCGAACTCTCGATAACTCTCCCGAACTCTCGATAACTCTCCCGAACTCTCGATAACTCTCCCGAACTCTCGAGAACTCTCCCGAACTCTCGAGAACTCTCCCGAACTCTCGAGAACTCTCCCGAACTCTCGATAACTCTCCCGAACTCTCGATAACTCTCCCGAACTCTCGAGAACTCTCCCGAACTCTCGATAACTCTCCCGAACTCTCGATAACTCTCCCGAACTCTCGATAACTCTCCCGAACTCTCGATAACTCTCCCGAACTCTCGATAACTCTCCCGAACTCTCGATAACTCTCCCGAACTCTCGATAACTCTCCCGAACTCTCGATAACTCTCCCGAACTCTCGATAACTCTCCCGAACTCTCGATAACTCTCCCGAACTCTCGATAACTCTCCCGAACTCTCGATAACTCTCCCGAACTCTCGATAACTCTCCCGAACTCTCGATAACTCTTCCGAACTCTCGATAACTCTCCCGAACTCTCGATAACTCTTCCGAACTCTCGATAACTCTTCCGAACTCTCGATAACTCTTCCGAACTCTCGAGAACTCTTCCGAACTCTCGAGAACTCTCGAGAACTCTCCCGAACTCTCCCGAACTCTCCCGAACTCTCCCGAACTCTCCCGAACTCTCGAGAACTCTCCCGAACTCTCGAGAACTCTCCTGAACTCTCGATAACTCTCCCTAACTCTCGATAACTCTCCCGAACTCTCGAGAACTCTTCCGAACTCTCGAGAACTCTTCCGAACTCTCGAGAACTCTCCCGAACTCTCGAGAACTCTCCCGAACTCTCGAGAACTCTCCCGAACTCTCGAGAACTCTCCCGAACTCTCGAGAACTCTCCCGAACTCTCGATAACTCTCCCGAACTCTCGATAACTCTCCCGAACTCTCGATAACTCTCCCGAACTCTCGATAACTCTCCCGAACTCTCGATAACTCTCCCGAACTCTCGATAACTCTCCCGAACTCTCGATAACTCTCCCGAACTCTCGATAACTCTCCCGAACTCTCGATAACTCTCCCGAACTCTCGATAACTCTCCCGAACTCTCGATAACTCTCCCGAACTCTCGATAACTCTCCCGAACTCTCGATAACTCTCCCGAACTCTCGATAACTCTCCCGAACTCTCGATAACTCTCCCGAACTCTCGATAACTCTCCCGAACTCTCGATAACTCTCCCGAACTCTCGATAACTCTCCCGAACTCTCGATAACTCTCCCGAACTCTCGATAACTCTCCCGAACTCTCGATAACTCTCCCGAACTCTCGATAACTCTCCCGAACTCTCGATAACTCTCCCGAACTCTCGATAACTCTCCCGAACTCTCGATAACTCTCCCGAACTCTCGATAACTCTCCCGAACTCTCGAGAACTCTCCCGAACTCTCGATAACTCTTCCGAACTCTCGATAACTCTCCCGAACTCTCGATAACTCTCCCGAACTCTCGATAACTCTCCCGAACTCTCGATAACTCTCCCGAACTCTCGATAACTCTCCCGAACTCTCGATAACTCTCCCGAACTCTCGATAACTCTCCCGAACTCTCGATAACTCTCCCGAACTCTCGATAACTCTCCCGAACTCTCGATAACTCTCCCGAACTCTCGATAACTCTCCCGAACTCTCGATAACTCTCCCGAACTCTCGATAACTCTCCCGAACTCTCGATAACTCTCCCGAACTCTCGATAACTCTCCCGAACTCTCGATAACTCTCCCGAACTCTCGATAACTCTCCCGAACTCTCGATAACTCTCCCGAACTCTCGATAACTCTCCCGAACTCTCGATAACTCTCCCGAACTCTCGATAACTCTCCCGAACTCTCGATAACTCTCCCGAACTCTCGATAACTCTCCCGAACTCTCGATAACTCTTCCGAACTCTCGAGAACTCTCCCGAACTCTCGAGAACTCTCCCGAACTCTCGAGAACTCTCCCGAACTCTCGATAACTCTCCCGAACTCTCGATAACTCTCCCGAACTCTCGATAACTCTCCCGAACTCTCGATAACTCTCCCGAACTCTCGATAACTCTTCCGAACTCTCGAGAACTCTCCCGAACTCTCGAGAACTCTCCCGAACTCTCGAGAACTCTCCCGAACTCTCGATAACTCTCCCGAACTCTCGATAACTCTCCCGAACTCTCGATAACTCTCCCGAACTCTCGATAACTCTCCCGAACTCTCGATAACTCTCCCGAACTCTCGATAACTCTCCCGAACTCTCGATAACTCTCCCGAACTCTCGATAACTCTCCCGAACTCTCGATAACTCTCCCGAACTCTCGATAACTCTCCCGAACTCTCGATAACTCTCCCGAACTTTCGAGAACTCTCAAGAACTCTCACGAAATCTCACGAACTCTCACGAACTCTCACGAACTCTTGAGAACTCGGCAGATGTCGAACTCCCGGTTTACACAAAAATCCTAAGTGTCTTACCCCTCGAGGAAAACACTGCCCGTGTGAACCAGGCTTTAAATTGATTCTATTATCGTGCGTTTTGCTTCGTCGTCGCAGTGAGCCCGTGATCATTCGTTTTTGGGTTTGATTACAGATTTATCATTACCAAAGGCTGTACTCAGTTTTATATGCCTGTAATCGCTGTACTTAATTTTAGGAAGTGGTTAGCCCAGTGGTTCTGAACATTTGTAATCTCGTGGAACGCTCGCTTGAAAGAAACGTTATTTTATTTTAAAATTTTAGTGCTACGATTGATACTGATTTTCACAACATAGTTTTTCGATAGTTAAATAGAAATAGGTTCGGTATTAAATTTTTTTTTCCGAAACTAATTCTATCATAGCACAGCTCAAAATATCGTGGGGCCGCTAGAATTTGAAATGTAGCCTTGGCGTTCCATGGAGCCCTATTTGAGAATCATTTGAGTAAATGTTATGCTTATTTTTCCTAATACATTTCGGTACTTAGGAAATTGATTAAAGTGCGTTTGTTTTATAAAAGAAAAAACCTAACAATCTAAGCGGGACCAGGGTTAAAAAAAGGGTTTTGGGAAGTTGTTATTTTAATGGGAATTTTGTGTGTCTCATTGGTTTGTTTGGTTAGATTAGCTTAACATGTGCTATCGATGCAAACGAAACCTTGCCTTTTAATAGTCTAATATTAAATTTCAAAAAAGCCACCCAAATCGTGGTTTTTGGTCGAAAGGCATTCGGCCTAATGGTACAATTCGGTCAAATGGCACTCGGCCTAATGGTATACAATCATTCTAGTGCCATAGCGAAATATTTTCCATCAATATTAAGTATTTTCACCAAAATTAAAAGACCAATTATTTTTTCGGACTCTCATAGATAAGACCATTTATTTAGAAGAGACGAGAAGATCTAGCAGAATTAAAGTACATTTATTTTGTCCGTACGTAGAACAAAATCATGCTAAAAACTGACTTGGTAATACCATATATAGCATAATTATACATAAGTGTGCCTCTGTACAAAATTTCCATAGAAAACGGCAAAAACTTCTTCTACTCTTAGGCTATTGAAAAGGTTACTATGGAATCGAAATCACGTGATCGCCAGGCACGAGCTAAACTGTAGATGGTCAAAACCAGAAATGCGCGAGGAATTCTACTTCCGTTTCTCATCAGTAAAGCTGATTACGCGTTTTCGTTAAAAAAATGCTTTTGTGGCACACTTAGGCGGGATTATGTTACATATGGTAATAGACGTCTCAACATCGCAATCCCAATTCATTAGTACAAGATGATGATATTTATGTCCTCAATTGTTCTGGTCATTGCTATTTAGAAAGGTTACCGATTCACTAAACGTTATTTAAAAATTGTAATTATATTTACTAACTAAAACTTATATATTACATTTGTTCGTTGTCATTGGTGAGTACCTTAAGTAGAAAAAAAATTGTTTTGTTGTGTAGTTCTATGACTGAGAAAAAGTCATTAAACTAAACGAAAATATAAACTTTTACTTTAAAAAAATAATTTGAGAGTACTTCCAATGGTGTTGGTCCATTTGATCGAAAAATATGTGATCGACAGTCGATCATTATACGTTGCAATGGATCGAAATTCCATTTGATAGAATCCCATTTGTCATTTGTTTCATAAGATCGAACCTTCAAATGATCGAATACTATTTGATCGAATTCAAAAGTATTTATAGTACCAGTTGGTATGTTTTTATTTTACCGAATGTCAATATGAAGTGCAGAAGGAATAATTATGGAATTCATTGCTTAAGTGCAGAAGGAATAATGATGGAATAATTCATTGTTTAAGTGCAGAAGGAATAATGATGGAATTCATTGCTTAAGTGCAGAAGGAATAATGATGGAATAATTCATTGTTTAAGTGCAGAAGGAATAATGATGGAATAATTCATTGTTTAAGTGCAGAAGGAATAATGATGGAATTCATTGCTTAAGTGCAGAAGGAATAATGATGGAATAATTCATTGCTTTAACTGTATTAAGCCACAAAGATGAAGAGATTTTTACTTTATACACTATATGATGGAATTTTTTATTACATCGACGATAACGGCCCGTTGTTTTTGATATATATAAATAGGGTCAGGTTAGGTTAGGTTAGGTTGATGTACGCGCGCCGTAGGTGCGTATGCACCGTTGTATACGAGGGGTCTGACCACGTTCACGGCCGTTCTATTGCTAAAAATTAGGTACAGAGTTCGTTTTTTTAATAGGTCTTTCTATTAATTATGTCCGAGAGAATATTTTGTTTTCTACGTCACTGCGCTCAGGTTTTTTTCTGTATATTATTTTTGAAATTTTGTTGTTTTTGTTGTAAACAAATTAATTAATTTATTAAATTGTAATATGCATATTTCTGTTTTTGTTTTAGTTTCTTATTATGGAGAAGTACTATGGTTATTTTTCTTTAGTACAGTTTAAAGAAATAATTATTATTCATAGAGTCTACTGTATCTCATTCTGACTAGATGTTGGCTTTTCGATTTACTCCCAAAAACTAGTAGTTTTACCCTAGAGTAGCTTTCGATCAAATGCCATTCGATCAAATGGAAATTCGATCAAATGGGACCCGTTCGATCATTTGGGAATCGATCAAATAGACTCAAACCCTTCCAATTAATGTGTTCAAAATGTTTCAAAGTAAAAATTGAAACTTTACCCGCCCAATCCAAAACGTTCCTACGTACCTGTGTATGACATCAATTCCACGTCACTACTACACTCATAACTACTTATTTAAATGCTTTTAGGTTTACGTAACTACTATTGAATCCAATCCAACATTATTTGCTTATTTTTGAGAACGCTCTACGTAACTCAAATTCCAACTTGTCGTCGACAAAAGTGACACACTTACGGAACTAAATTATAGACTTAAGGCTCCAATGCACTCTTTAGAATTGCAAAAAAACGTCTTTTTCTTGAACAAAATGAATCTCGTTCAATTTTATCCCGCGCAATTGAAAGTAAAAGAAGATTATTTTTGTAAGAGACGGGGCAAAATGTGTTTTTCTCGGTTCGCAACAATAAAAGCCGAAAGAACGGAACTTTAATGATATCTTACAATGTTTATTCTTTATTCTTTTGCAGGGGCTTAAAGAATTTGACAGTCGAGGGGTCAGGCACCGAGAATCAAGACGCGAGGATGTGAAGTCGAAAAGGTTCTCGCCTTAAATTAGATGGACAGAAAAGCCCTTAAAAAGAAAGCTCAGTGAAATCCGTCTTTAAAGCGAGAGTCGGTAACGGAAAAACCATTTTACTTTATACTCCATCTACTACTTAGAGCGATATCTTTGGAAAGTGTCTTTTTCGGGATTGGTTTTGAAAGAAAGGGATTCGAGCCGAGGCTTCGTCTAATGCTAAAAGCCACCTGAGAACACGTCTTCGTTGCGCCCGCCAAAGTGAGTAAAACCACCTCTAGGGATATCATCGCTACCTCGATACGGATATATATACTTTTTACACCCTTAAAAAGTTTAGTTCGCCAGAACGGACTGAAGAATCTTGATAAAAACATTTTTTCGCTCTTATTTTCTCGGGCTTCAATTTATTTTCGGGGGCCAGAGGCGGGAACTGCGCTCTCCAATATTTGCAGTGAAAGGGCCCCGTTTGGTTTTATGAAAGAGTGACTTAATTTTGAGCCTGATGCTCTCCGTTCGATATACTTCTATTAAATATATATTTTTTAAAATGCCCACGAGAGGAGAACATTTTATTAAATACGCACATATATACGGCACGAAGAAAGTTTAATTAAAATTCCGTTATATTTTTGAAAGAATTATTAACATCAGAAGTATATGATATATAATACCATAATAAGACTGGCTATTTTATTTATTTTTAATTTAGTGTATTACTCGAAGATCTATTTGATCCGAGTTTCGCGTTTTTTGTTTGCTCGAAGACCTATTGGTACGAGTTATTAGTAAGTTTTTTAATTTCTTCAATTTTTTAGGATTTAGCTATATTATCCCTTTTAATTATGGACTAATCTACTTTTTCGCGTATTTTATCATCCTTCTCACAGTCCATAGGTGGTTTCTTATAACTTAACTTATCATAGAATACCAGAAGTGGATATGAACAAAGTATGGCAAAGAACGAATTCGGTTAATGATAGCCGGTCGTGGAGTTATTGCGAAAATAGGAAGTGTCATACTTACGTTTATAATCCACTTATGATAAATCAAAGTATTCATTTGATATATGACCTTCGCAATATAAATTATATATAATAGGCGCAACAAACACAAGGATAATCAGCTAATCAGCTAGGCTAATACCCAAGGCACCACCCTAGGAGAACGCAGCAAGCCTTTAAACACGCTAACGCAGTGTTGCGTACAAATTTCATTGGACGTTCCTTTACGCTGCACGTTTTACGGGCGGGGGGAAGACAATTTCAGAATTTCCGCCTTCCGACGGCAGCAGGCGCTAAAGCGTCTAACCAATGAAAATTGTACGCAAGAAAATCCACGACTTTTGACGGGTTGCGTTCTCCTTGTGCAGGATGCTGTGTTTTTATCGTGTCTTTTGAGGAAAAAGTAAAACCAGCCTTTTTAAATATAGCGAATCTATGAAATAATTGAACATAATGCGTTTTCCGTAGAGTAGCAGACATCAAACCGCGTTTCTAGAAAATGAGTTTTGTGAAAATGATAGCCTACTCGAACAGACGACTTTTTTAAGTATCCCCAAATACAAGGTGGGGTGGCGAAGGTGTTATTGCAATTTCGGCTCATAACGAGAGGAACCGGGTTCGATCCCAGCTTGTGGCACTGGGTCAAAACTCGGAACAACTCCTTCCGCGTTGAGTTTGCAAGTTCTCGGTTTCCCCTTTCCATAAAATTTGTTGAGGTTAACGGCAATTGTAAGTGTAGATAACTATTGACTCGCGTGGCATGGATGGTTTGTCACCACCCGCTTGACTGGTTTGGAATATTAGGTTATTATAATTCGTTGTGTAAAACAAAATGCATTTTTGCAAATTTTTTGGGTTGAAATGAGTTTTTGCACACAATCTCTCAGGATTTGTGTGTATTAGTTTTAGTTTCACGTACTGTGTTCGCCCACATTTGTGAGATTGGGGCCCCGGAAGTGGGGCATTTGCCATTTTAATGATATTGCTGATTTTAAAATTTAAATGTACATATTTTTAAATTAAGAGCGACTTAGTTGAATATTATATTTTTAGTTAGTACTGATCATTTCTGAACTAGGTTTTCGGTCGCATTAAGAAATTTTAATTTTAAGTGAGCTTTCTGGCCAATTCGCGGGAAACCACAACCCGCGTTCGCATTTGATTGATACAGGTGTTTGGTCTAAAAATTAATTTAAATTAAGGTGTTCGTGTTTGGCTACCATATTTCCAAAACCAGGTAACTCGAAAAATTCGGTTTGCCTAAAAACGAATTTAAATAATTGTGTTCTTTTCACTAATTTAATTCCAAAACCAGGTAACTCGCAAAATTATTTTTCGATCAAATTCGTCTTGGGTTTGTGAAGTTAATGTACAAGATGATCGGAAATTTGTTCAAATTTAAATTTAATATTTAAAATATAGTTAATACATCGAGGGGATTGTGTGTACTTAAATGTCCGGGACATCTGGTTATAGTATCTCAGTAATGATAATGGCTAGAATTAAACGGATTTCAGATTCGAAATTATTTCCATAGAGTTAATAAACTGCATAATTAAACTAAAAGTGTCAAAATTGGTTGATAATGCGTTTTTGAAAGGTTCGGCCTAGATTACAATTGAGTATGGTGGTCGTTTCGGCGTAAAAATTGACCTGTACCGTTAATAACACAGTAAACATAAGTATGACACTTGTTGCGTTGAGTTTGCAAGTTCTTTCCCCACTGGTTTAAGTGGTTTTCCCCTTCCATAAAAACTTGTTGGCTCGCGTGGCATGCAGGGCTGGCCTACGCATTGAAGCCCGGTCACCTGAATTAAAGGCTTCAAAAGTCGCTTGATGACTTAGGCCTAAGGTGGTGCCTTGGGTATTAGCCTAGCTGATTATTATTACGTTTGTCTTGTCGCTCCAATTGTTTCTTACTACCACCTTTGATCACAACTGACAAATTAGTAGAAGGATTAACGACTTCAGTAAACTTTGTTGGTTTCTTCCTTCCCATCATCTAAATTCCAATGCAGCCAGTCCGATAATTGTCAGAAAATGTAGGTTGATGATGATAAATTTCCCAAAAAACGTGTGGACCTTTCGACTTTACAATAAGGACCTTTTTGTTGAAAATAATACAAACTAGAATTACGAAATGGTTTCAAAGCAATTGAAAAATGTTTCACGGTTAAATTGAAAAATGTATTTTTTTCACCGGTAGGTTGGAGACCAAAACTTTCAATGAGAAAGTTTTAGAGTGCACTCTAAACGTACAAATAAAGTTGGTTTACCGAAAATCTCCTATTTTCCACCAGGTTATGAGGAGGCGAAAACCACAAATTGGTACTATCTAAAATAACATTTTATCAGATGGTGTTTGTAATGCCTGGCTGTTATTATGTTTCAGCACTCAATAACACTTTTGCTTATTAGCTCAAAAGTTCAAAGATTTTATAAAGCCACAGAAATAGTTGACGAACTTTTTTCGTTCTAAAAGAAGAGAGGATTAAAATTCATTTAAAAACATTGATTTAGATATTATGTTTCCACATTTAATATTCTTAATTGACAGTCAGGCTCGAAGGTCAGTTATGCATTTGCTATTTAAAGCAACACTTACCTTATTCGCAATCACTACCAGTAATTCCTTCAAACCGAGTATTACATTTTGGTGAGATATTATCCTAGCAGTAGACCGAGTCGCAGCACCGTTGTTCGAGTTGTTCGCGACTTCAAAATAACTAGAAATGTAATTCCCAGACTCCGCGGACAAGAGCTTTATAACATCGACCAGTATCCTACTTTGTTGCAAACTCTCTATCAAGCGTTAGAACTGTGAGCTACGACTTAGGTTTGTGTTGAAAGTTTAACATTGTCACAACTTCCATCCATACCGTGTGACCGTTCATCAGGCACAACATGACGTTTGTAACTGGTTCAGTAATATATCTCACGAATATCCGAACTTTATTCGTCTGATCAATGTTCTTTTTCGAGAGATAGTCTATTGAATCGCCAAAACAACCACGTGGAAATTCATAACTGGGGATACCCTTACCACCAAGTACAATTTATAATAAATGGGCAGTGGCGTAACTAGACCTATATTCCCAATGTGGTGCATTGGAGCCCATAAGCTCAGCGTTGGCCCAAACGGCTGTACTGTCAGTAGCAAATGTATAGAGTGGCTCAATTTTCCCATTTGAGGTCCACTTTTTCTGGCTACGACACTGGCTCGCGAATAGTTCTTTTTATAAAATAACCTTGGCCATCTTGTTGAAATGTTGCCTCCCCGCTTCAGCTGTGGATCCATTTTATCTCCCAATAAAGAGTTTATGAACTCATTCTTAGGCATTGGCTGAACTATTCCAGGGCAACATTTCAACAAGTTGGACAAGCGTAAAGACAGTTTATAAAATCAACAATTGTTTTATCGTCCCTCTTGTTTGTCAAAATCGTCTTAATGGACAGAAGTTCTCAGAACTCCTTAGCCTTTCTTCAAAGCGAAGTAGCGGATGAGTTGGACGACAATCTTTTGGCCGATTCTATCCGTCTTTCGTTTCAGCATGGCGGTGTGCCAACACATCAACTATCCAACCCTCAGCGATGGATTGAAAGAAACGGTCACGTATAATGGCAATCAAGATTCTCAAAAATGGCACTGATTAGCTTTCGCTTGTAAGGTTTCATCACGGAACGAGTTTACCAATCACTTCTTATTACCCTGTAATGCTTTGACCAGCAAATCACTGAAGCCTACCGCCTTGTAACTCTGAACATTGTACAAAGATCATTTCGTAATATGCTTTATCATGCTGCAACCTGTATTTCGAATTATCGAAATAAGCATTTAAAAGACTTTGATTCCATAAAATCTCTTAAATTATAAAAAAAGAGTTGATGAATATCGAAACATACGAACATTCTAAAAATTTTCTGATAAAAGTCATAACCGAATTAAAAAGACTAACATAATTTTTTATGTTGTTGAGTATATCAAAGAAATCTCACATTGAAATGTTTTGCCTGCTCCCTAAGAGCAACAAACACAGCACCCCGCACAAGGAGAACGCAACCCGTCAAAAGTCGTGCATTTTCTTACTTACAGTTTTCATTGGTTAGACGCATTAGCGCCTGCTGCCGTCGGAAGGGGAAAATTCGGAAATTGTCTACCCCCCAACCGTAAAACGTTCAGTGTAAAGGGTCGATCAATGAAATTTGTACACAGCACTAAGTTGGCGTGTTTAAAGGCTAGCTGCATTCTCCTTGTGTGTGTTGCTCCTAGCTGCTACCTAGGAGTATGAATGTTCCACTGGAGAGGTATTGTGCCCGCCGCGCGTAAGGCAGTCTGAAACCATAGAACGTAGTACAGTATAGACCTCTATAGGTGAAAACGTTATATTTTATTAAAACAATTCGTCTGCTAGTTGTTCTTGGTCAGTGAGAACGTGCATTCGTGGAATTGTTGGGTTGGTTTGTTTTAGTTTGGTGGGTAGTTTTTGGTTTTTTTTCTAGGTTTGCGAAATGATGAATATAGTGCAAACAGAACATAGTTATGGTGTTCTATCAAAGTCCCAAAAAAAGGTAAATAACACACTCTTAAATGATGAAATTCTAGTAGGGTTGCTCTGAAGGCTTACATCCTTATGATATCTAGCATCATTACGGCAATTATCAAAACAGCAATATTTCCCCATTGATTAATGAAAGTACCAAAACTAATAAATCATTAACACATTCCGGAACCGTCAGCCATTATTGTATCGCGATTCAAAGTTTGAAACCCACGATCTGGCATCACTGTCTGGAAGAACTAGCAGACGAATTTAACAAAAAATACAGTTTCTCTAAGCGTCGTAGGATGGCGGTAAAATCTTAGGTTCTATAGTTTGACTCCCGCCGTACTGCCTTAGGTAGACCGGGGAGCTCGTTGTGGGGGAATACAATTTTCTGTTCCAGGGTACGAGTTTTATATTCCTAGCTACCAACCGGTGAAAAGAGAAATTTAACAAAAATGTTTGGAATTTCTCTGAAAGTTTCCTAATTCTAGGATATATCCTTTTTGATCGAGCAATTTGAAACGAACTGTATTCATAGTAGCGTCCTACCAAACGGGCTATATGCCATCAAGGCGGACTGTCTCTCTTTTGTTTTGAGAGGAAAATTCTTTATTTTCCCGTTACACAACTGGCAATTAACTTAATTTCCCCGGTATAAACAGAAAGCGCTACACTCGGCATTAGCGGCTCCCGGCCAAGCCCCCTTTTTGACTTCGTTAAACTAGTTCCCGAATTCACGCGCTATCGCCCAACATTATAAATCCTCCTGGAAATTTCTAACTAGATCCGTTCCGGAAATGGGGAACCTTACTAGCCTTTAGCGAAACGCGCCGCTCCCGTTACCGTGGTAACCCTCGCGACGAATAACCAATAAGAGAATCTCCGAGCGAAAGGTGCGCCTTCTAGAATTTTTATTGCCGGGGTTTTTTCCTAATGGAGATCTAAAGGATATTGGACTTCTTTTGGAAGCTAACGCTTATTCTTAGGTGAAGCCTGTGGTAAAAAAAAACGCGTAAGATAATCGGTCTACGCGTAATAAAGCTACGTCGACACTTAGCCTCTCTAGTAAATAAGATAGGCCATATATTTAGGTTAGTATAACTTTCAATCGAGCCCAGGCAAGGATAAAAAGCCAAATAAGATTCCGGAGCAGTCTTCAGTTAAGTACACAGTGACTTATCTAACTTAACTATATCCGTAAGAAATATCTTTCAGAGTGGCGTCACTAAGATATGTGTGACCAGGTGCGATAACTACTGGTGTCACCAATTAGACCATACTAACTATATCGTAAAACAACATTAATTAGAAACCATTTATACCATAAGTGGATCATTCTCTCTAAGTATACAAATTCCAGATCTCGGTCGGGTATCTTAGTCTGGGTTTCGTGATGTTAGAGCTTGTATAGGACTATAGGGAGCAAACTTCAGAGATAAATTTTTTGAAAATATTTCGGCGGAGGCGCCACTGAGTGGTCACGACGGCAACTACAGGGGCGTTTATTGAACAAAACTCTACCCTTGGATCTGAAACTGACCTTGAACAAATATGGTATAGGTTTTTTGGGGGGAAAAATTCGAGGAGCCAAACCCCAAAATTTATCTCTCTCGGGCACTCGAAACACGTTTCAAACGTGAAACGTACCATAAGAGATGTAAGAAACATTACATTCGGCAATATCAATTCAGAGTGAAGTTGAGGTGATACACAGTATAGGGCGGTTGTAAAGGGCTGCCAGACCGACCCCAACAAAGAGTCTAGTCATAGGTAGCATAGCGTTTTGTCTACTTAGAGAGAATGCTCCACTTATGTTTATACTTATGGAGAAAGGGTATGTTAATTTTACGGAAAAATAAAATGCGGAAACATTTCCAGAAAAGTTTCCTCTACACTGCTATTTCCATTATCTTCAGAAACTAAAATAGAGTTGTTAATTTTCCGGGAAAATTAAAAATTGAAACATAAATTACTTTTTAGGGGTTTTTAATGTTTTTAACTTTTTATCGATATAAAATGTCTAATAACAGTAAACATACTACAAACATTAATAGTTTTACATAATTGTTAATCAGTTTCAAGTTAGTCTAGAGGTTTAGTTTTACTTTCAGGTTCGAAAAAATT
Source organism: Leiobunum rupestre (assembly GCF_980474605.1). Lineage (NCBI taxonomy): Eukaryota > Metazoa > Arthropoda > Arachnida > Opiliones > Sclerosomatidae > Leiobunum > Leiobunum rupestre. The sequence goes on from NC_143389.1 coordinate 17,683,788, forward strand.
AGGCGAACATTCAGCTTGTAAACAATATTAGACTAATCATGGAATGAAAACTTCTTTTTATTTTTTCGGGAAAATACGGAAATTTTCCAAAAGGAAAAGTTTCAACGGTCATTAGTTTTGCCATGGCAACCGAAAATGTTTTTGACAACACAAAATGGAAACTTTTCCAAAAAATTAAAACATTTTATGTGCAAAAAACTAGAAAAAATTGATCAAAATTTACGAAAAAAAATAAAATTGATCAAAATTTAATCAATTTTTTCAATTTTATGAAATGGTTTAAAAATTAAAATGATTTGATAGAAAATTAATAAAAATTGATTTTATTGATAAAAAAATTCTTAAATGTGATAAAAAATCAATTGTGTTTATCAAATAATAGAATGAGATAATTTGACCAAATTTTGAAATAGTGATTAATTTTGATAAAATTTCATAAAATTAATAAAAATATTGGTTAACTTTGATAAAATTTAATAAAATTAATAAAAATATTGGTTAACTTTGATAAAATTTAATAAAATTAATAAAAATATTGGTTAACTTTGATAAAATTTAATAAAATTAATAAAAATATTGGTTAACTTTGATAAAATTTAATAAAATTAATAAAAATATTGGTTAACTTGGATAAAATTTAATAAAATTAATAAAAATATTGGTTAACTTTGATAAAATTTAATAAAATTAATAAAAATATTGGTTAACTTTGATAAAATTTAATAAAATTAATAAAAATATTGGTTAACTTTGATAAAATTTAATAAAATTAATAAAAATATTGGTTAACTTTGATAAAATTTAATAAAATTAATAAAAATATTGGTTAACTTTGATAAAATTTAATAAATTTAATAAAAATTGATATATATATATTATAGTATGGTATAAATTTTGATATAATCGATATATTAGATCACTTTTTGATCAATTTTTTCAATTTGATCAAAATGAGTAAAAATGGATAAAAATAGATATAATAATAAATAGAATTCCATTGCAAAAATATTGTGCAAATAACATTAGAAAGTTGAGTCAAATGGTATATTTATTCACTTTGTTCTATAAATCTATTAATGTTTCGTAAGTTCCGCGCCACACTTGTAACGTCACAGCTGTAGTCATAATAGTGGCCGCCATGACAGTTACCGTTTTTTATCAATAGGCAAATTACATTGGTGACGTCGTGAGTTTCGAATTGACAACACTCTATATCGGTTGTTTCGGTACCGAAGTCACTGACATTCGAATTTGGCAAATGCGAAGATGGATGTTAATCCAGTAAATGTTGTGCAGTGTTTAAAAGAGTAGGTTGCATTAGAATTCCTTCGTACGTTGCAAGTTCATATTTGTATAACGAAAAGGAAAAACATTTTGCAAAAGAAATATCGAAAAGCATGTGTGAAATATTAACTGAGTACGTTTTGCTAGAAGAGGAATAACTAGTAAGAAATTAAATTCTTAAAATATTTTTAATTGAAATTAGTTTGTAAGAATGTAACTTTTGATTACTTATAGCAAATGTTTTCAATTTTAATGGAAAATTACTCTTTTCGTGTTTACAATTTCAATTCTTAAATTACACAACTTAACAATTAAGAACAGATATCATGTGGTACCGTAGAACTCTGGATAAAACTTTTTAAAGGTTTAGACTTCACTACAGTAAAACCCAAAAGTAATTAATAGGGCGTGAATCACCAGATATTCTCGATCACACAGATAACACTTCTATTTTTTCGAGTCAAAAGTATAAGAAATAAAAGTTAATTGTCATGGTACAGTCCCGATCAAAAGTTTCTGGCCGTTTTCTCTTGGCAGCCATTTTATTTCTATTTTAGGTAGAGAGCCGAATGAGGGCTTTTATGATTATAATCAATATTTTAATTACTTTTCTTAAATTTTATCAAATTAATCACTATTTCAAAATTTGGTCAAATTTTTCTCATTCTATTAATTTGATAAACACAATTGATTTTTATCACATTTAAGATTTTTTATCAATAAAAACCATTTTTATTAATTTTCTATCAAATCATTTGCATTTTAACCCATTTTCATCAAATTGAAAAAAATTGATTAAATTTTGATAAATTTTATTTTTTTCGTAAATTTTGATCCATTTTTTTCTAGCTTTTTGAATTTAAATTTTTTTAATTTTTTAGAAATTTTCAAAATCCCATGTTAGGTTTGGTATGGAATTTGAAATTTTGTGTTGTAAAAAAAAATTTCGGTTGCCATGGCAAAACTAACGCCCGTTGAAACTTTTCTTTTGGGAATTTTCATGATTCATTAACGGCTACTTAACCCCCGAGTTTGAGCAAAATCGGTGTGTTGCACCCAATGAGGTAGAATAAATAGAGATCCAAACCAATCTGGGATTCGCGGATCACGTTTTATTTGAGTAGGAGAATTAGGCTTAAGTTTCAACTTTAACCAATCATGTATGCGTCATCTGTTTCTATGAGCAGACACTTTCGCCAAATATGTTAAGGTTTAGTTTTCCAATAACACAATAGATGGCGCCAACACGATTTCCTTAAGTTCATTTACTAGGCCTAACTCTCCAACTCAACAAATACTGTCCCGCGAAACGGTAGGTCCTGGAAGGCGGATTTGGATCTGTATTTATTCTACCTCATTGGTTACACCTCGGGTAGTCTCCTTGTGAGTAGTATATTATTGCCCTTGGTAATATTTGGGCCTATTTAGATAATAGGAGGCTCTGTGCTTATCTAAACCTTGATTGCGCAATAACTCTAAAAATCAGTTCTCTAATATTTTATTTATGGTCAAAGCTATATGAGAAATAGATTTGAACTTCTTGACCAAGATGAATTCAAATTGATAATTAAACGAAAGATATTTTAGTAAGTTTCAAGTTTATACTGATTCAATAGCAATATTTCTTAAAAAAAATCAGTCCTTCCTCATCCAACATGTACAAAAATCTCGAAATATGTCGTATTTTCTGTGGTAAAAATTGCTGGCAAGTAACAATTTTAAATTTATCATATCGTTCTAAATAATAAATAGCGGTTTAAACTTTTTGCATTATTTTAATCCTTGACAAAATATACACAAGAAAAAATAAACAAAATAAAAAACAACGGTACCTATTGTTAAAAATAGACAAAATGGGGAAAATCCATAGTTAAAACCACTTTTTTTATTAAAAAATATTGATAAATTAATTATAAATGTTGAAAATTTAAATACTATACTATTTATTTCAAATAAAAATGCAGAATATAATATTCTTTTTTTTTATTCGATTGTAACGTGTGGGACAATTCAGTCCTCTCGTCCATCTGATTAATCAGGGCAAGATATGTGTAACGGCCACGCCAACGGGGGGATACGTGGGGACAGGGGTGGGGACACCCGTGGCGGAAGTATTCCGACCACCCGTTGGGGAATGGGTGGTCGTCCTCTCACGGCCATCCACAAACTGCCTCCCGGACGCCTGGGATTACAGGAGTGAGCCACTACTCCCGGCTATAATATTCTGCATTTTTTTTTCCAAAACGAAACTAAAACTTAACCTTAACTTTTTGTCGTCTGCTACGTCGTCTCACGAAGTAATGAGGGCAAGATATGAGCAATTGGGGATCTTTAAATTCATTTTGAGCATGAAAATACGCCGCCATGTTAGGGTATAAAAGCGGGTAAATAAGCCTGCTATACCTCACAATGTAAAGGTACTGTCACGCGAAAAACGTTATTTTGAAATCGGTCAATTTGAGCATTTTCCAAGTAATAAGGGCTAGATATAAGCAACAGGTTTTAAACATACTGGATTTTTTAATTTAAAAAAAGACGGTTTTTGGCCAACCCTGATTTTCAATCGAGCACAAAGCTTGAGGGCAATTACCACCTAGCAAATTGTTTGGGAGGGGCATTGCCTACGCCCGTGTTTCCTGTTTTCAAAACATAACAAAAATTCCTAAAAGGATTCAAGAAGATCGAAAACCATTCAAACTGATTTCTTAGATTAATATGTAGTTTTAGGCATTGAGCATCAAAGTTTTTACTGAAAAGGTTCCGTTCCGTTGGGATTCTTAAGAAAAAATTAGTGTTGTAATTAGTGTTCCGGAAAATGACCGAGGCCTTTTTTTCCGGAAAATTTTCCGTATTTTTCCGAAAAAATAAAAAAGTTTTAATTCCGTATTATATGCAAAATTAGATAAAGCAGCATTTTCGCCGAGCCGATTTTCGCCCAATTTTTTCGAATCTAAAAGTAAAACTAAACCTCTAGACTAGTTTAAACTGATTAACAGTGTAACACTATTAATGTATTATAGTATATTTACTGTTATTAGACATTTTATATCGTGTTAAAAAGTTAAAGTAATGTTCAAATTTTTTCATTTTTCCGCAATTCGTAAAATTTTCTGGAAATATTTCCACATTTTAATTTTCCGGAAAATTAACAACACTAGAAAACGTGTAAAGATATTTCTTCAGATGCCACTTTCGGTAGTTATCCGCGTATATTTGCCGCTCTTTGGGGAGACTGGAGTGATTTTGTATTAAAATATAGAGGCTTGCATATTTTATCAAAGCTAGCGGTGTTGGCGTTTTGAAACTTTCGTAGCTTTAGCGAATTTCTCCCGTTCCGAGTCCAAGGAAAGCTTTTGGGGCTTATAACAGATTTGATTTTCGGATGGAATGAAGAATGGTTCGTACAGTGTGCGTAGTAGGTTCTGTGCTGCCAGACGTTTATGATATATCGCCTTAGGACGGAAGTATTCATCTTGGGCTTACTAATGAAACAATGGCCGCAGAATTTTTACCGCGTTACATACAGAATTTGACGATGAAAAATGTTATAATTACACTTCGTGCCGGGTTGAAACTACCTGGAATTCCTGGCAAAGTCGGGGGATTCAAAAATTGATCTAAAAATCAGGGAAAAGTCGGGGAATATAAAAATGGGGCTAAAAATCAAGGAAAAGTCGGGGAATTGTAAAAAAGGGGTCTAAAAATCAAGGAAAAGTCGGGGAATTGTAAAAATGGGTCTAAAAATCAAGGAAAAGTCGGGGAATTTAAAAATGGGGCTAAAAATCAAGGAAAAGTCGGGGAATTGTAAAAATGGGTCTTAAAATCAAGGAAAAGTCGGAGAATTTAAAAATGGGGCTAAAAATCAAGGAAAAGTCGGGGAATTTAAAAATGGGGCTAAAAATCAAGGAAAAGTCGGGGAATTGTAAAAATGGGTCTAAAATCAGGGAAAAGTCGGGGAATTAGAAAAATTATTTTAAAAGTCAGGGAAAGGTCCGATATATTAAATTGTGGTTGCAAATCGTTCTTAAAAATAGCCTAATTTTGGTATAAAATAATACATTGAAAAATCGACGGAAATAGTTATGGAAAAACGTGGAAAAGGGTTGCAAATTTGAAATCTTCACTAAACTATAGGTAAAAAATGGCGACATTTTGGCTTACAATAAGTTAGGCAATATCTCCAGACATGGCCAGGGAAAATTTTGAAAATAAAGAGAATTTGAATCTGAAAAAACTGTGGCAACCCTGTCGTGGGTAAATTTACTTATTTACGAACCATATCTTTTCCTAGTAATAGCCACAGAAAGTCTCTAGACCTTTCCATAAAATGTTCGTTACGGTAAGATGGGGAAGGAAAACTGTTTTTTCCAGGATGATTTAGATCAAAGTTATATATATTACTCCTTGTTTTTACCTTCGCTCGGTATGTCGTCTGCTACCGAGTGTAAATATTTAATATTAATCCAAGTGAGATTAATAAATTTGTTATATCAAATGTTTAAAGTATAAAAGTATTTCGTTTACTTAACTAGTCATAAAAGGAGAGGATTTAAATATTTAAAATAACGAAAAATTTAGCACGGTTTCGATGATGTTTAACAGTTGATGTTTTTAGCTTTGTAAACTAAGGCTTAACTTTTCATTGACAGCCACAGTAGTGTATCAGGTAAAGATTGTTGTTTATCATAAAATACTAGCTAATAAATATTTAAGTATTAACAATACTTTTACAGAGTTGATATGATTAATAATAATAATAATAATAATTCATTTAATTAGTATCGAAAATAAATTAAAATCAGTTTGAACTCCGAAGTCACTAAGCCTAACCCGAGCTCCGTGTAAAATGTTTGGGGAAATCTAAACGGAAAATGCCAAAAGTACAGCCAACTTTTTGTTTAGTTTCATTGAAATTGGTGGTGGGTGACGTAGAAAAAAACAGTGAAAGCACGTATAAATATTTTATGGAAAGGCTCCGCACAATATTTTTCTTCCGAACGTATTTTAAGTGCCACGTTGCAAGTACGTGTAAATAGATACTTATCTGGTAAAGGTGGATATTAATGTTCTTCTGTTAGCGTCTACGCGCTTATATGTAAATGTATTCCGTCCTTTATTAAATTCTAGAAAGAAGAACTGACGAAAGAAAAATGAAAATTTTACGTATTTTATATTTCGAAGCTTATTTTATATTCTTGTCAGTGGCGGCTCGTTTCGCAGCGGCCTAAAGTTTCGGAAACCTTTCCCATTTATTTACCGAACTTTTCTTTACGTCCTTCGGGCCGTAAAGAGCTTTATTACGGCCGAAAATAATGGCATAATAAAGCTGGCGAATGACTTTAAATTAAAAAAATACACGGTAAATTGTCTCGTTTAAAAGTCCCTGGAGGGAAAGCTTTGATGGCTGGAGTCACCCGCGGACGCCTGAAAGGAAGTAGAGAGCCTATTACCTTTGACGGGTTCTGGGAACGAGGCGAATTCCTGATTCTCCGGAGAATCGCGTCCACCATTTCTGCGCTTTTTCTCCATTTTTATTGTTTGGCCCGAAGTGTCTTCTTCCGCTTGTCAGCGCGAGTGCTCTCACTCGTTAGGACCTTGTTTTCCTTCACTACAGCGTGCGCCATCTAGCGGGGACCCGCGTGTTTTATCCGAACGAAGTGGTTTATCCGATTGCCAGAAATCGTGACCGGGTTATCCGCCGGCTTCGGCCCGACCAGAATTCGCGATGAACTCTTGAAAAGCGAATTCGCGTTAGCGCGCGTGTTTATTGTTAAGCCTCGCCTTAATTCAATATTTCAATTCGTTATTGTACCGAGAAAATTTAGTCGCGTGCGCTTTACGGAAAGATGGCCAATTTGTAGCGACCGGTTTCTGGAAACTGTACGCCATTTTCGGTTTAAGACTAGCTACTGGAAACGGTTGGTTTTATCGGTATTCTATTCAAAGAAGGCCACAACAGCTAGTCTTCTAAAACCAAAATACTTTTTCTACTATTATTGATAGTACTGTGCCACTAGGATTGCTGTCCTAGTGGCGGCTTTACATTTGCGGGAGTTTTTTCCTCCATAATGCCAGCGGATCGTCTTAACATAATAACAAAAGTAGCTTAAGACCCAAAAGTGTGTCAGAACGGTATAGTAGTTAATGAGTTTGTCGCGAAGTAAAAAAAGGAAACGAAGGGGGTCGGAAAAACGTCATCAAAATCGAGGTACTCCAGCGCCGCCGAGTGAGGCGTTTTAGAACGTATGTCTACGGGCGAGTAAACCGAAGAGATAAAATCGCGCCAGACCATAGACTAAATATAAAATTGCTAGTACTATTCCAACTAGTAGGTTATGTAGTCTATAGTGTGACTAGGTGTCATTAGAAATTTTAACAGGTGCGAAGGTACAGTTGACACACTTTTGGGTCTTGCGCTACTTTTGATAATAATAATTTTTTTTAGGCATTCTAAAAGTCGTAAGCGACTTGGCCTTACAATCTGGTAATATTAGATTTAAAATATAAAATATAAATTAACAAAATTTAGTTATCGCATAATAACAAATTAGTAAGTATATACAAATTAACAAGGTAGATAAAAAAATTGAATAAATAACATTTAGAGAGACACTGCCTAATTACAAATTCAAATACGTCTTTTAAAGTCACGTGCTCGTTTTTTAAAATCTGTAATACTTATATTTGACGGGGATTAAATTCGTTGAATAATTCATAGTCACTTTAACTAATTTTAAATAAATCCATTCTTGGTATTGTCCAATAACTTTTTCGCGTATCTTGGATTCTTGGTTTATCACAAAAGCTGTCGAGAGAGTTGGTTAAAACTACCCCCGAAAATGTTTTCACGTTGACTAGGGATGCACCGGTATTCGAAAAATATTTTCAGAAAAACATTTAAAAATAAGAAAATTATCGATTAACTAACTAATGATAATATTTTATTTGATTGGCCACGTCACGTACGCCAAACTTCAGAAGCTAGATCATACCATTTTAGACAGGGGGTTACGAGTGTAAACAAATAAAAAACCACGATATTCGATTTGCGATAGAAAATATGTATCACGTAAAATGAAAAGAAACGTATTCGGGTATGCTCTTGGAAACTTTTTTTCATAAAAAATTAGAATAAAATGGTATGACATTTTACTGAACCGTCTTTTACAATGATTTTATCATATACACTACTGTTATGATAGATATCTTTGTTAATATCGGCCGATATTATCGGCCACGAATAGCCGATATATCGGCCGGTCAATATATCGATTGTATCTATATAGGTGCCACCCTAGCGTTGACCGACACGCACGAATCGGCGAGGAACTTGTAACAGGAGATTTCCCCCTTTTAACTATGGCAGGGTTGCCACACGTCAGGGAAATCACGGAAAAGTCAGGGAATTTTAAAATGGGCCTAAAAAGTCAGGGAAATGTCAGGGAATTTTAAGAATTGGTAAAAATTCAGGGAAAAGTCAGGGAATTCAATTTGATCTTGGCACTTTTTGAAGGTAATTTAAATCTAGATCTATAAATTCTGTGATTATCAATGATTTCCTTGAATGTTTGGCTAATTTTTTCAACATTACAATAACCTTTTAACTGAAATATAAGTCCATCTAAATTTATTAACTTCTGATAAAAGTGAAATATAAAAAAAAAATTTTGGCCTTAATAAGTCAGGGAAAATCTCTTAAAATAGTCAGGGAAAACAGGGAATAGTCAGGGAATTTTAATCTGAAAATTTTGTGGCAACCCTGTATGGACTTTTCTACCTTTTCGCGTAATTTAACTTGAGATACTAGTTTGATCCCACCAGGGTTATTCAACTTCAGGAGGTTGGATTACGGAAGCTTTCGAATGGCGCCCATTGGTCAGACTTGCTTTCCTCAAATTTCCCCTCTTTTTATTGCACGGGAACGAGATCTAGGTAACCTATTTATTAACTTTGTTAATTACATTGAATAAAAATAGCCATAATTTTAAATAATATCTACTTAAAATATTTATTTATTAGAATTTGAAAATTATCGTACATTAACGAAAAATAACTGTACTATGTAGTACGCTGTAAAAATATTCGTACGGGCTAAAAATCGCCCGGGAATTATCGCCGTGTACGATAAATATCGTACGTCTGGCAACGCTGTTGGATGATTGTTAACTTTCTTAATGACACCTTGGAGCATCAAACACAGCACTACACACAAGGAGAACGCGATCCACCAAAAGTCGTACATTTTCTTGCGTACAGTTTTCATTGGTTAGACGCTTTAGAGCCTGCTGCCGTCGGAAGGGAAAAATTCAGAAATTGTATACCCCCCCCCTTCCGCCCGTAAAACGTGCAGCGTAAAGGTTTGTCCAATGAAATTTGTACACAACACTGCGTTAGCGTGTTTAAAGGATAGCTGCGTTCTCCTTGTGTTTGTTGCTCCTACGTGGCACTGAGTTAGGATATTAATAATTTTAAATAAATATTTACTGTAAATATTTATTATCTAAGTCATAAAAGTAAATAAATGTTATTAAATTATTTTCATAATTAATTGACCCCAGCATTGTTTATTTACTCGGGAGTTTATATTTATCTGCGATAGAGGGCGCTGTTGACAAATCAACATAAAATTCCCAGGAACACTCAGGTAGGGCGAAATAAAGTCTGACCTACTGTGGCAAAGGCGTCAAAAAGAACAAAAAACGCGTTTTAACTTAAACTAAAAAACGTTGTTTAAAACACGTTCTAAACTGTTCTTCATACTTACTTATCAATAGAAGAATAAATTTTTAAGTAAAGTAGTATTTTAAGGTGGGTTAGCGATAGATTTATTAGCCCCCTACGTTGTCAGAGCTGTTAGAAGATATCAGGAAAAACAGTAACAACTATATTGTTCAATTGGAACAATTTAATCCAAGCCTGACATTTTAAAAATATACTTCTGCTCTTGGGTAGACACGTTTCATAAGTAAACGGACCAGGATTAAACAAATAAAATCCGTAAATTTAATAATCTGAATTAATGAGAAGTCATAGAAGCATCTAAGTTCCATAAGTATATCCAGAAGTTTATTATAAACTCCAGCTGCAGGAGTTGTAGTTTTATTTGTTGTTTGCTAGTGTTGACGTATTATGAAAAACGGGTAGTATAATTAAAAACTCCATCCCACCCGAAATCGTTATGCTACAAGCTTCTGCAAGTGTTTATCATTTTAAATTTTATGGCGTTGTGACTATCAAAATGCACCAACATTTGGCGTATAGAAAACTGTATTACTTCACAACGTTACGAAAGACTTCTAACAAAACCAGAATAAAACAATATACAGGGTCTTTTTTTTGCTCGGAAAAGTGTTTTTTTTTCAAAAACTATTTATAGTACCGATTTCAAATTTGGAAGGTCAATTCTCTATACCGGGGGACATCAGTTTGAGAAATTTGAGCGTTTTCGGTAATGTTTTTCACCAATTTTGAAAAATTATTTTTCGACCACTAGGTGCGAGATAAAAAATTTCTATTATAAAGTTGTAGGCCGTCATCGAAAACCCTTAAAAATTGTTCACTCGACGAAAAACAATTTATTTATCAGTGAAAATTCGAGCTTGAAAAATTTACAAGTTGGTGAAGCCAAATTACGATTGTTTGAAACGATAATTGAAACCGAATTACCTAATCCAGTTGAAACTTTGGTTAAAAAAACGACCGGATTTAAAAAACACGAGGCTATAGGTCAATCCTAAACATGCATTGGGTATTTAAAGGAAAACTTTGGGAGATTATTATCAGTGTTTGATAATATTTCGAACAATGCCTCGTTATTCAGTAGCTGAGCGTACCGAGATAGTTGCCATTTACTATGGAGAAGCAGCGCAAAACCTTAGAAGAGTGACTGAAATCTTCGCAGAAAGACATCCAAATGGAGCACCATCTGTAAATACAGTAAGACGAGCAATTCACGATTTCAATCAATTTGGTAACTTGCAACCTAGGTTTCGCGAATTGGGTCAACCGGATTTAGACTTCGAGAACAATGTACTCGCGTACTTTGTGGCATATCCTCGTCACAGTTGCGCTAACGCCGCTGCTGATTTGGGTTGTTCTGCAAATCGTGTGTGGAAAATTCTTCGTAAGAATCGCTATCACCCATACAGAGCTACGCTCCACCAAGGACTAATTGACGGAGACCATCAAAGACGTTATGAATTTAGCAACTGGTTACTAAATGCTGTCCAAGAAGATAGACAATTTTTGCGCCATGTTTTGTTCTCCGACGAAGCGTCATTTTCTAGAGATGGGCCCTTTAATCATCAAAACAGCCATCTTTGGTCTGACATCAACCCACATTGGGGTTTTGAATATCATCACCAGGTTCAATTTGAACGGGTCAATGTTTGGGTTGGACTTGTTGGAAACCGTTTGATTGGTCCCTTTTTCCTGCCGACGAACCTCAACGGCCAAAGGTATTTACATTTTCTACAGAACGAACTGAGTGACGCAATCGACGACCTTCCATTGGCTGAAAGACGTCAGTTGTGGTTTCAGCAAGATGGCGCCCCTCCGCATTTTTCCCGGCAAGTAACTGAGCACCTCAACAACGAGTTTCCTGAAAGGTGGATAGGGAGAAATGGTCCAGTGCATTGGCCAGCAAGGTCACCTGACCTAACACCGCTGGATTATTTTCTCTGGGGATTCGTTAAAGCAAAGGTATACGCCACGCCCATTGAAACTAGGGAGGAACTCATTAGACGAATAATCAGTGCTTGCCGAGACGTCACACCAGGAATGGTAGAGAAAGCGTTTGAGAACTTAATTGTCCGCGCACAAACCTGTGTTGCAGCCAATGGTGATATTATTGAAAATGTTTTGTAAGAATTTATGTGAATAAAATATCTGCATTTAAAAACCAAACGTGTACATTTTTTCAAGTGTGAAAACTCTACTACGTTTGTATTAGACTTGTTCCCTTTTCAATTATCGTTTCAAACAATCGTAATTTGGCTTCACCAACTTGTAAATTTTTCAAGCTCGAATTTTCGCTGATAAATAAGTTGTTTTTCGTCGAGTGAACAATTTTTAAGGGTTTTCGATGACGGCCTACAACTTTATAATAGAAATTTTTTATCTCGCACCTAGTGGTCGAAAAATAATTTTTCAAAATTGGTGATAAACATTACCGAAAACGCTCAAATTTCTCAAACTGATGTCCCCCGGTATAGAGAATTGACCTTCCAAATTTGAAATCGGTACTATAAATAGTTTTTGAAAAAAAACACTTTTCCGAGCAAAAAAAAAGACCCTGTATATGTATATTGGCCTTTAACGATCGAGCCAATTTCAGAGCAGACCTTTTAATCAAACTCTTTATTATCAAGTTCCTTACCTTGTCACAATAGCAATGCATCAATCGAACAATTTTTTCTCTAATTTACCTAAAAAATCATGTTTAAAACAGTTTGTGTTTTGTTTAAAAGGTTGATTTAAAACATGTTTAAAATACTTGTTTTAAACATTGTGTTTAAAACTTGCCAACCCAGACAAGCGTATCTATTACTGATATCATGATAATCCAACCTCCTAAAGGTTATATAAACCTGACCATAACAGTTAAGAACTAGATAGTAAGTGGATTACATCTGTGGTTTAAAATCTCAGTCGCTATGAGAGTTGAAACGCAGCTTGAATTCGCCTTTTTATTTAACCTAGAGCCACGTAGTGCCCAACGCGAGAAGTTAGATTTTATTTTTCTAAAACTGCCAAAAATTAATAAGCTTCTCGCGTTATCCGCTATGTGGCTCAATGTAAAATGAAAAAGCTAATACCAGTTTAAATCAATGGTTATTTAATGTTAAATTTTCGCCGCTAGGGGCGTGACCGAGTGAAAGGTCCTCTAAGCTTGACGACGCAGTCTGCCTAGAAGACCTTATTATGCTTAACAAAATTAATTATATTAAATGTAAAATTAATTATGGACAAAATTATTGACTAATTATCATATGAGGTTAGCCCTTTCGCCTCGCAGCAAGAGGAACCGGGTTCGATACCAGTCTGAGACACTGGGTGAAAACTCGGTAGAACACCTTCTTCGTCGAGTTTGCATACGAACTTGTAGAGCTGAACGGTAACAGTGAGTGTAGGGAGCTGTTGGCTCGCGTGCCATGAAGGGCTTACCACCACCCTCATAGGTGTTGTAAATCGGCCACTCTGGGCAGATCGGTTATTATATTTTTCTTAATAACGTTGTGTCCAACTTTGTTGTAATGTATTAAGTTGTAAATAATGTATTATTTTTATTGATTTTATTAAATTTTATTTAATTACACTCATGAGTATTTCGTAACATACTGTTACCACCATGACAAAAATCAGTGCTTCTATTATATTTTTCTTAGATCCTTGTTGCAATACAAGTTAATATGTATCAATCTACAGACTAGTATCATCAGTTCATCATTATAATTACTAATTCGAGTTTAATGACGGGAATAGTTTCCTAAATTTATCTCTCCTAAGTTAAGCCCCACAAATTGGTTGTTTAAATTTACTAATTGATTATCAATGGTGGTCTAAAACTTCGTGTACCTAGTTCTTTAGTTCTTTAGTTCTTTATTGGCTCAACAAAAGGTCAGAGACCCATCCCGTCAAAACAGCGAGAAATGAGATATGTACAGTCAATATGCAAAAACAATATACATACAACGAAAAAGGGTAATAAAATTGTGAAATAAAATAGCTTGAGAGATTATGGACACTTAGTCATAGAGTTCGAGATAGTTCGCCAACTCCTTCCGGAATTGAGTTTGCACGGGAAAGCCCTTAAGATGATCTGGCAAGGAATTCCAGTCCCGAATGGACGAGGGAAGGAATGAGTGCTTGCGGCACGCAATACGGAATCCCGGAGGCACCACAGACCCCGTGCGGAGACCGCGGGGTTTACGAAACCACTGATACTCAGATCCTTAGTCGGTTTTATAAAAATATCAGTTTTTTTCACAGTGTAAAGGTTACTATTGTAATTAGCTCTAAAGGGACGAAAATAATGAAAACTCATTGGGTACTACCAGAAATCAATAATAAACCATTTCTTGCGGAAGTATGAAAGCTTCTATGTTAAAAACAACAATCCAGTAGTTTATGAACTTCTCCTGTTAGCCGCTACGTGGCTCTATGTAAACTGGAAAGGCTAATTGTAAATAGGGAAAAGTGAAAATTTAAACTTTAAAGCGCGCTATATACAGGGTGGAATCCAAAACCGTAGTCCAGCCTCGATACTTCTCCTAGTACACTTCTGAGGGTTGAACACTTTTACAGGCGCTGGTAGCTCAGAAATCTTAAACTAGAGTTTCCGTTCTATAGGATTGGTGGTAAAGGATTATTTTGTTGACCCTTATTTTACTTACTTATTTTAAATTTAAAAAGGTCGGAAAATAACGAAATCGGCATTAAATTTCCCGTTATTATGTAGTTAGGGATATTTTTTATAAATTTAGAATATATTTACAAACTGGAATCATAAATTATTTCTTTACATTTATCCCTTACTATGTAATAACAGAAAATACAACGCCGATTTCGTTATTTTCCGACCTTTTTAAATTCAAAATAAGTAAGTAAAGAAACAGTCAACCAAGTTATCTTTACCACCAATCCTATAGAACGGAAACTGCGGTTAAAGATTTCTGACCTACCAGCGCCTGTAGAAGTGTTCAACCGCCAGCACACCAGTGTACCAGGAAAAGTATCGAGGCTGGTGGCTTCCACCGTGTACAGTGTATGTTGTCATCACAAAAATGAGGTAAAAAAATATAATAATAAAATATGTTACTATTGGATTCAAGAAAAACATTTTGGGTCTCATATTATCCCCTATTAGAATAAATATATTGACCAATTTCCCAAAGTATAAGACCATGGCACAAATTTCAGGTTGTCACCTCTAAAGTTTCCCAAATTAATTCAATTTTGATCAAGTTTGACCTATTTTAACTAACTTCCCACGAGGGGATTTATCGCGGGTTTGAAGGGACCAATTTAAGGAACACATTGCAAAAGAGAATAATTATATTACAATTTGTTCTAGGTACAGCCTTTTTTATTTTAAATCGACTGGACTAAATATAACGTCTTTAGTACTATTCCAAATAGTTGGCTATGTAGTCTATTGTGAGACTAGCTCTCAGTAAATATTTTCAAGGGCGCAAAGGTAGAGTTGACACACTTTTGGGTCTTATGTCGCTTTTGGCACTAGCCATAACTCAATTTTATACTTCTTTCCCTTATAGACTTCTGGTGCAGCTTTCGCTTTTACGAGTGGCGGTATCGCAAAACCATTAAAATAAAGTCATAGCCAGAGACGCGCTATACATTTCAGCGAAAAAAGCAGCGCTCTGCGTAATTATATTTGGTCGTAGATAAGGAGAAATACAGGGCACACCGTCATTAACGTGTTATATTAAAATAGGGCGTTGCTTTTCACGCGTACGAGATAACGCCACGCCATCTGACGGCCGGTTCTTCCCCCATGGGCACTCAGATGTGTGATACCACTATTTCATCATATTATACTATTATTATACAGGGTGACCACTGAAAAACGAAAAATGATAAATAACTGATAAAAGTTTTTTTGAAATTTTTTAAATTTCTATGAAACATTCCTCGTGCAGGGGGACATTTACTAGTGTAAAATTGATTGACCTTGAACCATGTTGGGTTTACGGATTTGGTTCCAATAGGAAAGTTATTGCTCGCCATATTATTAGTTCAAATAACTTTGATTTGGCTACATTTGATCAATCAGAATCCGATAAATTAAAGTTTAATGAATTCAGTGTTTGATAATAAAATAATCTGATCAGTTTGAATGTGACTAAATCAAATAAATACTGAATAGTTTACAAAGGTTCAATTATGCCACCGTCGGCTACGATACACGCTTGAGCTCGTTTAACGTCGGAGTTGATAGTGATGTTCAACATTTCAATAAATGTGTCGGAAGTAGAGTTCTTAAATTACCGTAATTTAGGAAATCAGTAAATTACGCGGTAATTTACCGCGTAATTTACCGTGTTGCGGTAAATTACCGTAATTTTCTTTTTTTTTTAAAAAGGTTTTTTTTTACGATTAAAACAAGGAAAACAAAGAAGAAACGCTTTTGTTGGGTATTATACATTTTATAAATTACCACAATAAGTTATAAATGCCCAAAAATGTTCAATTATCTTCATTTTGAGATGCATTATCAGTATCATCATATTCCTCAGGGTACTCACTATCGTTTTCATCTTCGTCAGATTCATCGATGGTTAATTGAACCGGTATAAACAGGGCTAGACATAAGTATTCTTCCTATTAAACGTATCAAAATATTCTAACACGGCCTTCGAAATTCGCAACCGAAACGAATCTAGGTGGCGCAGCGGTGCCTAGCTCTTCGAGTTAGTGCGTTACGTGGTTTACGCCTATGATCTAGTGTTTGCTGGATTGAAATTACATTATTAAACGATACAAAAATACACTAAAACGCGAATAACGTTAGGTTTCGAGTTTTGTAATCTTGTGCGACGTATTTTAGGTACATATTAGCCCGAAAGATCAAAGAAAATTGAGAAACAGTAACACAAATACGATGGTAAATTACCATGGTAATTTACCACAGTAAATTACCCTGGTAATTACCAGGGTAATTACCATTTTCGTAATTTACCTGATAAAATTGTAAATTACTGTTACCAGGGTAATTTACCGCGTAAATTACCAGAGTAAATTACCGATTGGTATCTCTAGTCGGAAGGCATTAATTATTATTTCTCTCAAAACTGCAATTTCTCGGCTTCTAATTGTTCAAATTTGGTCAAAACAAAGTTATTTGAACTAATAACATGGCAAGCAACAACGTTCTTTTTGGAACCAAATCCGTAAACCCAACAGTTCTCGAGATCGTTTTTGAATGACCTTGAAGACGTGGTTCAAGGTCATTAAATTTTACACTAGTAAATGTCCCCCTGCACGAGGAATAAACCATAGAAATTTGAAATTTTTCAAAATAAACGTTATTCAGTTATTTATCATTTTTCGTTTTTTTAGTGGACATGGAAATATTATATTATACATGTATAATCGAGAGTATTTTAGCGGAGTAGAAATTTGAGCCAACATGAACCTTAGAAGCACCAAACGCACTGTTCACAAGGAGAGTTCAACCCGATAAACGGCGTGCGCATACTGTATACATTGTATCACATTTTTCATTGCGTAGAGCCTCTTCCGCCTACCGGGGTCGTAAGGGGGCCAATCTCGAGCAGTAAAATGGAAAACGATGTTAGTGTCGAAAGGGTGTACTAAAAAGTATAGCAAGCAATAAAGCTCTAAGCCTTGGTGATATTACCGTATATCTTCAGTCGTTATTTTTA
This sequence comes from Leiobunum rupestre, assembly GCF_980474605.1. NCBI lineage: Eukaryota > Metazoa > Arthropoda > Arachnida > Opiliones > Sclerosomatidae > Leiobunum > Leiobunum rupestre. Next base: position 17,701,478 of record NC_143389.1, read on the forward strand.
TCACGAAGTTAAGGGAACAATATTTTTTTCATAGGAACCAGCTACAAATTCAGGTTGTTTCTTACAGGGCTGGCTGGTTTAAACCATGGTTATAATCATGGTTTAAATCATGGTTTAAACAAAGTGATTTTTAAATGGGTTTTATAATTAACTAAAAATTATTCCAAAATATTTGTACATTTTCTTAGCGAAATGATTACATTTTTAAAACATTTACAAGGTGACCACATTTCCTATATTTTCAATACCTTGCTATAAATTCCTTAGGTTTTCTCATGTAGTATAACCCGAAAACATTTCGTCGTCGTGTACCCTTCTTCATCCTATGTTTAATTTTATTTCTTCTACTCTTTTTCGATAAGTATTCTTATTTTTGCTTATTGTTTTCCTATATTTTCCTTTAATACGCTTGAAAATTTTCTCTTTTTTCTATAAAATCTTCAGAAAGGTTGTGCATGGTTTAATCTAGGCATATTTTTTATTACTCATATTAATTTTTAGTTGATTGGTAATATTTATGCACGGTTAAACAGAAGCGAAAAATAGAGTAATAGCAAAATAAAGCAGTGTTAAAAAAACCTGGATTTTTATTGAAACAAGACGTACGACGCGTCGTACGTCTTGTTTCAATAAAAATACAGAATACACACAATCCTTCTAATGTGTTAAGTTTGTTTGAGCTATTCACAGCAACCTGCAACGCCGGTATCACAACCAATATATATCCACGGTCACACATGATTGTATTTACACTTATTTGTTACCTCTAGTCATACTTTGAAAGCATCGAAGATTCCTTCGATCAGTGTCACTCTTATTTTTTACTTCTGCTATTCACACTTATTTGTTACTACTAATCAGCCGTTGAGTGTCACACTTTTTTTTTCCTGGTTATACGACAAAGACTAGTTCGATCAGTTTCATACTTATTTGTTACTTCTGATCACACTTATTTGTTACGTTGAGTGTCAGACTTATTACTGCTGGTCATACGTCGAAGACTAGGTCGATCAGTGTCATACTTAATTGTTACTTCTGGTCATACGTTGAAAGCGCGGCGCACTCTGACCGGCCTTGAAAAACGCTAGAGGGAAACTGGCGCGTAGACCTCTATAAACACGCGGATTTACAATGTTGTAAATTGAGGGGTCCTTATACGCTGCCCAAAAAACCTTACTTAGAATTAAAATTAAGGAACGTATTTGCAACTCTAGGTTATAATGAAACCACAGCTATTCAAAAATATAACTTTCATGAAAATCGGACTTAAATTAAGGAACTGTATTTAGATTTTTAGGCGAAAATATAATACCACGAAAATTGGGGTCCCGTAAATTACCCTGAAAACTATACTTAAATTTAATATTTACTGATATAACCGAAGTTGTAGGTCCGCTGAATCCTAACCTATCCAATAATATTTTTTTAACGTTATCGAACTTAATTTTAAATAAAATATCTACCACATAAAGCGAAACCACCGAAAATAGTAAATTGGGCAAATGCCCAACTTCTAGGGCTCCGATTTGAAAACTTTATGAAAGGCTATCAATGGCGATGTATGTACATTCGAACGCGATATCATTGACTCTTCTAGCCCTAACCGTTGAAGAGATATGCGCGACACGGCGGTATCGGTATCGTCATCGTGAGACTAATACACACAAATCCTTAGGATTGTGTGTAAAAACCGTTTTTTTTCATCCCTGGTTTCTTATGAACGGCCAAGTGTCTTATTTTTGGTTCTTAGTTTTGCATAAATATTGAATTTGAAACCTTTTGAATTAAATTTTGTGGTTTCCTTATTGTTGAAAAAATTATTTGCAATTATATTAAAACTTAATTTTATGCTAATATTATTACTTTACGATTATGATTATGTTTCACAAGCGTGTGTTAGTTCGCGTGTTAAATATTTACTGAAAGCCATTTCATTAGGCCTAATAGGTGATTTTGGCGTGGTTGTCATAGTGACTTTAACGTCACTCCACACTTAGCAGTTAGCAATCAGTAATGATTTCAACTAACTGACACACTTCTGGAATACAATTATAGTTTTATGTTTCACACAAAGCGAAACCTGCTTTATTAAATAATAATAATAATCATCAGATAGGATTTAATACCCAAGACACCACCTTTGGCCCAAGTCATCAAGCGACTTTTAAAGCCATTCATTCAGGTGTCCGGGTTACAATGCGTAGGAGGGTGGTGGCCAGCCCTGCATGCCACGCGAGGCAACAGCTCCCTACACAAACTATTACCGTTAACCTCAAGGGGCTAGTCACTCATGAAATCTGGTATACACATTTCACGAAGTCGTTAAAAAAATTAAAATCTTTCAAGCAAAGTCTTTAAAAAAATAATTAAATATTTTGAAGTCTCTAAGTTTTTTTAATTAAAAAAAACCTTGCGAAATCGGAAGTTTTGTGACAGTCATTTCAAGTCCGAAGTCTGGTGTACAAATTTTCTGAGAGTAGTTAGCACCTGCACCTCGGTTAACCTCAACAAGTTTTTATGGGAGAGAACTTGCAAACTCAACGCTGAAAGAGTTGTTCCGAGTTTTCACCCAGTAACACAAGCTGTGATTGAACCCGGCTCTTCTTACTGCGAGGCGAAAGTGCTAACCATTAAGCCAGTAGAATGGCCCGCGGGAAAGTCGCACGCGTCTAAATTTTGCATAACAAGGTAAGGATAGTGGCTCCTACAGACTTTTCATACTAAAAGTCAATCAACAGCTCACCTAGTGGCAAAAACATGAAATTCATTGTCCGCTATCGAACCTCTCCCTTTATACTCCCTATAAGTCATGTCGTCTGGTTATCTCTGAGCGTATAGAAACGTTGTCATTATAATTGGTTTACTTGCGTTTTAAAAGTTGAACAAACCATTTACATTTAACTACGAATATCGTTTAAATGCTCCGAAAAAGCTAATTCCGTTTCAGCGTTAATCTGAATCGCTCGACAATCAGCCTAACTTCCTACTCAGCGGAAGACGCAAAAACCGACTTCTATACTGGTTAGTGCTAACTATTTCACGCGACGGCTGAGTCACAATGGTGGCGGTTCGAATTCGAAGGCGATAATTGTGTTCGTAAAAGTTACGGAAGATGGCGTTCAATAATAATAATAATAATAATAGTAGTTTATTGTACAGGAAATATAAAGTGTATACACTTATTGTACCATAATAATAAATAAAATTAGAAACAAGAGAAATAATCAAATTTGAAACAGTAATCCATACCTCTACTTGGAATGCTTATCCTGGCGTATCGCGTATGGTAAGAACTAAGATCACTCTGACGGCTTTAGCCCCGCCTACGAGAGATAAAATCCCCTCTGCGCGCTCCCCTCTCACGTTGTTGTTTGTTAAGTTTACATAGTGACGTCAAAAAAACCGTCAGCCACATCTAGACGAAAATCTGCCGCGATAAGCATTCAAAGTAGAGGTATGGATTCCTGTAGGAGTTTATTGTACACAAAGTACAAAGTGTATACATTTATTGGACCATGTGTCTCTCGCAATAATAAATAAAATTAGAAACAAGCGAAACAATCAAATTTGAAAGAAATGCATTTAAAATTCAGGTAAACCAACAAAGGGCATCGCACTTCTTCTATGGGATTTGGCTTTCGACCGAATTTTTTCAAACTGTAACATGTTGTTAAGCTGGCTTAAAGGAGCAAAATTGTCCGTTGCCATTTTTCCCTATCTCCTATAGTTTGTCCAGAATCAGCGGTCAAAAGTGGACGAAACTTAGTATAGTCTATTTGTTAAAAGAATTCACGGCCCATCGGTTAGCGTTCTACGATCGCGCGTCGCTAGTCCGGTCTCACTATATTCTTGCCAAGATTCGGGATGCTTCCCAAAACAGAGCGTCGGATTTGGTTTCGTTCTGATCGCACGATGAACGAACAAAGTAAATAAAGAGTTAAATATTGAGTTTTAACTGTCGTGTGACCGTGACTATAATCGATAAATAAGTGTTTGATATGTTGTGGTGTGACTGTTTCTTTCCTATCAGCGAGTGTTGAATGTGGGATTTAACGAAACAGTTAATCATATATATTCTGATTTCTTAAGTATTTATTTTATGGTATGTTTTATTTTATTATTGCTTATAAAATATTGTATAATAAATAATTCCACGTACGAAAATTCATCGAATAATTATTTGCGAGAAAAGAAATAATGAATAGTGAATAATGGTTGGCAAAGTTCCTTTCTAAATAAATAAATAAATAAATAAAGAGGTGTAAAAATCTTGGCAAGAAAACTCTATTGATAAAGAGCCCGGACTAGCGACGCGCGAACGTAGAACGCTAACCCATGGGCCGTGAATCCTTTAAACAAATAGACTATACTAAGTTTTGTCCGCTTTTGACCAGTGATACTGGACAAGCTATAGGAGCTAGAGAAAAATGGCAATAGACAATTTCGCTCCTTTGATCAAGCTTAACAACTTGTTTCAATTTGAAAAACATCTGTCGAAAGCCAAATCCCATAGAAGAAGTGCGATGTCCTTTAAGGAATGACTTTTGAATTTCAGAATAATTACACTTAGAGTTCAGCAGTGCTTATAATTGTCCAGCAACTGTTTGCCGTTTTAGATTGAACATTAGAGGGTTAAAAGCTCCACTCATTAGCAATCCCATTTGTGAAAAACTCAGAAGTGAAGAAAGTCCAACTTTCAACCGCTTCGTAGTTTTTTCCTGAAAGAAATCCTGTTCACAGCATACGACGTAAATTGCGTAACTTCCAACACGTCACGAAATACGCGTCATCATCGTTTTAGACGGGAAGTTAGGAAAGTACGAGACCATTACGAGTCTCAAACCAAAGCACCAGGAATTTCTAGTGCCGGTGGCTTAGACAAGCCAAGTTTATCCCGCGCGTTGACGGATTAACCAATAGGCTGAGTAGGCTTAAGCCTAGGAGCGCGGAACTGGCCAAAAGTAGGTTTACCGAGGCGAGGATAATAAAGTTCAAGCTTATCTCTAGAGACCCGGGTGATAGTTAGTCCACCACAGATCTCACGGCTCGAAAACGCGAGATTGAGTTAATCTTTAGCCCAGGAGTGGCCAACATCGTTGCCAGATTTCCGAAGTCAATTATCTTTTCAATGACTAAAAACATTCGGCGGGAAATTCAAGTTTGAATCTAAAAACCCAGCGTAACCATGGGCCAAATAATGATAAATCCAGGACATGGCTCTATGCGAAAAACCCGTCCAACAGCGCTAACACCTGACCACTATTGCCCCCTATTGGGAAAAATGCGCGATCGCGGACGTACGTCATTTTGGGGGAAAATTTTTTAGGGGCAGTTTTCAAAAATAATACACGTGGTCGTCGTAGTAAATATCCTGGAATATTTATTCACAGTTATCATATCTAGTGTGGTTATTAATGTAAGCACTTTTTTTACGTACTAGGTTCATAATTAGTATAATATATATACATGTATATTTATATAATATTAAACATATGCTTTCCTAGAATCGTTAACATTAATCTAAAAACGAGGGGCCAATATGGCAGGATTTTCGAATTACAACCGCCACTTATTTCCGAATTTCGACTTTGATTTTGCTCCCAATTTTTTTTATTTGCACCTTTTCCCCACCTACTAAAATGGCCGCCCTTTACTTTTGGTGGGCGACCGATTTAGTACGTATGAAGGTACCAGAGGCATGTCCTGGATTTATCATTATTTGGCCCATGGCGTAACCAACGCTAAGCTTCCGGAAATTCTAACAAAGGAATTCTTTGCTGCATTTTTTAAATAAAAAAAGTTAAAAAAATTGAGATCGGCCCTTATAGCCACCAAAATATTGATTTTATAGTTCCCCAGTAACGAAGTATTGAAAAAAAGGGTACTATATAGTATTATAAAATTGGCGAATAAGTAGATTAGTCCATTAGGAAAAGGGAAAAAAAGCTAAACCCTAAACAAATTTGAAGAAATTTAAAAACTTACAAATAGATCGTACCGATAGGTTTTCGGGCAAACAAAAAGACGCGAATCTCGGGACACAGATCTTTGAGTGAAAAACTAAATTAAATAAATTAGCCAGAATTTCCAACGGTAGACCGGTTTTGTCCTATTTGGGACTCGTCAGTACCGTGCGGGAAATCTGGCTCGCGACTGTTACACCGAAAAGAGAAACTAAGCCTAAACAATAATAAAAATTTCAAAATGATACGAAATGTAAAGCTAAAAGTTAACTTACTATTAAGAATGGTCGGTAGGCCATTCTTATTTAAGGGGTCAGCGCGATTTCCTATGGCTAAAATTAATACAGCCAAGCGCAGGAGAATCAATAGTCGGGTCGCTAAAAATTTTAAGACTTTATTTTAAGCGATTTTCATGCCCAAGATTCAGTATTGTGGATGCCTAGCGGCATTATTCTTACTGTCAACAATTATTGTCTGCCAGTACTACAATTAATATTATTTTATCAGCGTTGGTGTACAGTGCAGAGATACCCATACGGATTTGTTGCTACTGGCAACTTCAGCGAGAAACGTATTAGAATCCCGTCATTTAACGAAAGTTAGTCGACGGTAGATAAGAAGTTTCGTGCGGTTCTGAGTTAGTGTACCATTTTTGGACAATTGCTGTAAATCGCGACACATTCAAATCATGATTTAATTTGTAATGATCACTTTTTAGAACGGGATATACAAATTGTAAATGGCAAAAGGTGGGTCACACCAAAAGCCATTCCAACTCTGGTTTGGTTTCCATAGAATTAAAACAAGTAAAAATAGTCAAAATAATTTTTTTATTTAATTTAAAGAAATTACATCCAGTTGAAAGTGAAATAGAAAAAACCGGTGATGCTAACTTCTCACCTTTAAATTTTGACCAAGGATCATTTCGTGTAGGTTTAATTATGTTATTATAATTTGAGTAAGATCTCCTTGGTTTTTAGCCAATTTTGTTTAGTTGTTATGAAGAGATATTCCTCTCTCTATAAAAGAAATGTAGTCTTGCTAGAACTTGCTGTATTAAGAAATATTGTTGGCATGGACATCTTACCAGATCACCACGAACATGTTTGATCCTGAAGTTGGAATCGAACATCATCATTAAGAAAGTTATTAATTTATATTGCAAGCTCAGACTCCACAAATTAGCGAAGGACAAAAATCTAGAAATGAAGGGTCAAGCCATCAGACTTAAATTGTCAAAGCTAATTTTTTTTCAAGGACAATAGCTACATACCTTTAGTAGAATCATTATTAATCCAAGGTAGAATCATCCTTTTCATCAAAATTCCATATACTTTTGTTTACAATTTAGAATCTCAGAATATTCCCATAACAAGCCATAACCACAACAAACCGGATAGTTACTTAAGCCTTTGACAAAATATCATTTCGCAAATAGAATTATTGGTTTTTAATTATAAGATCATCTGCTGCTTTTTATTTGGGTTTTGAAAGAATTAATTGACTTATTTAAAAATTATAATAAAAATTTACCTTATTTTAAATTCTCACAGCCAAAATATTCGCGAATCACGTCAGAGTACCTAAAAGATTACAAACACGAACATGTGTGACGTGTCACGTGATGATTTTGTATTTTCTCGCCTAATCGACAGGCGTCGCTTAAACGTGGTACCACAGGAATACGGAACAAATACCGGCTGTCTGCTAGTTATCGCTCCCGTATTTACCCGCCGTAGAATCTTGGGTCTATTTCTTTATTATGTCTATGAGCTTTCTTAGCATTTTAGTACTAAGTGCTTGACCTTTCCGCCGGCCGTAGTCTTTAGACACCATCTGTCGGTGACCTTTAGTATTATTTTTAAGCAGGAGACAATGGCTCTCGCGACGATAGCACGAGCTTTCTTACCGATATATAGCGCCTTATAAGGATAGCCTGAAGAAATTACGCGTTTCTGCTAGCTGTCACCTCCGTATTCACTCCCTTTCAAATATTTTATCTAGACCTTTATATACGTTTCCTATATCTATGATGAGGAATGACGAGAGCAAGAAAAAAGCTTCGCAAACAGGGTCAGAAATAAGGATTTTGTTTCAATTCTCAAGAGGGAAAATACAATGCAGCTGTTTTCTCTAAGGGAATGAGAATATTACAAAATGCGCGCTGTTCTATGTGAAACCACGTAGCGAACTATAGACAAAATAACATTGACGTGACCGGCAGTTTTGCCTTGATGGAGATATAAAAAATATGAAGCCTTCGCGGTAGCGCAATATCAATAAGCGATCGAGTTTCAATATCCATCTTTAAATATTACTATTAGGATGGTACTTTCACCAAGGAGCAATAAACACAAGGAGGACGCAGCTAGCCTTTAAACACGCGAACGCAGTGTTGCGTACAAATTTTATTGGACGTTCCTTTACGCTGAACGTTTTTCGGGCGGGGGGAAGACAACTTCCGAATTTTCCCCTTCCGACGGCAGCAGGCGCTAAAGCGTCTAACCAATGAAAATTGTACGCGAGAAAATCCATGACTTTTGACGGGTTGCGCTCTCCTTGTGTGGGGTGCGGGATTTGTTGCTACTAGCTTTCACAACAAAGCGAAGGTATTCACGGGGTAGCTGCCAGAAATTCCGCCTAAATCTTTCAAATGATACACCAAACAAACCTTTACAAACCGCCATCGAGTATAAAATTTTAATTTCGTATTTCTACACTAGATGACACCAGCGCGTATATTTTGGAGCAAAATTTGAAAAAATAAAATAATTTTATTTATTTATTATATAATTTAAGTGCTATTTCAAGCTGAAAGTTTACATAAAATATTTTAGAAAATATAGTTATACAAAATTTCAGCTTTTAAATAACCACAATTTAAATTAGACTTTCACGGATATTATCATTTTTGTTATTTCGGATTGTAAACTGATGACGCCATCTAGTAACAAGTAGATTATTAGAAATGTACACACAATGGCGGTACCCCTGTAAAAGGGTCTTCTCCCTTATTATATGCGTATAAGTGTATTCTGTAGACCTTTAAATGTCTGTTTTCCTATACTCAGAACCAGAATGGGCCATCACATACATTCTAGATTGTCCGGGTCAATAATGCAAATAATACGTCAATCAATCACACTCTAGGTGAAACTAATATTATACGGTTGAGCTGATTTGCGGTTTACATAACGTCTCGCGACAGTTGCTGACATAACGCTGCTGGGGACTTTCAATAGATTGCGGACTTGGCTTTAAGCCTCGTCTATAGAGGCGAAACGTCACTTCAGCTACCAAGGACAAACTAAAAGTTCGTCTAGCGATTTATGACGATAAATACATTTCAAAATAAGTAGTTTTGGGCTTTTGGAAACGAAGTGGCTATTTTTTCATACTCCATTTTCAATTTACCTTGGCTTTAGGTGAAAATAAGTTAACGAAGATTTATCACCGCCGTTACCTGGACGTTACATACAGCGCCAAGTTCTTTTGCGGCGTATGTCTGAACTTCATTATAGACCAATTCAACGAAGACTTACAGGAAACGAACATTTATGGGGATCAATTTTAATGATTTTATTTATTCTAGATGGCGCAAATTTTAACTTTTGGGCGGGAAGGGATAAATACTTAACAATTTTAACACTTCCAACACTAGTTTAAGTTAAGTTTTGTACAAAAATAAACTAATGCTCAAATCGTGAAAAAAGAAACAAAAAATATTTTTAGAAAATTTAAAATTTGAACGTTTTAGACTCATAATATTTAGGGTTTTTAAAAGTTGACCTCTAATGGCGTTACCCCTGTGAATGGAACTTTTCCCTTGCCAACTTGGTAACCGTGAGGAAAAGAAACTCAAACTTAACTAAGGTTTTTGAACTAATCTTTTGTAAATATTTTGTACATATCTTTTTTTTATTCACTTTATTTTATTTTATTTTATTTCATTTTGATATATATTTGTTATAAAATGTAAATAATCCTGTGAGCAGTTTTAACTAGTCTAGAGGTTTGGTTTTACTTTTAGATTAGAAAAAATTAGTCGAAAAAGCTGCTTTATTTAAATTTGCAAACAATAAATTAGACTAATCATTGAATGAAAACTTTTTTTATTTTTTTCGGAAAAATACGGAAAATTTTCTGGAAAAAAAGGGCTCGGTCATTTCCGGAAAATTTTCCGACTTACAACACTAAATCATTCATTCATTCATCAGTCAATTGGCTGGATATTCTATTCGTATGTCAACTTGGTTTATAGTCCATTTAAGAGGCCGTGTGGCGCCACCTTGTTAATGATTGTGTAACTAAAATATTTTATTTGTTCCCTCTAGGTGATGGACAAAGACCGAAGCAACTGTAACTCCTCACAAATTAAAAAAGAAGAAATCACCACTGTCCCTCTTTCCCATGCGTTTAAAGTAAGTGCTTTTCCGAGTCCGAAATACCTCACTTCAGTATTCATCGGGGCGCCATCTACGTCAGTTTCTCAAAAGCTGCCCGGACACTGTTAAAAGTTAATTAAATACGAAGCATTTCTAGTTGGCGTTTGTACAGATAATATTACCGAACCAGCGTTTGGTGTATGACTCTCAAAACAAAACAAAAAAAACCGAACCAGCGTTATCTGAGTTTTAAAAAGTCGTAACTCGAAAAAGTAAGTTTAATGAAAATCAACCTTGAGTTTTCAAAGACTTTTCGCAAATCAGGAATTTCCACAAAGAACACGGCACTTTTCCTATGGGAATTTGGGAAATAACTTTCAACCGATGTTTTTCAAATTGAAATATATTCTTAAGCATGATTAAAGAAGCAAAAATGTCCATTGTAACAACCAATCCCAACTTTAAATATAAAATGACTTTAATAATAAAATGGAAATGTAACAGAGAGTTAGGTTCATAATTATTATTTAATGCTTCTTTTCCTATTAAGCTTATTATTTTCTAAATATAATAATAAATATAATTTATTATTTATTGTTTAATATTATTAATTAAATTTTAGGACAGAGTTTGGGAATTTAGTTCAAATAAAGTACTTATTATTTACAAAAAAAATTATTGATTTAAATTACACAAGTTATTTCAATGGAGGTATTAAAAATGGCAAAAAATAGTTTCTTAAAAAATTAAAATACATAAAAATCTGAGCAAACTAAAATATACAATAATAATTAAATTTAATTGTGATTACGTTTAATTCAAGATTAGCTAACTGATAAAAGTAAAATAACCGTTAATTATACAGAAAAAGGGCCAATAATTGTATAAAAATCAAAATAAAATAAAAAAACGATTTAAATAAAACAAATCGATTGATTTGATTTTTATTAAAATAAATCGAAAAAGTGGCAACCCTGAATGTACGATCTCGTGTACATTTTAGGACGAAGACGTGGTGCCGCGAAAGAGGAAGCGCTTCACCTGGAAATGCAGATGGAAACTGCTCGTCATCTTCTCCAACTCCTTTCTTCTTTGCGCTATTTTAGTCAGCTATTTAATATGGTACATATATCAACAAAGTAAGTATCGACCAATTTATAATCTGCCTATTTTTACGTACAATCGGAAGTTACAACCACCCCCTGGTATTGTAGCCAGTAGCCACCACGTGCAGCAAATAAGTTAGGACGCCTATGTAATACGCACCAATCGTTCAAATTCTCAATCAAATCAAAATTAGCTGCCCCGTCCCCCGAGGTAATGAGGGGCTGATTAATTAGTTAGCTTGTACACCGATTACCTAAGCAGTTAATACTTTGAGATTACGGTAAGATTTACAATGAGTACTTTGAGATTACGCGAAGATTTACAATGAGTACTTTGAGATTACGCGAAGATTTACAATGAGTACTTTGAGATTACGCGAAGATTTACAATGAGTTCTTTGAGATTACGCGAAGATTTACAATGAGTACTTTGAGATTACGTGAAGATTGACAATGAGTACTATGCCCATTTTGGGTGTTTTTTTTGTGATTAACGTGAATACTGTTATAAGGGGTTACGGGAGACAAGCGCCCGAAACATTTCGAATTTCCCCCTTGAGGTGAAAAGGTTGTCCACCCCCGATATATGTTGACGCAAAAAATACAGATGAAGGACAGCCAAGAATGCGTGTATTTTAGTTCGGGAATGTGGGCGGGAAAGGAAAAACGTCACCGTCGTGCGTTTCAGTCGCGTCAAAAGACTTTTTTAGGGAACCAATCAGATACTGGGCCGATTTGATTGACTATTAAGGGGAGGAGCTTCCTGGCAGACCGCGAAGGTCTGCCAGTGTATTTGTCTTATGAAATAGTTTAAAGGGAGCATGAACTAAGTTAAAAAAAACGTTTGCTTACTTGTTCTTAAAGTAACTAGCGCCAATCATTCTTAGCTTATGTTAAACCTAGTGGTAAAAAAATTAAATTCGTGGATTCACCATAAACATGGAAGTGGATACTCCCTTTTAGAGATGAGTTTTGGGCCCGATATCGAAGTTTTAGGCGGGTCGGGTCGAGTTTAATTTTATATTTTTTTCGGGCCGAGACAGGTCGGGTTTAAAAAAAATCTTCTCGGCAGTTCAGGTTTAAATTTTTTTTTAAAATTTTCTCGGCAGGTCGGGTTTAAATTTTTTTAAATTTTCTCGGCAGGTCGTGTTTAAAAATTTTAAAATCTTCTCGGCAGTTCGGGTTTAAATTATTTTAAAATTTCTCTGGCACCTTTTCCGGAGAGAGGAGAGAGACGCTCTCAGTATGTTGTTATAAAATATAATTAAGTTTCTGATAATTAAAAAAAATCCTATAAAATCATGAAAATTACCAAAAAATGGTCAGGGATTTTAAATCCGAAAATTTCGTACGAACCCTGTTATTGAAGCGTTAAAACGAACCATGGCTATGGACTGCAATGCAAAGGATGATAGAGTTAGCGAATAAGTAGATTAGTCCATTACGAAAAGGGATTAGAAAGCTTAACCCTAAACAAATCTGAAGAAATATAAAAACTTACTAATAGCTCGTACCGATAGGTCTTCGAGCAAAAGAAAATGACGACATTTCGTATATACAAAAGGGTGTATCCTGTATACGGCAAAAAATAAAACATTTAAAACCTTTATACTCCACCACCCTCACCCTATTCGGCTTTCCGTTGCTACGCAACTCGTTTTGAACTTTTTAATGTTTAGGCTTAGTTTCTATATTCGGTTTAATAGAGTACGAGCCAGCCTTCCCGCACGGTACTGATGAGTCCCAAATAGGACGAAACCGGTCTACCGTTGGAGATTTTGGCTATTTTACTTAATTTAATTTAGTTTTTCACTCGCAGATCTATTTGGTCCGAGTTTCGCGTCTTTTTGTTTGCTCGAAGACCTATCGGTACGAGCTATTAGTAAGTTTTATATTTCTTCAAATTTGTTTAGGGTGTAGCTATATTATCCCTTTTCATAATGGACTAATCGACTTATTCGCTAACTCTATCATCCTGTTATTGAAGCGTCTATTTAACCCGGCCACCGGTAATTGGTTTCACAAGTCACTAGTTATTAAATATTATTGACGGCTTTTAAAATTCATTTTGCGCGTGAAAATACCTCTACATGTTATGGTCGATAAAGCAAGCAAAGAAGGCTGTGTGCCCAAGACATGTACCTGAAGTGTCGCGCGCTATAAACGTCATTTCAAAATCCGTCAATTATGGTCTACTTTTCCCCGGCACTAGAGGGGGAAGGAAAAACGTCACCGAAGACGTCAGTTGTAAGGAACCAATGAGATACCGGCGCGATTTGATTGAAGTTTTGGGGGAGGAGCATATTGTGAGGTGAATGACAAAAATCGACTCAGTAGAAATGAAAACATTATTTGTGTAACTGTGTCCTTAACGAGGCGTTGAAAGCAACGGATTCACGTCGGGGCTTCCGGTTGCTAATATTTTAAAAGGGCTTATTACCAGAAGTGAGTTTTCCTTTGATCTTTTTGTTTTTCTTAGCGTGCGCCATATAGAGGATAAAATTATGGTACATATTTAATTTCCGCGTAATTTTAAAACTTAGAACCGTTTAAAATGCAAATTACTTACGGGGAAATAGATATTTATGCGGCTGAAAGCAGAATTTGTAATCACCTTTTTACCAGAAGTAAGTGACCTTACGTAGTTTTAGGTGAACATGGCGCTATGGAAATATAGAGTTTGGTTCGCCTACTTCTGGTCTTACGATATTCTCCGTCCGATGAAATTTATTAATTAAAATGTATCTTTTTGTTTAGATATTCCGGTTGCAATAGATAGCACTACAGAAAAATCAAGTAAGAATACACACATTTTCTACATTTTTATTAATATGATAAATTTTTTAATATTTTGAATATTTTATTGGTGCCTCAATATAACATCTTCAAGGAAATCGCCAAGAAGTAATATTTCAGAGAGCCAGGACCTGCAAGACTCTGTTTATATGGTGCTTGTTGAAATAATAGTAACTCTTCACCTGTAAATAGAACGTCGTGTTTTTGTTACGCCTTAATACGTCAAACAAAGCTACCTGGTTAAAAGGAAACACTTGTTCCATACCGTATCAAACAGCAAGGACCAGATAAAGAGTAGCTTGCACGTCCATGCTCTGTGTATTAATTCTGCATAACTAATTGCTAAATTAATTATGTTCAATTGAAGCGCCTATTAAGGAAAACTCTTACTACCTATGTTAATTCAAATATACAGGGTGTTTCAAAAGGTTATGCACATATTTGAAGGAGTTGTAGGGGGTGAGTTGAGAAGTATACCTGTTTTTCCCCATTTTCCTACGATGAGTTAAAAGAGCGCCAGAGAGCTTTAAAGTGTGGCCTACTAGCCCCGGGAAGTAGGCTGCTACCAGCGCAAAACCAAGCAGCAGGGAAATGCGAACATAAAGGTAAAAAATGACTTTGTAAACCAATCAAGGTAACCAGCGTAAAAAAGTAAACTTAAACAGTATTTTAAGTCCCTGCTGCTTGGTTTTGCGCTTGTTGCAGCCTACTTCCAAGGGCTAGTAGGCCACACTTTGAAGCTCTCTGGCGCTCTTTTAACTCATCGTAGGAAAATAGAAAAAAAAAACAGGCATACTTCTCAACTCACCCCCTACAACTCCTTCAAATTTTTGCATAACCTTTTGAAACACCCTGTATAATATTTAAGCGGCTCTAGATTTTGATGTGTAATCAAAGGAATAATTTAATTTCCCTCTTGACAACCTTTTATAATTGTCACCCCTCTTCATTCATTTCTAGCTTTTATCCGACAGTTAATTTTCACTGTCAATATGAAACGGCGAGCGTCGATGCCAAAAAAATCCCATTAAGCTTGGTTTCCACTAGCGTACGTTATAGATTTTTCTTTACGCGCGTGCTGAAGTTAAGGTACAAACCGTTACGTGTGCTAGTGGAAACTAAGCATTAGACCTTACGCTTTGTTTCCACTAGCGCATATCGTAAGGTAATTTTCTTTAAGCGCAAAAAAACTTTGTACGTGCCAAAGTTAAGTGATGCAGCGTTACGCGCTTATGGAAACTAAGCATTAGACACTAGCACATATCGCAAGTTAATTTTCTTTTCGCTTGTTTAAACTATTGTGCGTCTCAAAGTTAAGTGACGGGGCGTTACGCGTGCTAGTGGAAACTAAGCATTCGACCTAAAGCTTTGTTTCCACTAGCACATATCGCAAGTTAATTTTCTTTTCGCGTGTTTAAACTATTGTACGTCTCAAAGTTAAGTGACGGGGCGTTACGCGTGCTAGTGGAAACTAAGCATTCGACCTAAAGCTTTGTTTCCACTAGCACATATCGCAAGTTAATTTTCTTTTCGCGTGTTTAAACTATTGTACGTCTCAAAGTTAAGTGACGGGGCGTTACGCGTGCTAGTGGAAACTAAGCATTCGACCTAAAGCTTTGTTTCCACTAGCACATATCGCAAGTTAATTTTCTTTTCGCGTGTTTAAACTATTGTACGTCTCAAAGTTAAGTGACGGGGCGTTACGCGTGCTAGTGGAAACTAAGCATTCGACCTAAAGCTTAGTTTCCACTAGCGTTCTTAGTAATGTACTTTTCTTAACGCGCTTAAAGGCCTAGGTTTTCGTCTGCCTGTCACCCTTTAAATTTACTTTCATTCCAAACAAATACCCTGGTGGTAGGCCAACAGCAGAACTCGTTGGCGCTAGTGGAAACTAAGCATTAGAAGTAAAACTTCCTAGAAATGTTTTATGATTTGTAAATCATATTTTCCCTGGCTATGGGTTTAAAAAAGCACTATAATAACGGGTTTTTTTTTTCGATTTATTTCTGATGAAACCTCAATTGAAAAAGGAGCTGTTCTTAAATAATTATAGTAACATAAACCTTAAAAATATAAAATTTCTTTCAAAATTAAGCATTGATTGATTGTTTTACCTCAAGAAAACGAATTTAGCTATTATAAATGAGAAAGACCAGTAACTAAATTAAAATACTCAGAAACCTAAATTTATTGACAATTTAGGTTCCACTGTGATATGTAACGTTTGGACAAATCCCCTTTTACTACGTTACGTTATTTGCGGAAACATCAGTATAGCAGTGTGACCACACTTCCTATATTTTATAATTTTTCCTATAATGTCTTCCTATAACTTCGTATAATTGGACAATTTTCCTATTTTTCGTGCTTTATACTTTGCTTTAAAGTTCGATAGAATGCGCTCAAAAACAGCCCGTTGTTTACTAAGCCCTATTTTAATTGGCTGGTGTTTTAAAATGAAAATTTAATATTATTTTAATAAATTTATCTAT
This sequence comes from Leiobunum rupestre, assembly GCF_980474605.1. Classification (NCBI taxonomy): domain Eukaryota; kingdom Metazoa; phylum Arthropoda; class Arachnida; order Opiliones; family Sclerosomatidae; genus Leiobunum; species Leiobunum rupestre. The sequence continues at coordinate 17,718,220 of NC_143389.1, forward strand.
TCACAAAGTCTGTGCGGTTTTCATATGAAATGTAATATTTATATTCAACCAAAGTTCCTTTCAAAATCATTGTTTTATCTTTATTAAAATTATTTATAATTTCCTATAAATTATAACTAGCAGCCGCGTGTGGCTAAGCAAGTGGCGAGCGAAATCTTCGTTCTAAACCACACCCGTTTCTATGAGAATTATACTTACAAGGAGAGTACCCGAGGTGTTTATTACCGATTTTGTTGAAAGTCGGGCGTAATGTAGACCTATATGAGATATGAATTTTCCCAAAAGGAGACGTTGCACTACCCATTCGTTTTGCCATGGAAACCGAAAATGTTTTTGACCACTTAAAACAAAAATAAGATTTTTTCCTTATTTTACCGAAAAATTGTTACAATTTTACCCCCATAATGTTCCAATTTACTCAAACTTGATGTTTACCTAAATGTGATCAAAATTAGCCATTTCGTGATTTTAATTTTTTTTAAAAAACCTATGCTTTTTTAAATGGAGATTTTTTTGTTTGAAGTGGTCAAAATATTTTCGTTTGCCATGGCAAATCGACGGGTAGTGCAACGTCTCCTTTTGGGAAATTTCACACCTCATATAGGTCTACATTACGCCCGATTTTGAACAAAATCGGCAATAAACACCACGGGTACTCTCCTTGTTAGACATTCCAAGTGTATGCTTTTATAATTTCCTGATCATAAGTGTCTTTATGTATGACAAAGTGTCATTGGTACGATGACTTTCCCAAACTTAACTCATCTTTTTTGTTTCATTTTATGGTTCCCCGATTATTTTTAAACGCGTTCCGTCCGCCTAGGACCGAACGTGTTTGTTTTCTTGCGTAAGATCATTTCCGGGTGGCAGCTTTGCCAGACGTACGATAATTATCGTACACGTCGATAATTTCGAGATAATTTTTGGGACGTACGATATTTTCCAATTGCGAACTATATAGTACGCATTTTTAGATAATTCAGCTCACGCGTACGATAAGTTACGATAATTTTTTTAATTGCCTGAAACCCAGTTAAAACTGAGATTTTTAAACATAACTTTTCAATCGGTCGAGCTTTAAGTGTTATTAGAAAAATTTATTTCTCAAGTTTAACGTCACTATCTCACACACATTTTAAATCTCAAGCATACCATAATTTTTCCTGAGATCGAAATTTTTTTGGCTGTGGTACGATAATTTGAGTTTCAGGAACTGGCAACCCTACCCAGAGGGTTTCTGGTTCAGCGGTTAATCTATTTCGTTCATTGGCAGCGGAGGAATGCATCTTGCTTCGCGTGCCCATGTGCCACAAGCACAAGGTGGCGTACTCGCGCACGACGCCGACAAACATCTTGGGTCATCTATCGCAAAACGAAGCCAGCGACGCCATCGGCCGCTACGAGCCATTAGTCAGTGTCAAGTGCTACAGCCTTCTGCCGCTCTTCCTCTGCTCGCTCTTCGCTCCCAAGTGTATTGGAAGTGGCAAATCCGTTCCGCCCTGCCGAAGTTTATGCCAAGGTAATTTGTCTTACTCAATAATATCTCCCTCCTCTCGCCCCCGAGTTGTTGACTTTGGCGCTAAAACCGCCGATTCCCGCCTAGTTCCCTTTCTCACCCCGAGAGGACGCGTCACGGAGACCCCGCGAGAGGGGCCCCGTTGCCTGGCGACTCTTTACGAGGAGTAAAGCTAAAGGAGCCGTCATGAAAGGTTATTTGAAAGCGTGATTCCGGCGGGAGAATGGGGGATAACAAAAAAGGGAGTCAACCAGGTCAGGGGGGTTGGGAAGGGGATGTTCATACGTGATGACGTCAACACCGCAGATTCTCCAACTCGCGTTCTCCTTTGACGCGATTACGCTCGTACACGCGCGGAAAACTCCCGTGGGTTACTTCTTTTTTACCAGCACCTCAATAGGCCTTTCCATAAAATATTTCTACGTGCTTTCACTGTTTTTTTCGACGTCCCCCACCACCAATTTCGATGAAATTAAACAAAAAGTTGGCTGTACTTTTTGCATTTTCCGTTAAGATTTCCTAAAAACATTTTACACGGAGTT